>NC_142151.1:28406000-28734000 GCF_024610735.1 Ursus americanus | reverse complement strand
ATTTTCTGAGGTAGAGAATTAGTGAAGTATTTATGTATTGTAAGTAGGAAGCAGATGATTGTCAGCAATCCAGTCTCCTTGAAGTGTATTAATTTTTTAAGAACACTAAGGCACTAGAAAGGGCAGTGGACCAAAATTACTCCAGTTCAACTTCTCAAAAGGTTAAACACAGTTACCATATGCCCAAAAATTATACTGTGGAGTAACTATCCAAGAGAAATGAAAACCTATGTGTATACAAAAACTTATACATGAATGTTTATACCAGTGGCATTTAAACCACTTCCAAAGTGTAAAGAACCCAAATGTTCATCCACTGATGGATGGATAAAATATATGTGATACAGTCATACAATGGAATATTATTCAGCACTAAAAGGGAACCAAGTATCGCTACATGCTACAACATGAAGGAACCTTGGAAACATGCTAAGTGAAAGACACCAGTTATGAGACCACATTTTATATGATTCCATTTATATGAAATATCCAGAATAGGTAAACCTATAGAGACAGAAAGATTAATGGTTCCATAGGGCTGGAGGTGGCTGAGGTAAATAGGGAATGACTGCTAAAGGGTGTGGGATTTCTTTTTGGAGTGATAAAAATGTTCTGGAATTAGACAGTGGTGATGCACAGTTCTGTGAATATAGTGCAAGTCATTGTTTTGTGTACTTTAAATGGGTGAATTGTGTGGCATGTGAATTATACCTCAATAAAATCGTTATTTAAAAAAAAAAAAGCTTGTACCATCTAAATACCCATTAGGATGGCTACCATTTAAACAAAGAGAAAATAACCAGTGTTGGTGAGGATGTGGATAAATTGGAACATTTCTGCACTGTTTCTCTGTTTAATATTTATTTATTGAGAGAGAGAGAGAGAGAGAGAGAGTGTGTAAGCAGGGGGAGGGGCAAAGGGAAGGGGAGAGAAGCAAACTCCCTGCTGAGGGCAGAGCCCAATGTGGGGCTCCATCCCACGACCCGTAAATCATGACCTGAGCCAAAATCAAGAGTCAGATGCTTAACTAATTGAGCCACCCAGGCGCCCCACTTTGTGCACTGTTGGTTAGGAATGTAAAGTGGTACAACCACTATGTTTTCTCACTGTGTGGCTCACATACTTATTTTCTTCATGGTGTCATCTCTTTTTCTGCTTCTATTGATTATTTTCTTCTTTGACCACAGGCTACATTTCTTGCTTCTTTGTGTGTCCCATAATTTTTAGTTTTATGTTAGACATTTTGTGTAATAGAATAGTAGAGATGGAGGTAAATAACATTTACTTCTACTGAAACCACAGTCCTTGTACCAAGCTGCTCATTGAAGAGCTGAGTCAATTGGACCGGTCGTTAATCTGAGTCTAGGTTTTCTTGTAGCTTCAGTTTGATTCAGTTTATCACAGTTCCAAAAGTTTTGAGAGTAGGATCAGGACTTTTTTTGGTGCAAGCTTTGGGTGTGAGCTCTCATGAAATTCCAGAATTATCCTTGTGCTCTATGTCCAAACAGCCAACTTTCCAAACTGTAGGAGGTCTCTCTGCTCTAGAGCCTGGATGTCAGCTCTCTCCACAGCTTGGGGGTCCGTTTTGCTCTCCAGACCTATTCCAGGTTTTCTGCACTTAGGGAAATCTCATTCTTTTGGAAATGCTTGTGGGGGTTCTACTTGACTCTCCTGCCTCACTCTAGCTCTTGCCATCTTAAAGTCTGAAGTGCCTGTGGGAGGAAAGGAGCTCCTGTCAGCTCTCCTACTCCACATGGAATATCCCCAATTGATTTTTCTCAGCTGTCTGTTCCTTCTCAACAATCAGGTGAAGACCCATGGTAAAGAACTGGAGAGTGGATATAGATTTATCTGTGGTTTGGGCTCCTTGGAATTACAATATATAATGCCAGCCTACAATTAACTGCTAAATATTCATTACAATTTTAGCTGATTTCTCTTTACCTTCTCAGATTCTTTCTCCTCCTTTATCGTATCACCAGGGACTAGACAGCCCTGGGGCTTTTCTTGCTTATGAAGAGTTTTTTACTTTCTGGAGTTTAGGTCACTTAGGTTTCTTTGCATCTTTAGTGCTCTGACTGGTTTGAAAAAACTATGGTTTCATGGCTTATCTAATCTGTTTTTTCTTTTCTTCTTCTCCTTCTCCTTCTTTTTCTTCTTTTTGGTTAGGGCACAATTGACAGTCTCTTGTGATTTTCTATTTCCTTACTGGCAAAAGAATTCTATACTTGATTAAAAAAATTTTTTTTTCCTCTTCCTCTTGCCATTCTTATCAAGTAATTCTTCTGTTATGAAGATAGAGACTTGCTTTTGTGCTTCAAGTAGCCATGACAGGAATGCATGACAAATAGATTCAGGACCAGGAGCCATCAGATACCTATGTACATAGTCATGCACACACAATTGCATTTTATTTCAGAAATGTGAAATTGTATCCTGATTTATTTGCTAGCGTTTTAGTAGAATGTTTTTTGACAAGCCCATGTTGCTTTTCCTGCTTCTGTAGTATAGTAGTTCTATGAGAATGCCAAACAAAGCCTCAAGGTTGTGCCCGGTTTCTGGGCTCTCTATGATTTTTTGTGATCTAGACTCCTTAAAATCTGGAATGACTCATATACCATTAGATGGCTCAACCTTGCCCAGTACCTACCTATTCTCTACATTACTCTGAATCACAAAACAATTGAACTTTAGAGGTAAATGAAATCTTAGAAATCACGTAACCTTGTGGCACCAGAATTAAAAAAAAAGATTTTTAAAAAAGACTGGGAGTACTGTCAGGGGGTTGTTGAGTAAGGATAGTAATAATTATTAATTAATGTGATTTTCCAAAATAAGGATATTAATAAATACAACTACCATCTGCCTTTATCATTTCATAAATGAAAGGAAGTTCTAACAGCGGTAAAGTAGAACAAGCATAATTTCAGAATTTAAAAACTACATAGACTCAGCTTTATGAAAAATTCACCACACTGCCTTCCTTTAATTTCCATGTGGCTACCGATCAGTCATGGACCAACAGTCCACAGTGTTCCTGCAACCAACATTTGGAAGTCATCAAAGAAGGTCAACCCTCTCGTTTCAACCCTCTCATTTTACAGATCAGAAAGTGGTAATTTGGCAAATTTCAATGCTTTTCCAAGGTTACCAGCTAGTTCAGTGTTTTCTTTTGATTGCATTTGCTAAACTAAGTTTCTGATAACAAAAATGCCTTTGCTGATGATGTGGCATTGGCAGGAACTAGATTCAGTCCCAATTAAACATCTCTCTTTTCCAGAGACTGAAATACAGAGATTTACATGCACAGACAGTGCATTGGAATGGGTCCCACATATTGTACGTAACATTCTTCACACAGTATCTCAAGAAATAACTATGGAATTTCATTTTTATTAAGATTCTTACTTGGTTAAAATTTTTCACTTTATATTGATATATATGATTGGAAATTTTTACTCACAATAGAAAATAACGGATAGTCATTTTTCAAATTCCACATGTCTCAAATATCTGTAAGTTTAGGGATTGTGCAGTATAAAGAACATCTAAGTTTATAGCCATTTTTAGTTTTTCCTCTTTCCCCAATTATTTATTCAATTTCTCCATCTGTATTCTCAATTATTCTAGTAATTTCTATACCACATATTATTTCTGCCTTTGCTAATTCTGTCTACTTTTCCTCTATTCCAGCCAATTAGAGTTTTCTATTACCTTGGGATTTATACTTTTGTACTAAAGTGAATAAATTATCTTATTCTGGCTTGTGAATGAGAGATCAGAATCTATTACTTATTTTGACATCTCTCATTAACTATTTCAACTTCTTCAACTGTGAGAAATTTTAGCCATTTGAAATATGACTGAAACATGAAAAAGGAGCCATCAAATTATACGTCTCCTTCTGGATAAAAATAAGAGGGCAAGAAATTTGTAATGGATCAATTTAAGCCATAAACATGTCTTCCTATTCAAAAAGGACACCCATAAAACTGGCACTTGTTATCAGAATAAAAGATTATTCCCACATATTTGGCTTATGAAATTCTGACTATAAACTCTACAGTGCTAAAGAGGTAGCCAATACTAAATAACCATTCCAATTCCCTTTATACAGATTTCAAAGTGCAATTAGGAGGCAGGTGATATTTGGGCACTTTTGAAGTTAGAATGGAGAGAGGGAGGGCACATACAGGATACCTAAGACTACTGACCTATTTTTAATCTTATTGAATAGTATTTATTAAAGAATTAACTGCTTCTCAAATTGTGCTGAAGCCTTATAAGGCATATAATGAACTGACTACTCCTTTAGTCAACTGAAAATAAGACTTCGAAATGTCTCAAGAAAGCTTTTAAGTACTTTATTCTTAGGGGATCCACAATTTTGAAATCAATTTCTAATTAAAATGTATAATTTTGACCACTTTTATTGCTAGCTCAAAGTCATAAAAATAATAATTTCTTTTTAATTCTTTGGTTTACAATCACTGACTTTCAGATAATGGGCATTGTTATACCTCATTTCTAAAATGATATAATTTCAGAGACTGTTTAATCAAATGCCCTGATTCTAAAAAAAATGAGAAAACTTGGCCCAAAGAAACTTAGTGTTTTTCTCCTGGACACACAACTGATCTTTGGCAGAACACTCTATTCCTTGATTCAGGGTCATTTCCAGGAATCCAGAAAGAAACATTGCCTTCGAATGCCTATATTTGAGTAAGACAAGAGAACAGACAAGACTTAGCACAATTCAAATATTCAGAGCTAAGTGGCATTATGTAATATTATATGCCTGAATGCTCTTTATATTTTTAAGCCATTTTTTTCCTCAAAGATAAATTTCTTGATATTGTTCTCATTTTTATATTTATTCATTTTAATTATTAAAAAATTTCAAATTTTCCATTATATATTTTGAATAAAAATTGTATACATTTAAAGGCAGACAACATGATTTGATATATATACATACACACATATATAGATAGTGAAATGATTACTACAGTTATGCTAATTCATATATCCTGTCACATAGTTCCCATTTATTTATTTTATTAACATATAATTTCTTATTTGTTTCAGGGGTATGGGTCTGTGATTCATCAATCTTACAAAACACACAGCTCTCCCCACAACACATACCCTCCCCAATGTCCATCACCCAGCCACCCCATCCCTCCCACCTCCCTTCACTCCAGCAACCCTCAGTTTGTTTCCTGAGGTTAAGAGTCTATCTTATGGTTTTGCTTCCCTGTCTCTCTCTCTCTTTTTTTTTCCCTTTCCCTATGTTCATCTGTTTTGTTTCTTAAAGTCCACATATGAGTGAAATCATATGGTATTTGTCTTTCTCTGTCTGACTTATTTCATACAGCAGCATTATTTACAATAGCCAATTTATGGAAGCAGCACAAATGTTGATTGATAGACGAATAAAGAAGATGTAGTGTGTATGTGTGTGTATACACAATGGAATGTTATTCAGCCATAATAAAGACTGAAACCTTGCCATTTGCAACAACATGGATGGAGCGAGAGAATATTATAATAAGCAAAATAAGTCAGTAAGGGAAAGACAAATACCATGTGATTTCACTCCCATTTGTGAAATTTAAGAAACAAATGAACAAAGGGAAAAAAAGGAGAGAGAGACAAATGAAGAAACAAACTCTTAACTATAGAGAACAAAGTGATGGTTACCGGAGTGGAGTGGGTGGGGGGATGGGTTAAATAGGTGATGGGGAGTAAGCAGTGCTCTTGTTGTGATGAGCACTGGGTGATATATGGAAGTGTTGACTCACTACATTGTACACCTGAAACTAATACAACACTGTACACATTAGAATTAAAACTGAAAAACTAAAAAAAAAAAATATTTTCTAAGGTTGGAAGAAGAAAGAGGGAAAGAAAGAGAGAAAGAAGACAGGAAGAAATTAGTTACAATTGCAGTATTTAACATAGTCAATAATCTTATGCAAATCAAATATTTCTAGAAAATTACTACAATTACATTTAACAAAACATAGATATGGGGGTAAACGACTGCCCCTGAAATCCTGAATACACTCAAGTCAATACTTCACATTTAGCCATCAAGCTTCCAGCTGGAGGTCAGGCCCTGCAAACTAGAGTGAACAGGGCAAGCTCCAGCTCCCCAAATCTCTCTGCGGCTGTTGTGAAAGCCGAGATAATAAACACCTCAGCTCCACAAGGACTTGATTGCGACGTACGAAAAGGACCGTCCCTCTGGAACTACCCGTGTTGGTGACGGAAGGCAGGTCTCGTAAAGAGGAAATCACGAGCAATAATCACCTAGGCATGTAAAGGACTCTCTGGGCCACCACAAAACCCACCCTGAAGAAGAGATTGCTGGCCTGGAAAACCAGGAACACCAAGCCCACTAAAACTTCCTTGTGCTCCAGTCTCTGAAACACAATAGTGAAGGACAAATTAATGTTTTGAAAATCTCACTTCAGTCGGCATTCAACCATCTCTTTCATTCTCAAGTTCTCATTGACAGAATGAACAAATGAGACCATTGCAAACCCTTTGATCAGCGTGCTGAGTTCATCAGAGAAAGCCCTCGGGCTGAAACCTTTGGCAAGTCACACGTGTACCATCCAGAAACCTCTGATAATTACACATGATCAAGGACCATTACTTCTTGTTCTGGGCCGGCCCTATAGCAACCCTACTTCTTGGTTCTGGTCCCTTTCAGAATTTCTGTCCCCCCAGGCAACTGGTTTCCAGAGAGCAAAGCAGCTCACTAAGGCATCATGGAGAATTATTGTTCTCTCAGAAATAAAACACATTTAAACAACATTAACAATAAAAAAGAAAGCCCATCAGAAGCAAACCTCAGCATAAAAGAAATTAAATGCTAATGGTAAAATCTGGTGCCAGTGAGGGAGACTGTTTGAGTTGAAGATTTTCTTGGCACTTCTCAAATTAAGCCAGTAAGCAAGTATTTGTTCCATGACATTTTTTTTTTTTGAATAAGATATTCAGGGGCACCTGGGTGGCTCAGTTAAGCAACTGACTCTTGGTTTCAGCTCAGGTCATGATCTCAGGGTCATGAGATCGAGCCCCACATTGGGCTCTGTGTTGAGCATGCAGCCTGCTTAAGATTCTCTCTGTTTCCCTCTGTCCCTCTTCCCCCACACACTGTCTCTCTCAAAAAATCATTATAATTATTTATTGAGCTGAGAAAGCACCTGTCTATGATATTGTCCATATTAATTTGTGAAGACTTTTCTGTTATTTATAAGTAAGAGAAAAAATTTATTACTAATATGTTCTAATGGACACTGTGAAAAGTAGTTTGCATTTCCTTATGTGTATATGATAAGATGCACTTAAAGGGAGGTCTATTTAAAATAGACTTTAATATATTGGGTGGTTTTGTTTTTTCTTTTAAAAATGTTTAATAAGAAACCATATACAACTTTCCATATTACAATTTCAAATATTTCCTATGAACATTTTAAATAACCTATTGCTATTAATAATTATAAAAGAAAAAACAAAAACATTTCAAAAATATAACTAAGACTCCTAATACAAACTACAAATACTTTAAGTGTACAAAATAAAAGATCTTAAACATCTTGGACTATTTGTCACCTGAATTTTATTTAAAACCTATGCTTTCCTGACTATAATGTATAGAGTAATAAAGTTTCTGAGAGTGATTCCATATGAACAACTGTAATTTGGATAGTTTCCTCTAAATAATACTTCTTTAAGTAATGATGTCATTTTTTACTCAAAGGAACTATACCCTTTAGATTTAAAACAAAAAGGAGAGACAAACAAATAAAAACTGCTATAATAAGCTTTCATCTTAAATGAGTGCCTAAAGACAGTATATTTCTATGCCCCACTGAAATTTTTTAAAAAACTAAAGGAAGGGTAGGGGCGCCTGGGTGGCACAGCAGTTAAGTGTCTGCCTTCGGCTCAGGGCGTGATCCTGGCGTTATGGGATCGAGCCCCACATCAGGCTCCTCCCTGTGAGCCTGCTTCTTCCTCTCCCACTCCCCCTGCTTGTGTTCCCTCTCTCGCTGGCTGTCTCTATCTCTGTCGAATAAATAAATAAAATCTTAAAAAAAAAAAACTAAAGGAAGGGGAAATCATTTTATTTAAAAGCTGAAAGCTATCTTTGTGACTTAATTTATAGTTTGAGTTTACAAAGCACCTTTAAGTTCAAGAATTTGAAGTACTTAATTGAAAAAAAGCCCCACCTTTGTAAGGAGGCTGTAATATGAAGAGCAAATATGTCTTGACAAATTTGAAAACAAACCCCAGAGAATGAGTGTCTTATCCCGTGTTCCTCATGAATTCTGCTTCAGGAGCCCCTAGGTTGGGAGGAGGCAGGTGTCAGGTGACCTGCAGACACCCAACTCCATGCCTGCCCCCCTCCCTCTCCCAGCCCTGCAGGGGGCAAGACCCCCACGGAGCTCACTGCTACTGGATACAGGGAGATGAGGGTGAGAGTCAAGGAGGCCCCAGCCTCCTCCAGAAGACCGACGTGCAAACTGAAAACTCCGTGTGTTCCTTTTTCCTCCACTGGGTTCTTCAGGCTCCGAGAGCGTCATTATTTCCTTCACGGCCATCATCCCAATTGTCACCACACATTTATTTGTGTGTTTCCTGTCTTTATACAATGTCTGTCTTTCCCCGGAGATTGGGAGCCAGGAGGGCAGGGAGTTGGTCAGCTGCGTCCGCTGGTGCATGATCTGTGCTTAGTTCAGTGCCTGGTACTTAATGGGTGCTCGGAAATATTTGTTGAATAAACCAGTAAGAGAATAAATGTACCAGGCAAGGGAGAAAACTGAGAAGAGGGCATCGTAGTAGAGGTGACAATCTAGGTTTGAAAAATGAATAAATGCTCACAATGAAAACACTGAGAGAGGGGTCAAGGCTAGGGGCTTTCCAGGCAGAAGGTACACGATGTACACGGCAGGTAGATGTCAAATGCCACCCAGTTTTTAAGAGCCGTTCGATACTTCTAGAGTATAAAGTGCAAGGGAAGAATGGCAGGAAATCAGACTAGATGTGTGGGCAGAAGATAGATCATGAGGGTCTTCCGGGACATGCTGTGGAGTTGACCTTCACCTAGAGGCAATGGGGAGCTGCTGGAGGGTCCCATGTGCATGGAAGCCTCAGACCAGGAGTCGATGTCCAGACTCAAATCATAGCCCTGGTTACCTTGCGCGGGCACCTTAGCCTTTCCATACTCAGCGGCCTCAGCTCTAAAATGAGACAAATGAGGCTTACTGCTCAGAGCTCAGCAGAGCTGGATACAAAGTTACTCTGGCCCTGCAAGTGGGTGTTATCCCCACGATGTTGCCTAGGACGTGAGGCCCCGGGGGGGCTGGAGGAGAAAGTGGAGATTCCACCGCAGACGCTCTGACAGGTGAAGGCCACCACTCCTTGGTCCAGTGGAGAGTGCTGAGCTGAAGGGGCAGGAAACAGTAGTCTCTTAGTGGTTAAGTTTTTGGGAAATCAAAAATTATACATGGAGTTTTGACTGTGTGGGGGGTAGGTAACCTGAATGCCTACATTGTACAAGGGTTAACTGTATCTTCTTTTGTATTCCTGTAAGACTTTCCAAGGTGACTGAGTCTAAACCCAGACTGTTCCTCAGCTGCCATTGGCACCGCCATGCATCCCTCCCAGCACTAATGGAAGAGCAGCAGGTCTTTCCAATGCTATAAATTACTGCAGATGAAATCCAGCTCCAGGGTTGAGTGTAACCTGGAAGCTCCTGGCTCAGCTTTCTGAACCTGGGGGCACTGCTGAAGAAAGAAAGATACACAGATACAGGTGGACATGGGCACGTACACAGATAGACCCGGGTGGCAAGGTGGGGCAAGAGAATCTTAGGGTGGTCTTAGGGTAAAAAAAAAAAAAAAAAAAAAAGTTAAAAGCTGATTCTGGGACACGGAATCACTTCTGCCATATCTCACTAATGATTCCATGTTTGGCTGTGGCCCTGATTTAGGATTACACTGCCACAACACCATGCCGCAGAGAGGATTAGGATAGATCTCCCATGATGTGAGCGCACGCCATATATATATATGTCAAATGCAGACGTGAACAGATGACCTATTTCACTTTTTCTGAGAGCAACAGGACAAAGCTGAACTGGGACAGAAAACGGTTGTTTCAAGAACCCAACAGCGTAGCTGCCAGCCTACACTCTATTTGGCTCAAACTGGTGATTCATTTCATGACTTTCATAAGCTCTAAAATTCACTGATATAATTTAAATGAAGAAACTAAATAGCTGGGAGACAAAAGTAGACTTGTACACTCTGTTCTCCCAGCCATTTCTAAACTTGCTTTTCCAAGGCCAAACTTTTCCCCCCAAGAGGCACCGATGATAGAAAGGGGAAGGCAGATGAAGATCAGCATATTTATAAAATTACAAGACATGATATCTCATTCTTTTGCCGCTTATGTTGATTGCCACCTAGTAGATGGTGCCTTTGCTCTGGAATCTGAAATCAATAAAGGAAAGAAACCAAATACAATCCACAAAGTTTCACTCACTTGATGAAGATCCACATACTCTAGAGCTGCACCTGAAGGTAGGCAAATGCTCATCATACTTTATCAAACAAGTATGGCAAGACATTTTTGGCTTATTTCATGACGTATGAAAGTAACAATAAATCCAGTAAGCTTCTATTTTAGCAGCTAAAAGGAAGAGAAAGATTTACTTGTATAACAGCTTCTGGAGGAACTCCTATTAATAGATTTGATTCCTGCTATCCATCCTGTATGCATGCAAAGCAAAATATCTTCTATAATCAAAATATGTTGCATCTCTTTGGACCAGACCCAATTTCCTACTCACGAGACATATGGTGATAAAAGCCATGATAGATTATTTTGCTTCTTAAGGGGTGTTTAAAAGCTACTTTCACAGATAACTCACTTGAAAGAATAGTTCACTTCCTCCATAATTAAATATACATTCCAACAGCCTACCTCCATCATTTAAAAGGGCAACTATAATTGACTAATAAAATGTAGCAATGGCTAGAAAAAGAAGCCCTGTATATGAAAATGGCACCAAATACTTATATTTCTGTCAGCTCAGCAGACATTCACTTACACATGCATCAAGACATGGACGGTGCATTCATTACAGGGTTGCTTTTCCTCAAATGGTGTGAACCTAGATTTTTAAAGTACATCCAAGAAAGAGGAAACTTTAATGATCTACATGTGGCTTGAAGATGTGGTAAAGACAACCCAATGATCACTAATGGGGAGTCATATTTTCCTAGAAAATTCCATCAGGATGGTAGAAACAAATGTCTTTGGCTAAAAGCAAGAATAAAACTTGTTTTCCAGCAACGTTTGGCATTATATTACTACCAAAAAAAGATCTTGTAAAATAAGGGTCTATGTCTGTCTCTATATAGTATCTATACAGAGATGCTTAGAGTTCACCAGCCAAAGTTACTAATGTCAAAGTGATTGTGAGAGATTTGAATGATGATATTTTTCTAGCAATTCCAGGAAGGCTGACTCAAAGATGTTCCTCTCGTTGGGTTACTTTTTAATACCAAATACCAGAGTCCTGGTGTTGAAAAGTAATGTAAGCCAGTTTGGCTTCTTAAAGGTTACTAGGTCTTTTGTAAACACTAGTGGTCCCTGGTGTTTAGAGCCAGATGGGATGTAACACTGACAGCAAGTCTGGATAAAAGTACAGCTGAAGTACAAACATTTATTAGCAAGCAAGTAGAAAAACAGTTTTCCACCATCTGCTCTTGTGAGCTCAGGGAAGTCCTCAGTCTTGCGGATCTCCTATACAGCCTTGCATGGAAAGCTCCCTCTGAGAACAATGTAAGAACATTCCAAGGTAAAGCAGCCTACCTCCTAGTGAGGTTGGGCTCAGAGACTTTGTGAAGTATGGAGACATGGGGCCAAACAAAGCCTGGTTCTAGCTCCATTAGGCTGCCGGGCTGGCCTGTCTTAGATCTTTTTCATTCAAGGGTAATGGTTCCTGTACAATCTTCTTAGCTAACCACCTATCTTGGCCAGCACTTACTTCACCAGTATAAAATTACTTTCTAATACCCCTCATGTTGAACAAAACTTTGGCATGAATTTTGACAATATTGGAAGAACATGCAGAAGCCCCTCAAGAGAACTGACTCCTGAAAAGAGTGCTTTAAATGTCAACCACCCCTAGAATGTACAGTAAAGTTTACCTCACCCACAGGCAACACAATGTTGACACTCATGCAGTTTAAAGTAAATTGTTGCACAGACAACATACTGCCTCAGAGACAGAACGTGTGAGTGGGGGCAAGGGAGAGGGAGAGAGAATCCTCAAGCAGACTCCCCATTGAGCACGGAGCCCGATATGGGGCTCGTTCTCATGACCCTGAGATCATGACCTGAGCCAAAATCAAGAGTCCGATACTTGAGCAACTGAGTGACCCAGGCGCCCCACTGTTGTGCCTCTTTTTAATCAATAGTCAATGAGGTGAACAGATGACTTTCCTTCAAAGATCTCTTACTCTTACTGTTGACTAGTTAGAAACTCTCTATAAAACAACATGTTCCAAAAGAATCCTTCCGTAGGTGGTGTTGCTAAAGGAAAACTGTGAAGATTTGTCATTCTTGAAGGTAGGGATACGGTAAGCTAGAAAAATTTTAGATAGTGCTCTGAGGGGGTCGTTACAAGTCTACAATTTATCTACCCACTCTCATGTGTCTAAATCCATACCTCTCAAATGACCTGGAATGTATTTAATGACAGAATCCTTTTTTTTTTAAAGATTTTATTTATTTATTCATTCGACAGAAATAGAGACAGCCAGCGAGAGAGGGAACACAAGCAGGGGGAGTGGGAGAGGAAGAAGCAGGCTCATAGCGGAAGAGCCTGATGTGGGGCTCGATCCCATAACGCTGGGATCACGCCCTGAGCTGAAGGCAGACGCTTAACCGCTGTGCCACCCAGGCGCCCCTGATGACAGAATCCTTATTTTGAGGAAACCCTCTTAATGTCCTGTGCAGTGCTAGAACACACTTTGAGAAATGCTGGTAATAAATTACCCCCGTCAAAATGAAGTTAAAAAGAATGGTTTCCACATAAGAAGACGTTTCCACATAACACCTCTTTCAAGAAACCATCTCAGTATCTGGAAAATCTTTCTGCATCCGAAATAACATCCTTTTTGTAATATTGTAAGCCCATTTCCTGCTCTTCCATTCTCCGTGGAGATGAGGGCAGCAGGTCGCCATTTTCATGGTAAGGAATCATTATTCCCTTAGAGAACTTACTGCAATGTCCATCTATTTCCTCTACTGCAACAGCAGTGAGCCCACTCATTAAATATATCTTAAGTTTTAATCTCCAACAAAGAAGAATCATCTTTGTGGCTCTACTGGGAATGCCATTTTGAGAGTCACATGGGGGTGAGGTTCTAAAATCAGCGTATGAAGCAAAAATCATGCACAGTCAAGATTACCCTTGAAAATCCTTTAGAAAGGTTCCCTTTGTGAGAACGACACACCATATTTCAAGAAGCCAAACCCTCTTTTTCAAAACTGGGTCAGATGGCTATTTCTTCAATTGAGTACTAGATAAAGTAAGATTGGTGTAAGGATGTCACATTCTATGAAAAATGCTAATCTTTAAACACTAGAATTCCATTCACCACTGCAAGATGCTCCCACATGAGGGCTCACAGGAAATGAGGTTGCTTGGCCAGGAGACAAATTTACTCCTCTTATCTTCTACTCTTTCCTGGAACTACATTTTTTGAAGGCAATAGCCAGGTATTTATCAATACTACTTAAGTCCCTATTCTCTCTTCTCTTTTCTGGCTTTTGTTTCTTTTTAAAATTTTTACTGATCCAGTGTAATTGATTTATGTACATATACCTAGGCAATATCATTTTAGTCAAATTTAAAAAATATATAAATATATATGTACACATATACATACACATGTACACATATACATTTATGTATTTATTTTTAAAATTTGACTAAGTACACGGTAGCATTTTTTCCCCTAGGAGGTGGTATCCATCACATTTGCCTCACTATCGTAGGCACTTTAGGCAGCCTATTTAGGGCTAAATAGGAACACTCTAAAGATTTGAGGGGAAAACTGTTCAACAGTCCTGAAGTCCAGGACAGCAGCAGAGACACTGGGATAACATATGCAGGATATGATCAGATAAATCACTTTTAACAAAATGACTAAGAATAGGAGGGAAAATATGTGTCTCCTGGGGCTGGGGAGTTCTGACTGGAGCCAGAGAGCAGATTTGTGTGGGTGTGAATGCAGTTCCCTAGGATTTTCACCCTAACAACGAATCACTCTGCAGAGAACTGTAATGGGCCATTGGTGGAAGGGAAGACGATGACGAATGTGTCTACAAGCCTTCTGATGACCAGGGAGCACTTGCAGAAAAGTTAGGTGACACTTTCCAAGCTCTGCAACTGAGCTCCACCCAGCACAGTGTAAGGGATGGTCTGGCTCCTCCTGGCTTGCAGGCATTCAGATTGGATTTCTGCCCTACTCACCTCCTACCTGATTCCTCACCCTCACCTGAAAAATTCCCCCTCCCAGTTTCTCTTCTGTCTAAATCCCATTTGTTCCCACTTCTAAAGGAGCTGAAGCAGAAGTCACAGTCACCCCCCCCCCCCCCGAGTAATTAGTGCTAACTGGGCTCTGAGAGTCCCTCTCTGGAGATGTCACAGTGAAAGTCTGGAGGAAATCTTCACCCAGTGGAGACAATTCGGTTGTTTCAATCATCACAGCCTCCCCTATGTAGGGAGACCTGTTCAAATGTCAGGAAGCCTGAGCTACAGGCAGGCAAACTCATGGACTCACTTCATTTCATTCCACTGACTCTTACTGAGCACCTGCTGTGAGCAAGATTTTGTGCCAGGCAGTGAAACAGCTGGGCTGGTACCAACACAGCCATTGTTCCCAGTTAGAAACATCCAAAGACTCTGGGGCAAATTTCATGGTGGTGCATGTAAACATAAGGGGAATGAGTACTGCAAACACTCATCCTGGACTAAGCTGAAAATGAATTCTCACGGATCTACACTTACCTGCTAAGATAGCCCGTGAGTCTTCTTGCTCAATTGAAAAGTATCTCAATTTTATTTTTGCTTTACTTAGCTGTGTGTGTAACTGTATTTTAAATTAAAAGAGTATTCTGCAGGCAAAGGATTTTCAGCTGCTTTCAGTTCCAATGACAATATGATTCATTCATTCATTCATTCATTCAACTAATATATACTGAGCATCTAGGAAAGTGTTGCCACTATGCCGGGCACAGGGGCAAAAGAAACAAAGAAACAAAGCAACCAAACTATAGACATGGTGCCCATGCTAGGGAAGGTTATTTTCTGGTGGAGGAGTCAGACATTATTTAGGTTTACATATGTATATGACCCTCAATTCTTCTTACTTCTAATGTGACGATGGGGTGTATAGAGCTTAAGGTGAGTGCAGGATGCAATGGGAACATAAAGGAGGAATCTCTTTTCCTCTTAAGTAGTGACCTATTAGATGAGAAATGAAACCTCAGTGTTACCCTTCTCTTCATGATCCCCACCTTTCCGACTATAATCTCTTACTTCCATACACAAAACACCTCAGTAAACTGGCTTCCTAGTTTTTATCCAAACTTGTCATACATTTTGCTAATATTGTGCCTTTGCTCACTTCCTTTTCCTGTCTGGAATGATATTTCTCTAGTCCTGATTCATTTAAATTCTACTTTTGCTTTAGGGGCAAGCTCATATGGCCCCATAATCAAGAAAACCTTCCATATCAAGCCAGCTCCCAGCCCAGGGCCTGGCACTGGAATCAGTCTAATTTCATTGAATGAGAAAATTAATTTCTAGCCTGAACCAAAGCACGTTCTGCCTATGTGACTCACGTGGCATTTTCCTTCACCTTGTGAATTATTACTTTATTTCTATATCCTATCTTTCCAAGTAGACTCAGGGCAACTTTACTTCAGAGACCACATCATTTACACCTTTGTTTCCTCTTGCTAACAGAGGGCCTGGCACAATTGATATTTATTTATTTTTTTTGTTATTCATGAAAGGAATATTCTCTGAAATATAATGTGTTACTAAATTCTTTTATTCTTCAAATATTCATGGAATGGCTACTATGGATTCGGCAGTATTTGTTCTAGGCATGAAGTTACAGTGTTGAACATAACAAATTTCTGCTATCATGGAGCTTATGTTCTCGTGGAGGTAGACAAAAATAAACACATAAATACAGGATGTGTCATGTGGCAATTGATGCTACGAAGAAAATTGAAGAGGCTAAGAAAGATGGTGGGGGAGCTGAGAAGTGCTGTGTTACATTGATTGGTCTGGAAAGGCATCTTTGATAAGGTGACGTTGGAGAGAGATCTGTTGGGAGTGAGCAAGTCACATGGATATCTGGGTCAAGAGTGTTTCAGAAGAGTTTGGAACATAATGAGAAAGGGGAAGAGTGGGAAGAATGAGGGGCTTAAGCCTCTGGAAAGATGTGATTTCTGAATAAAGTGAAGCCTTTGGAGAGTCTTCGGCAGAAGAGTGACATCATCTGACTAATATTGTAAAAGGATGGTCTTGCAACCTATATGGTACACATATAGGTTACAAAAAGGCAAGAGAGGAAGGAGAACAGATAGGTGGCATTTGTATGACTTGGACCTAGGCAGTAACGTGGGAAGTAGAGCAAAGCAGTCAGGCCTGGATATATTCTGGACATATTTTAAAGGTAGATTCAATAGAATTTGCTATTGGACAGAATGTGAGATATAACAGAAGCAGGAGTTAAGATGATGGCAAGATTTGGGGCCTAAGGAACTCAAATAATGGGTTTGTTATTTACTGAGTTTCCCAAAGCATGCTTGATCATGACAAGAATCAGGAAGTTTGTCCTGGACATGCTGAGTTTGAGACGCCCACTAGACACCCATTTTGAGAGGCCAGAAGTCATCTGGACATATGAATGTGTAGTTCAGGAAGGGAATCCAAGCCAGAGGTGTGGTTTTGTACTTGGAAGTATATAGGTACTGTTTAAAGCCAGAAGACTGGATGGAATCCCAGGAGAGTGAGCATGGATGGAGAAGGAAGAATTCCCAGATGAGACCAGGGCATGCCAACATTTAGAGAAAAGGGAAATGAGGAGGAACCAGCAAAGGGAATTGGAGGGAGGGCAGTGGGGTGAGAGGGAACTAAGATAGAATGCAGCCAAGCAAAGAGGGAGGTAGGTGCAGTTAGCTCTGCCCAATTCTGCTTAGGTTTAATAAGATGAGGACTTAAAATTGACCACTGGGTCAGAAAATGAGGAGGTCACTAGGCACTTTGACAAGAGCTGTCAGAGATTGGAGTGGGGGCAGCTGAAAGCCTGACCAGAGAGGGGTCAATGGAAAACAAAAGAGAGGCATGGAGGCAGAGAGTAGACAAATGTGTTTGGGGGAGTTTTGCTACAGAATGGGCATAGATAGGAGGCAGTGGCTGTAGGGAGATGTGAGAACAAGGGAGGGTTTTTGAGATGGGAGATATTACAGCTTGGTTGCATAATGACCGTGGTTGGGAATAATTGAGTACTGAGAGAGAATAATTCAGGAAAGTAAGAAAAAAGGGGGGATGCCAGAGAGAGTGTCAATTGCTAGAATAATATTTTTGAGTAGATGAGAGGTAAGGGGGTCTAGTGGATAAATGGAAGAGCACAGTTTATCCATAAGTGAAGGAAAGGCAGAGCACATGGGTACAGTCAAAATGTAAGTTGGGAGACATGGTAGGGTGTGTGTGTGTAACCCAAGTGGACCCAATGGGTGGGATGATCTGTTATAGTGTTTTCTACATTCTCAGTGAAGTATAAAGCAAAGTCAACAGAGAGTAATGTGGAAGGAGGTGTTGGAAATATGAGAAAAGAGAAGAACGTGCAAAACAGTTGTCTATAAAATGAGACACTGAATTGATAAGGAAATGAGAAGGGAAATGTGGCAGTACCAACAGTCCACTTGAGGAAGAAAGTCATGACTTTAAAGTGAGACTACCAAGTAGAATTAGAATCACAGAACATGAGTCACAGTTTGCATCACATATAGCAAACATAAAAGTATCTGGGATATAGAAATACCTTGGATAAGGCATTAGCAACAGCAATGGATCTTTAAACATGTTCCATTTAAGGTAAGGTACAAATCTTAATTCTATAATTTCTAACACTGTCAAACGAATCAGGAAGTTCATTTTCAAATGCTATTAAAATAATATAAACAAACATTTCAGCTTTGGAGCATGGTCAAAGTACCAAAGTTGATCATAGATGCTGAACTAGAAAACTGACCTAAGTAGCATCAGGTGACCATGCTAGATAAATAGGTGGTAGGTAGATGTAGGAGGCAGCTAAGAGTAGTGAGAAAAGGCTTGATTTCTTGGGCTGACCAAGCCTGAAACAGGGCTGACCAAGCCTGAAACAGGTCACTCACAGAGTGACAATGGCCATGCCAGGGTAGTGGTGGTTGAGAATGGACAGACAATGGTGATGTGGTCAGCACATCTTTTATCAGTGATTGCAGTGGTCCCAATGCAGAACATGCTAGCACGGCCGTAAATGGCCAGCATGAGGAACTTTCATGTAATGAGGTCGGGAAGGGGATGGAGAGCATGGTGATGGGGGAAGAGTAGGAAATGAAAAGTGAAAGGTGGTCTAGAAGGAAAAAAAATCATTGGCATTGGCACAGAGCCATTCGCCACTCAATGCAATATTCATTCTCAAAGTTCAACTTTACATTCCATTTGGTATATTACAACAGGATGCTTATTCCCTCAAATTTCATGATTGCTTTTTCTGGAATTGGCAGAAGAATTCCAAAGTGATGTATGCCACAAGGATCACTTGACCTTAAATATGGCTCAGCCTGATGCAAAATGCCTTCCAGTTTACTGTTCAGTTTACTGTATGTACCTGCGTCAGTGCAGCGGTCTGCTATATTATGCTGTATAGCCATAATCTACTCCCCATCTTTTTGGAATTAGATGAGAATAATGAGAAAATAACCATTTCACAGTAGTGTGGTAGGCAGGCTGTGAGGTGGCTCCCACGATTCCTGCCTCCTGTTGTTCAAGTCTTTGTGCAATCCCCTCCCCCCTGAGTTGGTGGGAGTAGAACTTGCTTCCAGCCAATCAGCTACTGCAAAGATGATGTAAGTCTCCATCTTGTCTCTAGGCAGATGCTGGAGATGGTCTCCCTTGCAGGGTTTGAAGAAGCTGCATGTTGTGTAAGAGAGGTTTGTTTGACAATCTCTGTTTTTCTTGCAGATATCTGTGTGCTCTTTTGGTGAGTAGGTTGATGGGGTGGTGTGGGGTGGCTGGGATATGAACACAGAGGCTAAGAAAAAGGCTGAGAACAGCCCCTCATCCCTCAGATGAACGCGGCTGCCTCTCAAAGTAAGGAGATGCATTAGCCCCACTCCATCCCTCCTCACCACTTTCACCAAGTTGTCACTGGTGATCATGTCCATTGGTCAGGCTACAGATTTGCCCCCACGTGGGCCTAAGAATTTGGCTTGTTTTCCAGATCCTAGAGCTGTAGCCTATTATTTGTGGTAGTTATGGGGACACTGGTTTAAGAAACGATTGATGGATACATGGATATATTGAAACAGATGATCACCTCTACTAGGAAAAGAAAGGGTCTTCAAATGACTCTGTTGAGGGGGATTCCACTTCTTCACATCCATGCACAAAGGACAGCTTGTGGTCATTATTAGGCAAGTCAGGTCTGTTGCACACTCAACTTCACCCAAGGTTCTCCATTTATAAGTATGCAACATGAATGTAAAATAATGATAAAAATAATCCCAAACCTCAAGACATCCTGTGAAAGTGTAATGAAAACCCAGCACCAAATAAAGTACTCAAAAATAAAATTCAGTGATGTTTCTTCTTGTTATTCAGGGAAACCACATTAGAAGACACTGAAAATAGAGAACTATAAAAAAATAGATCCACTGGTATTCATTCTCTTAAACAATCAAAATTAGACTGGCTATTTTCCTGATTTATGTCTCTATTTATTGCAAACCAACATGGCTAGTTCAGTCTGAATCTGCAAGAGTCATAAAGGAAAACCCAAGTGCCTCTTTAGCCTATGGTCCTCCTGGGGTATAAACATTAACTATTCATAGAAGAAAATAGAATAATCAGCCTTCACTACTTAAATACCTTTATCTCTACTGTACATACATTCCAATGGAGTGATTATCCTAATCACAATGTTGAGAGCAAATGAGTTCATTTAAAAATCATTTAAAGATCGTTATTCACAAAGGATTTAGTCCAATACTAAATTTCTAAATTGATCTCTACATCATGCAAGATTAAATCCAGCCCTAATGAATATAGGGTGTGAGTAGAAATGAGTAGAGATGATGGAGAGGCCCAGATCGACATATCTATAGTATTCATATTCTCACAAGTAATATGGACCACATTCCTCTGACGTTCAAACTGAGATTTTTTTTTTTTCCTGGCAAATAATAAACTATCACTCAAGCCAAATTTTCTTAGGCTGTGAAAAACAGAAAACTAGAATCAATCTCTAATGTTCATCTTGTAATTATTTCCACAGTATAACAAAAGCATGAATTTTAAATCTTGACTCTTTTTCTTCAACTTTGGACAAAACTTTGGCAAATTCACAACGTATGTTCTGCATCATTTACCTGGGCTAATCCTTCAACCTGATATTGAAGTGGCCTGAAATATTTTGCAAGTTGGAACAGTGTCTAATTCAGTTTACCTCTTAAACATACAGAGTCTGTTTTCAGTAACTGTAAAGATGTACAAAAGAAAATGTTCTATACTGGCCCCCGAAGAGTGGGGTTTAAGGAAAGGGAAGATAATATACCTGTATTTATTTTAATTGCTGTTTTATTTCTTTTATATCTTACTCTGTAGCTTTATAATATGTAGTTTAAATATAAGTGAAGAAGTAAGGTATTAATGATAATTGTAGCAGGATAGAGTATTCTACCACGCCCTCACTCCCTTGACTGATATCAGGTAGGATGGCAGAAGAAAGTGTTTGTTAAGTTGGAGAAGAGATAGATTGCAAGATTTTAAAAAACACCAAAACTAGGCATTGAAAGGAGGTTGATAATAGTATGAAAGAATTGCATGTCTTGTAGGCTCTTTATTGACTCAAAGGCTCTCTTTTTTCCCCATCAATCGCCACCCCCGCCCCTGTAAACACACACAGAAGCATCTAAAGTTTTCTCTAGTCTTGCCCCCCACCTTCCATGGTTTGGTTCCATCAAGAAGAAAACCAGACAAAACCATTTGACTGTCAAGAGTGTCAGAGTCCAAGTGGAAGAAGCATGGCAGGAGAGGGGAGAGTAAGTGAAGCTTAAAAAAATGGAGGCTTGATCCTGTATACACACACATTCACCCACACGTGTGCATGAATGCATACACATGCAAGTGTGCAGGTGTACACACACACACACACACACACAGGCACTCCCTCATCATTTTGGTATCATTTTAAATGGCTCTACCTCTGGCCCACTTTGTTCTAGCCAAGCCAGACTCCTTACTGTTCTGTGAACGCTCCAGCACATTTCTGCCTCAGGGTCTTGGCACTTTCTTTTCCTCTGTCTGGAATGTTCTTCCCTAAATAGCCACATGGCTCACTTCTTTACTTGCTTCGTGTCATTACTCAAATGTCATCTTATTTTTGAGGCCTTCTCTGACTTCTTCACAGCACTCATCAACCCCTGGTACACATTATGTAAATATGCATTTAAATAAATGATATTTGTATAAATAAATGCATATTATGTATCTTATATGTATATAAATATACATATATATATACAAAAATATTTGTATTTGTTTATTATTTCAACGGCAAGGTCAATAAAGGCTGGCTCTTTCTTTTGTTTACCACTCTAGTCCCATCAATTGAAACGTGGGTAGCCCATTATGAGCACTCAGTTCATACTCAGTGAATGAAGGAGGAAGGAGAGTGAGACTAGACAGGACAGACTCTCTGCTTATCAATCAAGTTGACTTAGGTACAACTGAGAGTCAACTCAAGAAGAAAATAAATATTTTGTATCATCTTTTGAACTCTGTATATCTCTGTGTATATACTTGCTCATTCAATAATAGGTTTTTTTCCTTTAGTAATGAACTGTACTTATATACTCTTTTAAATTTTAAGGACATATCTGGGGTTACAAAATTATTTCAAAGAGAGTTTTACTCAATACAGTCCCTATATCATTTGGAAAACATTCTAGGTCAACAAGTTGCAATTACTGTATTGGCATTTTTGCATGTATCTCATCCATTGTTCATTTTTATTACAAAAAAAAAATGCCCATACACAGGGCTTCTATTTTTATAAACATTTGCTTTCACTGTTTATTGTCCCAGAGTCAGAGCTTTTAAGATCTTGTCCTTAGTAAGTCATCATCAAACAAACAAAAATAGTGGTCTTTCCCTTGAGAGGTAACTAATTAGAAGGAGAATCTGACTTCTAAAGCCTTCCTATACATAAATAGACCAGGAAAAGAGGGGCATAAAAACATGAGGTAGAAGTCAAATCTCTTTTTTCAAACTCTGAAAGAACAAAACATAGAGTGTAACTAACCTCCATGAATTGCCAGATGGATTAATGTTTGCAAAGAATTTTTTAAATGAAGGCCACCACAGAAGGGCTAAATCTTTCTATTAACCCAGCTGGAATGCTTTCTTGATTTTTTCATGCTGTGTTAAAGAGTCTTTGAAATGAATTCCACACACACACACAAAATGGCTAATGACCCCCCAAAGAAGAAGTTTTCACTTATTTATCACATTATCAAAATACTCTAGGGAAGGACAAGGCTTGCCTGTGTGTGGGGTCTATTGTCATGATGAAAGTTCATATTTAACACACTTGACCAAGATGACAGCCTGCAGAGAGTCAACACTCTCCTTAATCAGTTGGGAGGGAGTCAAGGAAAACCCTTACTGACATACTAGTCCAGGGCTCCATGATAGTCACTCCCATAAGTCAATTACAATACAGCAGGCATGCCAAACCATGGGCGGGTAAGGCCAAATTCTAATAATTTATCTTCATCCCCAACATTTCAAGTTGCTATTGAGTTTGGTTCTTTTACAAGTCATATGTAGTTCAGTTTAAAATAAGGATTTTGGGGCACCTGGGTGCCTCAGTCGTTAAGCGTCTGCCTTCTGCTCAGGGTGTGATCCCGGCGTTCTGGGATAGAGCCCCACATCAGGCTCCTCCGCTGGGAGCCTGCTTCTTCCTCTCCCACTCCCCCTGCTTGTGTTCCCTCTCTTGCTGGCTGTCTCTCTGTCAAGCAAATAAATAAAATCTTTAAAAAAATAATAAAATAAGGATTTTGACGAATGAAATCCAATTGGACAGAATGTATTAGTAGCTATTGGTCTGGAACACTCTTCCAAACTCCTCCCCATTGATCTCCACCCATTTCCTGTTTTCCCTCCATTGGCAGTGGAAAATTGTCAATAACAGGTTGAGGTTCAAGGCGAGAGATCGTTCATATCCCCTACTCTCAAGCCCCAAAGGGCTGAAAAAAGTGGAAGTGAGGATGGGCATATTTCCGTGGTGTTTCTCCATTCTTTCCTTTACAAATGTTATTTGTGACATGTTAAAGTACACATAGTGCAGCAAATGCTGAAGGTTTGACCGGTGTTTTTTGGGCCTGGGCCTGGCCTGGGTTATACTTGCTTCTTCTGATAGTGAGGACTGCTTTTGTACAGTGTCCAGGCCAGTCCTCTGTGCTTACCAATTTAGTGAAGACTTGTGATGATCAAACTTGGCAGGAAGGTGGCACAGCTTTGTCATACATCACACCCTCACTCTGGCTCTTAAAAATGTATTTTAAAAAGTTACAACGTCCTCCACTTGATGTAATGGATCTAGAGCAGTAATTAGCGATGGCTGCTAAAATACTAGGTCAAAGCTGACGGGAATGGATCAGGCTGACAACACCAGAACTCATTTTAGGGCCACACAGCAGAAAACCAGATATTCTCCTGGTGGAAGTACAAAAAAACATCGAGTATTCATGCCAAAAAACCTATCGGAGGCTGATCTGATCAAACCTCTGTGTCTAGCTACCAGTTGTAGCTACGAGTTTACAACAAATATAGGAAACAAAAGTACAAGTCAACTGATAATCTGGCAATGCAATCAGCAAAATCCAGAATGTGGGAAACTATAGAGTAAATGACCCATTTACATCAATGGATACATTGCAAAGAAAAATGAAAGGACGAAAGAGAAACTATGGATTTTAAATGCCTTAAAATGACTTCTCAAGCAAGTTAAAGATGTTGATACTGTTTAGATCATAATTTGAACAGAGCAACTATTAAAAAACATTTACAAGATAATTATCAGAGCAAATTAGACATTGATTGGATATATGATGATATTAATTTTTTAAAGCAATAATCATGTAGTTTTTAAAAAGACTTCTTGTCTTTTAGAAATTCATACTAACATGTATACTTTTAAAATGATATGATAAGAATAAACTGGTGGTTACCAGACAGGAGAGTGGAAGGATGGGCAAAATGGGTGAAAGGGAGTACGAGGTATAGGCTTCCGGTTATGGAATGGGTGAGTCATGGGAATGAAGGGTACAGTACCGGTAATATACTCGACGGTATTATAATAGGGTTGAAAGGTGACAGATGTAGCTCCGCTTGTGGTGAGCATAACACAACATATAGACTTGTCAAATCACCTGAGGCTAATGGAACAATGTATGTCAACTATATTTCAATAAAAAAGAATGATATGATGTCTGGTATCTGCTTCAAAATAGTCCTGTGGGAATAGGCGGGATGGTGGAATACAGATGAAACAAGGTTGGACATGGGCTGATGACTATTGAAGCTGGCTACTGGTTAGATGGGGTTCATTAGGCTGTTCTCTCTACTTCTGTACAGATTGGACATTTTCCATAATAAACAGTTTTTTAAAAATTAGGGGAAAGGGAAAGCAGAATTTCCTTATTTTATATCTAGCTACGGCTTAAACCATGAACTATTTGCAGCTGTGTACAACATTATTCATTTTGATTATAAGCTCTCTTTTCGGCTTTGCCACGTGTTCTGTTCTCAGTTTCCTTTTTCATTGTAAATTGACACTGTCTCATTGAAAAAAACTAAAAATATAAAGAGTAATGTTTTCTAAAAAGTTACAATGTTGGTAGAGTTATTTAGATAGGTAATTTAAACAAAATATATGCATTGTGAGTTTTTAAACAGCTGCTCTGCAACCCAAATAGGTTACCAAAAAAAGGAAGAAAATAAAAATAGAACAAAAGGGACTTCCTTAATACTATCTGGTCATGATAATTTACCCCAAATGGTACCCTATTAAAATATATTCATCCTAAACGGAAACTGATAGACATCTCCTACCTTCTTGTTTATTTGAACTCAAATCAATATTGCTAATAAACTGTTTATAAACTACTTGAAAAGCTGGCATAACACTGCAATTTTTTTAGGCAGAAAGAAAGCCATTTGGAATGACTCCAAAAGTAATTACATTTGGAAGAGAGGTGCTAGTAGAGCCAACTGAAATCATTAACTAAAATATTTATTTTTAACTCATTGACTTGTGTATTACTTTTCAAATAACCATCTTGTTTACTTCTGCTTAAATTTCAGAAGCTCAGTAATCTGTCGAAAATCTGGGCCCTGCCAGATTTCTCTCTCTTCTTCTTCTTCTTCTTTTTTTTTAAGCAATAGCAAAGCCATCTGGCCCTAGACTTTTGTTTGTTGGGAGATTTTTTTATTACTGATCCAATTTCTTGACTGGTTATCGGTCTGTTCAAGTTTTCTATTTATTCCTGTTTTGGTTTTGGTAGTTTATATGTTTCTAGGAATTTATCCATTTCTTTTACATTGCCCAATTTGTTTGCATTGAATCAGTAATCAAAAATTAAAAACATTAAAAGAATTATTCACCACAATCAAGTGGGACTTATTCCTGGGCTTCAAGGGTGGTTCAATATTTGCAAATTAATCAATGTGATACACCATGTTAATAACAGAAAGGATAAGAACCATATGATCCTCTCAACAGATGCAGAAAAAACATTTGACAAAATACAGCATCCATTTTTGATAAATACTCTCAGCAAAGTAGGGATAGATGGAACATACCTCAACATCATAAAGGCCATAGGAAAGACCAACAACTAATATCACCCTAAAGGGGGAAAAACTGAGAGCTTTCCCCTACAGTCAGGAATAAGAAAGGGATAGTCACTCTTACCGTTGTTAGTTAATATAGTACTAGAAGTCCTAGCCTTAGCAATCAGACAACAAGAAGAGATAAAAGGCATCCAAATCAGCAAGGAAGAAATCAAACTTTCACTATCTGCAGATGATATGATACTCTACATAGAAAACCTGAAAGACACTACCAAAAAAACTGCTAGAACTGGTACATAAATTCTAGTAAAGTCCGGCAGGATACAAAAACCAATGTACAGAAATCTGTTGCATTTCTATATGCCAGTAATGAAGCATCAGAAAGAGAAATCAAGGAATCAATCTCATCTACGATTGCACCAAAAACCATAAGATGCCAAGGAATAGACCTAACCAAAGAGGTAAAAGATCTGTACTCTGAAAACTATAGAATGCTTACAAAAGAAATTGAGAGGACACAAAGAAATGGAAAAACATTCCATGCTCATGGATTTGAAGAACAAATATTGTTAAAATGTCTATACTACCCCAAGCAATCTACATATTTAATGCAATCCCTATCAAAATACCACATTTTTTTCACAGAGCTAGCACAAACAATCCTAAAATTTATATGGAACCACAAAAGACCCTGGATACCTAAAGCACTCTTGAAAAAGTGAAGTTGGAGGCATCACAATTCTGAACTTCAAGCTATATTACAAAGCTGTAGTCATCAAGACAGTATGGTACTGGCACAAAAACAGACACATAGATCAGTGGAACAGAATAGAAAACCCAGAAGCAGACCACAGCTATATGGTCAACTAATCTTTGGCAAAGCAGGAAAGAAGATCCAATGGAAAAAAGACAGTCTCTTCAAAAAATGGTGTTGGGAAAACTGGACAGCAACATGCAGAAGAATGAAACTGGTCAAGTTTCTTACACCATACACAAAAATAAAATGGATGAAAGACTTAAATGTGAGACAGGAATCCATCAAAATCCTAGAGAACACAGACAGCAACCTCTTTGACCTCAACTGTAGCAACTTCTTATCTTAGACACATCTCTAGAGGCAAGGGAAACAAAAGCAAAAATGAACTATTGGGACCTCATCAAGATAAAAAGCTTCTGCATGGTGGAGGAAACAACCAACAAAACTAAAAGGGATATATATACGTATATGTATATATATATATTTATTTATTTATCAAACTATAAGGGAACTTATCAAACTCAACACCCAAAGAACAAATAATCCAGTTAAGAAATGGGCAGAAGACATAAATAGACATGTTTCCCAAAGAAGACGTACAGATGGCTAACAGACACATGAAAAGATGCTCAACATCACTCATCGTCAGGGAAACACAAATCAAAACCATGGTGAGATACCACCTCATACCTGTCAGAATGGCTCGAATTAACAACACAAGAACAACAGATGTTGGCAAGGATTTAGAGAAAGAGGGACCCTTGTGCACAGTTAGTGGGAATGCAAACTGGTGCAGCCACTGTGGAAAACAGTGTGGAGGTTTCTCAAAAAGTTAAAAATAGTACTACCCTATGATCCAGCAATTGCACTACTAGGTATTTACCAAAAGGACACAAAAACACTGATTTGAAGAGATACATGCACCCTGATGTTCGTAGCAGCATTATCAACAATAGCCAAATTATGTAAAAAGCCCAAATGTCCATCAACTGATAAATGGGTAAAGACGATGTAGTGTGTGTGTGTGTGTGTGTGTGTGTGTGTGTGTGTGTATAGTGGAATATTACTCAGCCATCAGAAAGAATATCTCGCCATTTGCAACAACATGGATGGAGCTAGAGAGTATTATGCTAAGCAAAATTAGTCAGAGAAAGACAAATACCATATGGTTTCACTCATATGTAGAATTTGAGAAATGAAACAGATGAACATGGGGGGAAGAAAAGAGAGAGGCAAACAATAAAACAGACTGAGAACAGACTGAGGGCTGCTGGAGGGGAGGTGGGTGGGCAATGGGTTAAATGGATGATGGGTATTAAGGAGGGCACTTGTTGTGATGAGCACTGGGTGTTGTACATAAGTGATGAATCACTAAATTCTACTCCTGAAGCTAATATTACACTACGTGTTAACTAGTTGAAACTTACATAAAAACTTGAAACAAACAAAAAAAGCAACAGTAAAAATAAAGTGAAATATTCATCAATTTTCTACTATAAATTCTACTACTGGGAAAAAATGTCTTGCTAACAAAACAGAATATACGACACAGAAAACTGGAAATTCAACTTAAACAATTTAATCATGTATTTTCATTGTCTAGCCTAGCAGGAGTCAGGAGGCTTCCCAACAGAAAAGGAAGGGGGAAGATAAGACTGAGGGAGAACTGGCATCAGCTGGCACTTAACTGAAATTGTGGGGCTCTGTAACTTGTAAACTTCATCTTTATCAAGAGAATTAAAATAATTCAGAATTCTTTATGTGCAAAAAGCTCTTCAGAGCTCTGTTTTTCACCTAAGAAATAGTAAAAGCTAAACTATTTCCTTGTCCTAGAAATATGCCTGTGATAATATATATGAAAATGAATGTTTTGCGAACAGAAACATTAGTAGCACTTGCTTGTTTTACATGAGAATACTATTGTTCAGAGCTAAAGGATCTGCATGCTTCTTCACATATAAAACCCTTTCCTTCTGTGCAGATAGGGGAGGTTGTTCCGTAAGCCGCACCCTTGTTGGGGAAGGGCGTGTTAATCGAATAGAAGTCTGTACCTCCTCCACCTATTTCCACTACCCTCTTCCCACTCCACCAGCATATAAATTATGCCATATCTACTATCACTTCCTGCTTCAATCCTGCTTTCAGAAGAAAGATCAAATGTACTGATAGCACATCATGGAGATGGAAATTTGTCTTTTGACCATCTCAACAGCCATCCTGTAGTTAAAATAGAAAAATTAAGCTCCATCATTTTGGAAATGCTGTAAAGATCATCTGGCCTCCTTGGGCGGGGGGGAGGGTGGGGGAGAAAAGTTAACCAAAATGTTGAGTGACATTATTAGAGCCTGTGCTTATGGAGAGGAAATTTGTACCCAGTGCAGCTCCATAACATACAGTACAAATTAAAATGTGGCTATCTGTGTTTGAAATGCAGCGGGAAAGTGCAGTTCAAGATACTGAAATGTAAAGTTTTTTTCTTTAAAATATTTTATTACTTATAAAATGTAATATGGGTAATTGTGATACATAAGTAACAAAAGTAACGAAAATATTATTTTTGGTGTTAGAATTCTACACAATACAGAAAAATAATACTTTGTTAATGTGATATCTTGATTGACCATGAGTTTTTTTTATGGGTTGACTTTCTGTGAATTCATTTATTGGGTCATTATACCTTTAATAACTTCATTTTGAATTGGCCTAATTAAAAGTGATCTCAGTCACTTTTGGAAAATTCATGATTAGAACTAATTTTTGATAATTTTTAATTTTGAAAGGATCATTTTTCTAATGTATTTATTAAGAGTATATTTTAGGCTGTGACAACATTGGGATAATTTTCTAATGAATTCTTTCTTTTTTTAAGCTTATTTACTTTAGAGAGAGCGAGTGAGAGAAGGGGCAGAGGGAGAGAGAGAGAGACGCAGACTCCCGCTGAAGAGGAAGCTGGACATGGGGCTTGATCTCACGACTCTGATATCATGTCCTGAGTAGAAATCAAGAGTTCAATGCCTAAACGATTGAGCCATTCAGGTGCGCCACTAAATTATTTCAAAATATAAATTTTAGAACACCACAGCTGATGAGTCTGGGAGAGCAATTTTTCTAAAGAGATTTGACTCTTCATTCAAATCAGTTTTGTGTAAGCCTAAATTTAATTTTTAATGTAAATTTATAAAATTGCATTTTAATGTTTCTTCTGACATTTTCAGGAACCTGTTCAAGAAACTGAAAATGGCTTCATTATTTGTGTATAATTTAAAATGTCTGTTTATACATAGAATTATTGCTGTAACTTCAATTACAAAAAAACAATTAATGGTCTTTTGGAATAATTGGTTCACCTGAAGCTTCCTCTGTAAATGGAGTTATTTTCTGTAGAATGTGATGATTTTTTAAAATTTAATGTCTTTTTTCAAAGTCTAGGGATATTTACTCTTCAATATTACAGCAGTGCTCAAAACCAGGAATTCTAAACTCTGAAAAATTCTAATAGCTATCTGCTAGGCTTCATTAAAATATACATATGTAAACTTCTACTTTGTGGTAATTTCCTGAAAAAATTTACTACCTTAGCCCTGGTAGTTCCTGACCCAGCACTCAGTCCAAGAGTTAATCTTTGTGCAGATGCCACAGGGACAGGTTCTGGGACAGATGGATAGATGAGCTGGTCTCCCGCCGCTGACCTTGGCTCTGCCCCCATGTGGGTTCCTCTTTTTTCTACTGCTGTGGCTGCAGCTACTTCCGTGTTGCTGCCTTTGCCAAACTGGGCACACATCCCACTCAGGCTGCCCCCTTGGGGACCTGAGGCACCTGGGATTGTCCTGAGGCATGCCCTTGCACAGCGGGTGCTCTTCCTCTGTAGATGTTACGTGGCTATTGAGGAATATGCTGGGCCCCATCTTAGTTTTAGAACCATTCTGTAGGACTCCTCACCTGGCATTTCTCGCTCAGCCCTGCTTCTGCCCTGGACAGCCCTCATTTGGGCTCCCGAAAGGTCCCCGAGAGATGGCTACAGCTTGGCGGACAGATATTCCATCTCCTTGTAGTCGAGGGTTTGCTTAGCCACCACTGCTTGATTGAGAAATTTTCCATATGCCTGGGCTTGTTGATTTTTTCTCTGTCTTTTTTAGAAAGATTAATAGGCTGGATGGTAATGGAACCAATCATAGGTAGATGACACTTTCGTAGCAGTTCCTCTGCTTTCCAAAATGTGTTTAAGATTTAAAAACTTTTTTACATCTCCTTTCTAAATAGAAAGTTAAAATGTTACTATTAGCTATTTTTAATAACTGAATTTTAATTCTTTACTGGGCACCTATCTGTAAGATAGGTTTTTTACGATTGCTACGAGAGTCTAATGATACAATGTACATAAAATATAAAATTTATTTAAAGCATAAAGTACTTCATTATCATTATGTATATGAAGAAATAATGTGAAGAAAGATAGATAAGCCACAGCGTAAGAGCAAGTTCCCCTGCACGGAAATGAAGATTAAGCCACTAAGAGAAGGGTCAGTAATGGGCGATGATGAGCCATAGGGAGGTACTTTGGATACATTTGCAGCCAATGGGAAAGACCCTTTCCTGGTAGAATGTTCAATGATATACTTTTTCCCCTTCTACAGAGAAGCAAATAGAGTTTATAGTCAATTTCCATTCTTCTCTTTGTTTCCTGCATCTCTACCGAACAGTGCCCTTTAATCCAGCAGCTGCCACGCTGCGCACTGGCTTCCAGGCCGAGCTACTCCACCGGCCGCCTGCGCCGCCTTGCCGGGGTCTGCAGAACGTCTGGAGGCCTGTGCGGACACAGCGGCTCCTTGTAAGTCATCTGGCCGCTCCGGCTCCCCGCTGCATGCCAATTAGCCTGCGGGCTGCTCTTCCTCGGCCGCGGGAGCCACACGCCTGTTTCAGGGACGGCTCTACAACCACACGCCGGAGAAACGACAGGCAGCGGACGCCCCGTGTGCGCCCCACACCTGGACCTCAGACGTCCTTGGCAACACCCGCCGGAAGCCTTAGAAGATTATTTTCCGATTAAGAAATACTAAATGTAAATATTTTACACATTAAGGAAGGTACTAGTTTTATGCCATGATGGAGAAGAGAGATTATAAAGGATTTATTAAGGAAAAATAAGTTTCTGTGAGTTGCAAAGGCCTGCATTATCACCATGCTCTGCTTTTCTCTTCACCTTACTGAAACCGCTCTGCATTACCTTTCGCGTTCCAGTACCAAAAATTTAAGTGCACTGCCCTCGGATCTTAGTGTCATTGTTTAACTCAAGCTGTGAACCACAAGTGGCACTATACTTCTAACATTGCTATAGATGAAGTGAAGAGGATCAAAGAGTCGGATCAGACATGGGAGCTATCCAGGGACTTGGGACCCGGAGGCGGGACCTCCCCGAGCTGCTGGAACTGCGCGTGAGCTCCAGCAAAATGCTCCCAGCGCCACTTCACACAGCAGCCCTGTTTCAGCCACCGCAGGTCTGGAAGGCTTTCCATGGGAGCTCACTCCTCTCCAACAGGACATGGACTGCCCCTCAGACAAACCTATGTAAAAAAGAGAACCCCTTCATTAACCAGCCCCCTTGTTTCAGACTGTTCATCTTACATCAGATGGAACCAGTGCTATTGTGGGGGGTGGAAGCTGTTTTTATACAAAGAACCTCATTACGACATTCAGGTATTCAGATAGGTTAACACCTCAAGAAAAAGTCTGACTCCGAACATGTGCCCAGCTAGAATGAGATTATTCCTTATTTCCTCTTGTGAGCCAATGGACCCTCTCCAAGCCCCCAAACCTCAATAGAGACAAAATGAAAAGTCATGCTGGCAGATGCTGAGCGGGATAGAATACCTTCCTGATTCACACAGTCAGGGAGTACGGAGAACCCCTGGAAATGTTCCTCACCCTTGCCTAGCTTGATGAAGGGTGCCATCCAGATATCATTCTTTTCCTTTTCCCACCCTGCCTCCCTTTAGCCACTTCTCCCACTTTTTAAAGAAAGGAACATTTCTCATATATCCTGAATTGAACAATGACCCCCTACCCTAGAGGATAAAATCCTCCCAGAATGACAGACAAAAATACAACTCAGAATATTGGTACTGTCTGGTCAAAGTGGAATAACTGGGACCAGATTTATCTTTCAACTGAAACAATCCCCCAAAAGACAAAATACAGTGTTTTCAAGACACTAGACCTCAGGCCACAGAAGGCATTGATGTCTGAGAGGTGGGAAACAGAAGAGATGAGCCCTCAAAGTACTCCAGCTAACTGCCTGAGAGTTTCTAGGCCGTGGAGCAGGGAGTGGAAACTGAGGCACACCCCGAGTTGAGAAGATGGAGCTGAGAGTCCAGGGAGACCAACAGTTCATAGAGCGGAGTGCCAGAGAAGAGGGAGCTGCACACAGAGAGAACCCTGGAAATCCACAGAGGGCTGCCTGGAGTATCCAGCAGCCTGTGTGGAAACTTCCTAAGGTTTGGGAAAGAACCATCAAAAGAAGTAGAGGGAACAGTGACTGGTCCTCATGCAGGCCGGGGAACTATGTCTGTTCCTGCCAGCCAGACTGGAAAAACTCATAATTCATGGGGCCTGGGGTAAAGTACTCAGAAAGATCTTATCTTGGTGGAAAGGAAAAATTAGCCTAGAGTAGGCACTGTTCCAGATTTGTCTGACAACTCGTAAGTGTAAGACCCAAAAGGAGAAAACTATTTCAAGTAACTTAGCTATATAGCAGAACAAAGCTCAAGAAAAGCAATAGAAATACAAAAATTTCCATCAAACAACAAGGTAACATTCATAATGCCTGCATCCAATCAAGATTACCAGATATGCAAAGAGGCAAGAAAACACAGCTCATCATGAAACTAATCAGTCAATGGAAACCAGCCCAGAAGTGACCCAGCTATTAGAATTAACAGAAGAGGATATATTAAAACACTTGTACCTATCAAAAGTTGTACAAGCATCTTCCTAGCAACTTTATTCATAATAGCTAAGACTGAAAGCAGTCCAGATGTCCATCAACAGGAATACAGATCGACAGACAACTTAGTAATAAAAAAGAATGTTTCTCTAAGAGATGCAACAATTTTAATGAATCTCAAAACCATTTTGCTGAGTGAAAAAAAGCCAAACATAAAAACTACGCATCCTATGATGATTCCACTTACTTGAACTTCTCTAATAGGTAACATTAATCTATGGTGATAGAAGTTAGATCATGGATGGGATCTTCTGGAATGGAAGGAGGGTCCACTGAGAAAGAAGACAGGCAACTTTTAGGGTTAAAATATTTTCTATACTGATAGTAGTGTGAGTTATAGAGGGGTATGCGTTGTAAAAATAGATCAAACTATACAAATTGTGCATTTCATGCAATAAAAATTCTTGTTAAAATTTTAATGGTCCAATAGAAAAATGGGCACTACATGTTTAATAGCAAGTCAAATGGCCAATAATAAACATATAAAAATATTTTTAGTATTATTAGAAGTCAGGAAAAAAATAAAGCCACAGTGAGACACCAGTTTGCACTCACCAAACTGGTGATACTTTAAATTATGACAGTAGTTGACACCATTTGTACATATCTCTGCTGATACAATATATATTGGTACAGGCACTTTGGGAAATATTTTGGTTTGCCAAGTAATGTTGAAGAAATGCAGTCCTTGGGCCCTGAAATGCCACTTCTAGGAATATTTCTGAAAAAAAGTCTTGAGCATCTGATATGTTAGATCTTGTTACTTACAGCACTCTCTGTGATAGCAAAGACTCAGGAAACCAAAATGTTTAGTCCTAGAGTTATAGAAAAAAGTGGTATAGCCATACATTTGTTGTATACATTCATATAGAAGTGTACTTTAATGAATTTCGGCTAGACGAATCACGTAACTACATTGCACGGGGATGCTGTTGATGAGAAAAGCAAGTCTCCAAAGAAAACTTACAGTATGGTTCCTTCTATAAATATTTTAAAACATGCAAAAATAAACTACAGTTGACCCTTGAACAATGCAAGGATTAGGGGCACTGACCTGTGCAGTCAAAAATGCTCGTATGACTTTTAACTCCTCCAAAACTTAACAATTAATACCCTATTGTTGACCAGGAACCTTAGCAATAACATAAGCAGGTGATTAGTGCATATTTTATATGTTTATATATATGTACTATATATTGTGTTCTTACGAGAAAGCTAGAAAAAAGAAAATGTTATTAAGAAAATTATAAGGCGGGGCGCCTGGGTGGCACAGCGGTTAAGCGTCTGCCTTCAGCTCAGGGCGTGATCCCGGCGTTCTGGGATTGAGTCCCACATCAGGCTCCTCCGTTATGAGCCTGCTTCTTCCTCTCCCACTCCCCCTGCTTGTGTTCCCTCTCTCACTGGCTGTCTCTATCTCTGTCAAATAAATAAATAAAATCTTTAAAAAAAAAAAAAGAAAGAAAATTATAAGGAAGGTAAAATACATTTATCATACTGTACTGTATTTGTTCAAAAAATCCTCATCTGAGTGGACCTGTACAGCTCAAGTGTATGTTGTTCAAGCGTCAACAAGTGTTGTTTAGGGTTACAGAGACATGGAAAAACCGTAAAGACAAGAAAGAGAATAATTAATTTAATTCTAAACCACAGAGTTTGAGAAGGGGAATAAGCATGGGGAGGGGCACATAATACAAAAATGTTTATTATATTGTTGTTTTACTAAGTTCTTCTAAGTATATGTCTTGTCCACCTAGGATCTCACACAAAATTTAAAACACAGTGAACAAGAAGAATGTAGAAGGGTAAACCAAAGAATGAGAGAAAATTAAAGATGTCATTTTTTATCAACAAATGACAACCTAAAAATCTTTATAAAACTCAGTTGTAAATCTGCCAAGTTCTTAATGTGAACATTTCTCATATAGGATTATAAGATCACCATGCAATAAAGGCAGAACGGAGAGACTGAGTGAATAATGTTATGTATAAAACAATGCATCCAATAAATGTCAAGATACTATAAAAAGTATTATTTGCTCCCAGCTCATAATTAATTGAATGCCCTGTGGAGGCAAGATGCTCTGGCATAAAGGTTTTTGTCATTTCTATAAAGATATTCGCTTGCTCTGCTGTTTCACAAGAGCTGATTATGTGCAAGCAGAACTCATCTCCTTTGTATGTTTCAGAGTCATCAGAAGTGCTTGGTAGTGGCGGTGGTGGAAACAACATATAAGATCCTGGTTTTTTAAAAATAGACTTAAGGTTTTTTAGTACAATTTTTTTTTCTTAAAGGTTTTATTTATTTATTTGACAGAGAGTGAGAGAGCACAAGCAGGGGGAGCAGCAGAGGGAGAGGGAGAACAGGCTCCCAACCCAGCAGGAAGCCCAACATGAGGCTCGATCCTAGGACTCTAGGATCATGACCCGAGCTGAAGGCAGACACTCAACTGACTGAGCCACCCAGGCACCCTTTTTAGTGCAATTTTAAGTCTACAGCAAAATTGAGTGGAAGGAACAGAGATTTCCCATAGAACCTCTACCCCACACGTGCACAGCCTCCCCCATTATCAACACCCCCCATCAGAGTGGTACATTTGTTGCAATTGATGAACCTACATTGACACTTCATTATCATTCAGCATCCATACTTTAAAAGGTCTCATTTGAAGAAACATAGTGGTCAAACTCAAATTTTTTCTCCTTTCCCTGGAAATATGAATGCACCCTCAGTGCATGCATGTGTAGAAACATGCAAGTGATGTCTGGAGGAAGTGCATCTGAGTCAGAACAACAGGATGGCTAGAGAGAGAGATGGATTCCATTCTGACTTCTTCAACTTTTTGCAAGGCCAACAAAATCTTCATAGACAGACCTATCTAGACCTAGGATTCAGTGGCAAGACTGAGTTACCAAGTATTGGCCCAAAAGGAAGAGAAAAACCGTACGTCCAATAAACACAGTGCAGTCTCAGCCCCACAAACCTGGGAGAGCTGCTGCTTACACTCTGGGGCTGCCAGGCTAGAGGTAGGTAGAATATTGCAAATGAGGCTTGGGAGGAAAAGCAGCCTGTCTTGTGAAATCATGCCAGTTTTCTGGGGTAAGTCATCAACATAATCTATAAAGTAAATGAATCTGCAAGGTGTTTTTTAAGTCAGCAAGATTTGGGATGCCTGGGTGGCTCAGTTGGTTAAGTGTCCAACTCTTGGTTTCAGCTTAGGTCATGATCTCAGGGTCATGATCTCAGGGTCATGAAATCGAGCCTCAGGTTGGGCTCTGTGCTCAGTGGGGAGTCTTTTGGAGATTCTCTCCCTCTGCCACTACCCCCACTTGTGTGCTCTGTCTCTGTCTCTCTCTCTCTAAAATAATAAATCTTTTTTTAAAAAGTCAGCAAGTTCTTACTTTACAAATGCTCAGCCTTTGTTACATCTATGACAGTTGAAGGCAAATTATGCAAAGTGCAGAATTTCATCTGCTTTTTCTTTATTTCAAATTTTTGGTTAATACATTTGCCTTAAGTTTCAAAGACATTTATAGACAGGACCTCAGACTGCAGAGGGAGAATAGAAAAATGACAAAAAGCTCATTTGCAAAACACTTTCCTCAGTTAATTTAACTACTGTGAGAGTTTCTATCATTATGGTATCTAATTTGGCTGAACTGGATATCAATGTAAGAATATTACTTTCTATATTCAACCCAACACCTCCAGTGATGTGTTGACTCAGAGAAAGGAGAACTTCTCAACACTTAACTCTCCATACAACCTTCAACTATGCACATGCCATGAAAACTAGATTGTATAAAAAAGAAGAAACATAGCAGTTTAGTTTTATAAAATTTGGTGGATAGAATAGACTTTGGAAAGCATCCAAAGATGTTGACCCATGCTCACTTTATAGGTGAGAAAAACGAAGATAAGGAGGGCACTTGGGTATTCTATGCAACTGATTAATCACTAAATTCTACCTCTGAAATTAAAAAAAAAAGTGTATAATATCTGACCCAAAGTCATGCAGGAAGCCAGGATCGTGGTAAAACTGAGTAGAAGGCATCCACTTTTTTCTCTACACTGTGCTGCTTCTCTTTGTCTCTAGCACAACTCAAAAATATTTATTCCCTATGTCACTTGCTCACAAAAGAACAAGTCAAATCAGTGCTTTGACAATGTTTAGGTATTTCAGAAACAGAAATGAGGAACATTGGTGCATGCTTTAATTTCAAGAGAGTCTATTCTTTTAGTCCTCAACCATGGTCACACCTGTATTTTCTGCTTAAATAAAGACTCAGCTCTCTGCAGTGTTTGCCTCTCCTCTAGAGCTGTAAGTGGCATGATTTACTGAAGTATCATGGGATAGAAACAATCTTCCTTGGGAAAAAGTACATAATACCTCATTGACTTTACTGAAAACCAAAATTACTGTTATCAAGTCAAATAACCAAACTTTTCAAGCAAAAATGTTTATCCATCATAATGTTAGTATAGTTTATAATTCCTTTCACAGTCGGACATGAGAAAAGGAAAGTCAATGCAAGGTACAAAAAACAAAAATCTATGAAAAAGATATAACTGTCAGATACGTAACACTCAACTGGTCAATAACTGAAATATATTGGCTATTCGTTAGGTACAAAGTGTAATTGCAGCTCTTAATATAAGATACAAACATTAATCGTTTCCTCTTTCCAACTAAGACTGGAGGTGTATGTGTGTGCGTGTGTATGTGTGTGTGTGTGAGAGAGAGAGAGAGAGAGAGAGAGAGATGAATTGTCTCCATTCTTTCTCCATTCCTTCAAAATCCATACTATGTTCCCTTTAAACACTTCACCAATACATATGAAGATTAACTCTTTAAGAAAACATCACAGCTACTCAGGCCAGAGGTTGAGAATTCCATATGGTGACCGTTCAGTGAATGGAAGAGCCCAAAAGACAAGGTCTGGAATACTCTGCCAAGGGCTATTTATGATAGTAACTAAATTGCATGCCGGGTGGGAAATTTTTCCGTACTGATAGTTTTCGCTTTCTACATATATGCCCCTGGGCATCTGGTTGCGAAGCAGATTAATCTACATTAGCAGTTCTCAAGCTTTCTGCTCTCAGTCTCCTGTAGGCTCTTAAAAATTATTGAGAATCTAAGGAGTATTAATTTTTGTGTCTCATATGTCAATATTTGTAATATTAGAAATTTAAACAGGGAAATTAAAATATTTATTAATTCATTTAAAAGTAGCAATAATACACCCATTTTCCAATACATACTCATACAGATATGTAGTTGGGAAAGGGAGGAGTATTTTATTGACTCTTCAAGATAATTGTGGGTATTCTTCTTTGATATACCAAGACTGGAAAAGTGGTCATTTCTTAAAGGTCAGTTGCAATTTGAACTCTGAAACTTCATCAAATGAACTATCAGTGTCCTGTTACATTAAAATATTTGCTCTTATACTTTCAATAGATCTCTTATCAATGCATGATTTTGTTACATCATGCATTGGTCATTTGTAAATTATTGGTTTACTGAGTTATGCAAATACTCAAAATGATGACCCATTTCATTATATGATATCAACAATCATATTCATTAATATGCAATCTATATCAGAAAAGATGTATGTATCAGGAAGCTCACAGTGCAGATATAAATTTTCCAAAATTCTGATTTTTATTTGAAAGCAATTTTTACGGTGGGCAACAAATACCATTTTGTTATTTTCCTTGAAGTGATGGCTCACTTAATTTTCAAGAAAATGTCTTCTAAATACTCAGATCTATAAAACGGTTGTCTGTCATTCTTTCAAGTAAAAAAAAGATATTCCCCCCAAAAGCAGCTAGTTTAGTTGTAACCCAGGAGATCACACAAGTGCTTTTCTTTAAGAGAACCATCTTACTTTGCTATGCAGTAGAAATGCTTCATGTGGACATCCCATTCCATCACACAAAATGTTAAGAAGAAATTTACTCAAGGGGTGAAAATTTAATAAAAGCACTAATTTTTGCTGCTTCATCAGGGGCAGGAAGTACCTGGCAGTGAAGAAATCTAAGGACTAGTAGGTCAGTTTGGTGCCGTCGCCTTGATTGAGGTGCCAGCAGTTTTCAGCACCATCACCTTTGCACAATCAGTTGCAAATGTCAACATAGTAAAAATGCACATAACATCTTAGCATTACAGTGAAAATAGCTTTGACCTGGTAAACACACTGAAAAGATCTTGGGCCCCCGCGGGGGTCTGATGGGCCACATTTTGAGAATCTCTGGTATATTTTGAGAAAAGAAAGACCTTATCATCCACCATCTGATGTTCGCTTGATGGAATGAAGACAGCCAACCACCAGTTCTCAATCAACATTAAGCAAAATGATCTAGGGACATCAGCAGCTAGGCACCCTACCCACAGCTATCCAGGTATTAAAATTTTGCCTTCTTAGCATGTGATTTATTTGGAAGAAAATTTTAGCACTAAGTTCTGGAAGAAGCCAAGAAGCATTTTATTGTAATGATCTATTTTAGTGTTGAACTCAGTTCAAGCATCAAAGCAGTTTTTAGTAAGCTTGCAGGTGAACACATCAAGGTAATTTCTCTTTTACTATATGCTCTGTGGTCTGGCTTAGAAAAAAATAACAAAACCCACTAATGGTTAGAAAACACTAATAATGATTTTAAAAACAAAAACCAAAAAAACTTCTCTCAAGCTTTTTAGCTTCAAAAAGGAATACTCTTCTGGTAATCTATATATGTCTACGAAGCCACTATAAAGGAAATTGAGAATCCAGGTTGGATAAATTAATTAACCTAAGGAACATTAAAGTCAGGAGAACTCTGTAGGACAAAACGCTGTTCCCTGATGGCATTCCCTGAAGGAACAGACATGATAATTAAGGAGCCTAGCATCACCAGACTAATGCAAACATTTTTAAGTTTTATGGCAGTCCCCACCATTTCTGTCTCACCTATCACAAAATAAAGCCATCTGGCCACCCTTCCCTGTAAAACATTTCATTACTCACTTCCCTCTGACAGGGTTTTAACACACCGAGTATGCTCGAGCTCCAGTGACACCAAAGGCTACGAAGTGGTAACAGAAGCTCTTTTCACTTCACTATATTTAAAATATATTTTATAAATGATGTAAAAGCTTTGGGGACATATGGAACTGAAAATCAGAAAAGGCATGAAGAAATTGGAAATGTATTCAGATGATAAAATCCTTAGTGTAATAATATATAAAATTGCCTTAATCATAAATGGTTTTGCAATAATTACGATGGTTTGTTTAGTACCAAACACTGCTTAGAAGTTACTGTTCTCTCAGGTCACAGCATCTTCAGTCTCCTGACTCCAGGGAGTGAAGCTGCAATGGTCTTACTGTAGACATTATCAGCAGAAGAACAAAGTATTTTTACCACAGAAGAAAAGGAAGAATTCAGTAACAATCTGTGGTCTAGCACATTACTACACAAAGAAAATTCATGAAGGGCTTTTATAATAAAATATTAAATGACACCCACTTTCATGAAGTATGGTCTGAGTTAAAAGTATGAGCAAGCTGAGCAAGGAGCCCAATGCGGGTCTCCATCCCACAACCCCGAGATCATGACCTGAGCCGAAAGCAATAGTAGGACACTCAGCTAACTGAGCCACCCAGGTGCCCCTTAATCAGGATATTTAAAATGATGAGGACCATAGGCAAAGGGAGAGAAAACAGAATGGGAAGTCATCAGAGAGGGAGAAAACCCATGAGAGACTCAACTATAGGAAACAAACTGAGGGTTGTTGGAGGGGAGGTGAGTGGGAGCATGGAGTAATTGGGTGATGGGCATTAAGGAGGGCACGTGATGTGATGAGCAGTGAGTGTTATACGCAACTGATAATTTACTGAACACTACACCTGAAACTAATGATGTACTCTCAGTTGGCTAATTGAATTTAAATTTAAAAAATAATAAAATAAAATAAAATAAAATAAAATAAAATAAAATAAAATAAAATGATGGAGTTGTGGCATGAGAGGTAGGGGTCTCTGTCTCTTTCTCTTGAAGTTCAGTGAGCTTAAAGCTGCTTCATCCAATGCACTACAGCCGAGGTGATGCTACGGGGTTTCTGAGACTGCAGTTTCCACTCTGTTCACTGGGAACATTGGTTCTTGGAGCCTTAAGCCACCAAGAGAGAAGTGCAGCTATCCTGTAATGCTACTCCATGGAGAGCACATATAGGTGTTCAGCTTGACAGTCCAGCTGACTATCCTTCAGCATTCTAGCTTTAGAGGATGAGAATGAAAATGGCGGCCTCCTAACTTCTAGCCCCGGAGGAGCTGAGAGCTCGGGGCCCCACTCCTCAGTGCGCCCTCAGAGAAAAACAGTGGATCACTCCTGTCTCCCTGGTCTCTGTCTGCACTCCATGCTCACCCGCCTGTGACTGAGAGGTTTCTGTCTCTGGCGCTGGGCCCTGTTTGGACTCTCCAAACCCCACAGACTCCCATGCCACTCCACCCGGGGGAAGAAGGGGAGTTTCCCCAGATCTGCCGCGTGTTCGACCCCTTCTCAGAGAGCAGTGCCCCAACTGTGCCGCGGATCCCCGTTTATGGCCACCCAGAGCGGAGAGCCCACTCCTCCGCTCGCTCTTTGTAGCGGCTTCCCCGCTCCGATGCCTGGGAGCTCTGCCGCACTCAGGCACCCCTGGTCTTTCTGTGACCCTGAGGGTCCTGAGACCACACGGTCCCAGAGAGAGCCCCCCCCCACCCCCTGCTTAGGCACCAGAGTGATGTCCCTCACCGGAGCAGGCTTCTAGAAGTTCCGATTTTGTGCTCCATGGCTCTATCACTGCCGGTAGCTGGCTGACGGCGGCTCCCCGCCCCCGCCCCCGCCCCCCACCACAGTCTATTTTCCCATATATCGCCTCAGATTCCTGTCTCCGCACCCCCTACCTTGCAGAAAGTGGTCGCTTTTCTGTTCATGGAGTTGCAGCTGTTCTTTTCTCCCATCTCCGGATGAGTTTGTAGGTGTTCAGAATGGTTTGGTAGCTATCTAGCTGAATTCCTGGGACCAGACGAACTTCAGGGCTCCTGCTCCTCCGCCATCTTGGACTCTCCTGAAGAACTGTGGGTCTTGGAGGTGGATCTTCCAGCCCCAGCTCTTCAGGTGTCCCCTAGCCAGACAAGTTGCAGCAGCTGAGGCTCCATCGGGCAATGCAGCTGAGAGGAGCCTCCCCTATTGTGCCTTTTCCCAATTCCTAACCCATGAACATAATAAAAATCGGTGTTGCTTTATACCACTAATAACGCATGGGATGCTGGGATTGCTCATTACTTAGCAGTAGATGACTGAAAGTGGGGTGTGGGTATCTTTTAGATGAATATGAACCCATAAACTTCACGTGTAACTGGTGGTTCCACATTCTCCACACTCGGCTTATCTGGGCACTTCATCAATGGCAGCAGCAGAATGAGATTGAGAATGGCCTGGAATCAATCAACAGGATAGGTATGAGAAAGCTCAGTGAGTTTCTCTCAAAACTGATCTGCTGTTGGTTATCATGACTTGGTCTACTCACAGTGCCAATGGTGAGCAACACAAAGCTCAGAAGTCCATCGTGGGACTTCAAGCAAGATGGGAAATTTTGGCACTGATTCTTACTTTGTGAGATGAGAGTGTAATGCAAGGCCTTTGAAAATGAAACATTAAAATGACACTTAAAAGATTGGTTAATCATTCCAACAGTGAAGGTCATAATATTTATATGCCTACTTAAATCCCCTGAATTTTAAATACTCCATGGTTCTAATTTAATGTCTAACACGACACTGTTCTCTACTCCTAAACCTGTCTTAATTTCTTGATTTACTTGCGTACATGTAAAGGCAATTACAAGAAAGAGTTTTAAGATCCGCTTAAAGTGATTACTTAGAGTGAAAATCTAAGCCATGCCTCATCCACAAAAAGTAAACGACTTTGAGCAAAAACGTCATGATCAACAGCAAAGGTTTTGTTTTGTGGTCTGACAGCAGCAGTCAGCACTTAGAATAGTGCTTAGCATGTAGAAGGTGCTCAATACATACTTACCGAATAAATGACTACACATGACGGACCATGCAGGGTGAGCTACTACAGAAGAGAAGAAAGGAAATGTCCACAAATTCTGAGTCAAAAACTGCCCTTAGTACATATTTTGGTCACTATTAAATGAAAAGAAAATCATTCAAGACACTATATATGCAAAATATTATTACGTATCATTAATATATTATGCATACATTATATTACATATATTATATAAAGTGAATATAATATATTCACATATTATATATGAATTATAACATATAAATTATTATATATAATATAGAATACAATTCATATGTTATATATTATATATGAATATATAATATTAATATAAAATAAAGATATTTCCTGTAGGATTCACTGAGCTTGTAATGTAAAAGGGAAAAGCTTGTAATGTAAAAGGGCATGAATTTAGCATTTGTGGTAGGATGAGGAAGGAGTGGAAAACGTGAAGTAATATAGTGAAAACGCAAAATCTGCTTACATTTTATCTGATTGAAGGACAGAGCTCAATATCTTTGGTCCAATGTTTCCATTATGTATTAAGAGTTCTTTTCCTTTAAGACAATCACTAAGCAGCATATAGACCCAGGCAACTAAAGAAATGCTACTTAGTAGGCAAAAATCTTGTCCTTAGGTTTGGTGATTTGTTTCAGATTTGTGGGCAATTTTGTCTCAGCCTTGTACCAATGCCCCCATACAAATTCACGTGAGGTTATTTGTCACAAACAGCTCTCAGAGTGAAACAACAACAAAATCCCTGTAACCTCATCCCCAGCCTGTGAAATGTGGAGACAGCATTGTTTCAAACGGAAGCACCCTCAGGGATGGGAATCATGCCCTGGTGAGGGAGATGATGGCTGCCCCTGTGCTAAGGGCTTATTCCTTGTGCTAGCACATGCAGTCCTCACACCTACTCTGTAGGGAGGGTGTTGTGGGTATCGTCATCATCAGCCCCGTTTTTGAAAACAGAAAACAAGGGACAAAGAAAGGTTAAATGACTTGCCCAATATCAAATATATTGTGGAGCAAGATTTGACTGCAGACTCAGAGGTCTTAAGTCCTAGTCTATATGACCCGTTAAAAGTTTTACTAACCTTATCTAACCCGTGTCCTACTCCAGAGTACAAGTGTAGTTCCTCCAAGTAATTTCAATACTGGGTACATATCTGCATTAAAAAAAAATGATAGCTCTCTTTTTTAAAAAACGGAAAGCTGCCCTCCTCACTCGACCATGTCAGGTTGGTAAACATCTAGCCAACTACAGCGGCGCTGGGGCATGCTGTCCGGTCAGGCACACTTTCTAAATTAGCCCAGTCTAATTTAGAGACTTAAAACAAAGAAACAACAACAAAAAACAATTAATAACCTATTAATGTCATTCATTTCAATGTATTAGCAAAAATATGTCCATGAAGGATGATTTAGTGGTGCTTTTAGCAGACACAAAAATGATCCCAAGAAGCTCCCCACCCTTGAGAGTTTAACTAGAGGCCAGTCATACATACAAGTGGGAAAACGGCTGACTTATTGAGCTAAGCCCTACTGTGGACTCGACTCCAATGCCCCATGGAGCCACCCATGGGAAAAGCATAAGTTCAGGAGTCAGACAGACGGGGTTCCAATTCTGACCACCACTTTTTTTTTTCTTTAAAGATTGTATTTATTTATTTGACAGAGAGAGAGACAGCCAGCAGGAGAGGGAACACAAGCAGGGAGAGTGGGAGAGGAAGAAGCAGGCTCCCAGCAGAGGAGCCTGATGCAGGGCTCGATCCCAGAACGCTGGGATCATGCCCTGAGCTGAAGGCAGACGCTTAACGACTGCGCCACCCAGGTGCCCCCTGACCACCACTTTTAATAACTTTGTGAATGTGGGCAATATTACTCCATCTATCAGATCCTCAGTTTCCTTCAGGAAAAATGGCAGTTATGTTATCTACCCCAAAGTAGGGTTGATCCATTTAATACATAAAAGTATCAGAGACCCAGTCAAATTTGAATTTTGGATCAACATTGATATTTCAATATAAGTATGTTCCAGATACTGCATGAATCATACTGATTTTTTTGCTATCTGAAATTAAAATTTAATTGGGTGTCCTGTATTTTATTTGGCAACTCTATCCTAAACGATCATTGTGAAGGTTGAGCAAGATAACAGATGTGAGGTGCTGGCCCACTTCCTGGTACATAATGCATGAATAATGGATGTTACCTTCCTTCTCCTATGGAAGAACCTTATGCCATTAATTATCCTTTCACGGACCAGCTTCCTCATTTCTCCTCTCTAGAGTTATTTTTCCTGTGACTACAAACATTCAAGCCTCCTTTATCCATTAAATTTAATATAAAAAATTAAAATTGGTTATCTCTGCTAGTTAGCATGTTACTTCTCCACTTTCCTTCATTGCCAAATTTACTGAAAGTCTTCAACATTCAGTTCCAATATTTCTTTAACTCCCACTCTGTCATTTATTCATTTCAGAAGTAAATGAGGAGCACCCACCATTTGCCAGGCTGTGTGCCAGGCACTGGGGGTCCAACTATGAGCAAACACTGTCATGGTCCCTGTTTCCACAGTGTTCTTCATCTTCTTGAAGTCTGACATCTGTCCTGCCATTCTTCTGAAATCACAACACTGACAGTCCCGAATGCTCTTCTAATTCCTCGTTCATCTCTTCCATCGTCCTTCTAAACAATCAGCCCCTTTTTTCTCTGCCTCAGGGATCTCATGCCTTCTGTGACTATATCCCCCCTAAACTCTTACCCCCCGCAAATCCCTCCTCTAGTTTCTCCATCTCAGTAAAGAACTTCCCCATCCATCCTATTGTTCAAGCCAGAAACTTAGAAATCTTGGCTTCTCCCTCTCCCCCCATCCCATCATGATGAGATTCTGTTGACTCTATATCCAAAATATATCCCTATGCTCACCGTACTTGTTGAATCACTATGTTGTACACCTGAAACTACTGTAACATTATGTCAACTATACTTAAAATATGTATATATACACACACACGCAGACACACACACACACACACACACACACACACACACACATATATATAAAACAAAATATACCCTTGTCCATAGCCCTTCATTGCCATCATTGCCACCTCAGCTCAAGATTCTTTCACCTCTCACTAGATAGTATAACAGCCTCCTAACTGGGATCCCTGCTTCTCACAGCAGCCACGCTGAACATTTTGGAAAAGCAAGCCCGATCAGGTCACTTCCACACTATGAAAAACAAAACAAAGCAAACCAACCAAAACCCTCCAAAATCTCACCATTTCACTCAGTAAAATTCAAACTTGCTTTCACAGCCAACATGGTCCTCCATTTGCTGGGCCCTGCCCACCCCATGACTCACCCCTTCTGCTCCCCACTTGCTCATTACTCTCAAGTCTGGGACCCTCTGATGGATCCTTGCAGGGCTGCTCCCCCTCCCACGTCCCCCCTCTAGCTCAGACCTCACCTGCTCAGGGAGGCCTGTCCTGACCAGCCATGCTGACCCATCACCCTCTATCCCATCCTGTTTCCCTCTCTCCATGGCACTGACATTGCTCCTTCATTCATTGTTGGTTATTTAGCATAAATTCCTCTGTTGGAAGGAAAGCTACACAAGGGTAAGGATCTTGTCTTGTTTATTCACCAGGACATGTCTGGACCACGACAGCCACATGGTAGGTGCACAATCAATATTTACTGATGAACAAATGAATGAAGAAAGGCAAGAACCAAAAACAGGCAAAGATGAGAATAATTGGAAACAAGACCATGGAAAAAGGGAGTTTCTGCACAGAAGTCACTTCAAGTGTTAAAGTACAAATGTTATAAGTAGAATTTCCATATTTAGTAAAGGTTTTATTTGTCCGGTGACTTGAGCTGTTTTAGAGGCAGCCTCATTTAGAAAGTGCCCATGTTGATAAATCCATGTTAATATTCTGGTGGGTCAGGTTAAGGGGGGAAAATGGCCATAAAGGCTTCAGAAAATTCTGAGATAAAGCATTTCCTTGCCTCTTCCAAATAATTCTGAGAGGCAGAGTCCCCTGGGCTACCTCCCATACTTGTGCTGTAATAAATTCTTGTCACATACAAAGATCAGGGAGAGACAGCAGGAGGAAGGAAGACCACTCTCCTTCTCCAGAATGTCAAGGGGGCCTATGGTTTGATGTCCAGGGCTCTTCCACAAGGGAAGGTGCAAAATGTTTGCTCTTCTTAAAAGAGTTTCCCCATTGAGTGTAATTTCCACTTCAGCAAAAAGAGGGCTAGTAGCAAAGCTCTCCTCAGCTGAGAGACTGGTGAGACAGCTACTTGAGGCCTGACACAAAGCAGAGGTCAGCTAGCACTGGGGGAGGGGCAGGAACCTGTGCCCAGTCAAGAGCTCTCCGCAAAAGCCTCCCCTCAAACACGAAGGAGGATGGGGGAAGAGGCATGGAATGTTATAAGGGGGGGAAGTCTGGAACACTAAGAAAGCTCCACTTCCAAAATTCAGATGAACAAGTCCTTCTAACCTTACCTACCTTCACTAGAAGCCTCCACCAAATCATAAGCAATTGCAACCTGCTCCTCGGAGAGGAAGCAAACCATTCTCGCTGCAGGCATGCAAGCAGACAGGGCTTGTTAATAGCTGAGAGCAGAATGGGAAAACTGGGAAAACAGAAACTGAAACCTCTCAGGCAATCCAGGCTTCACTCTAAGCACAAAGTTGGAGCAGCCTACCATTGGCCAATCTGAACACTTGTGAGCTGAAGGTAACTGTAGTAACAATGACGTAACAGTAACAATAACAACAACATCCAGTTCAACTGTGAACAACCACGAAGGCCTGACAGAAAAAGTAGTGTGCCCATTGTCAGGGGTGTGTAACACTGTCTATACTGGTCTTTTTTACACAGCATTTGTTAATTCAGTGAAAGTATTCAAAAAGAAAAGAAAGAAAAGACCCATTATCAAGTGAGAAGGCAGTTAACAGAATCAGATTCAGACCCCAAAATGACCCGGGTGTTGGAATTATTGAACAGGGACTTCGAAATAACTATGATTAATGTGTGACAGGCTTTAGTGGAAAAGGTAAACATCATACATTCACAAATGGAAAATTTCAGTAGAATTATGGAAGCAGTAAAAAGAATCAAGTAGAAATTCTTGACTCTAAAAATGTATGTACTAGAGATGAAGAATTCCTTCCCTACGCTTATCAGCAAACTAGACACAGCAAAGAAAAGAATTAGAAAACTTGAATATAGGTTGACAGAAATGATGCAAAGTCGATCACAAAGGGAAAGAAGAGAATATATCTGAGAGCATTAGGACAATAATGAATCCTCTAACATGGGTGTACTTGGAGTCCAGAAGGACAAGAAATAGAAAATAAGACAGGGGCGCCTGGGTGGCACAGCGGTTAAGCGTCTGCCTTCGGCTCAGGGCGTGATCCCGGCGTTCTGGGATCGAGCCCCACATCAGGCTCCTCCGCTATAAGCCTGCTTCTTCCTCTCCCACTCCCCCTGCTTGTGTTCCCCCTCTCGCTGGCTGTCTCTATCTCTGTCAAATAAATAAATAAAATCTTTTAAAAAAATAGAAAATAGGACAGAAGAATTATTTGAAGAAATGATTTTCAAATTAACAAAAGACAGCAAACCGCACAGATCTAAGAAGTTCAGAGAGCAGAAGTAGTATAAATATGATGAAAAACCCACTGAGGCACATCATAGTCAAATGGCTGAAACCCAAAGATAGAGGGAATAAAGAAACATTTTCTACAGAGGCACAAAGATAGAAAGTATAACAGATGTCTTGTCAGAAATTAGGCAAGCAGAAGACAGTGGAGTCATATCTTTAAAGAACTGAAAGAAAAAATAAGTCAAGTCAGAATTCTATATCTGGTAAAAATACCTTTCAAAAATGAGGATGAAATGAATTTTTTTCCAGACAGCCAAAAGCTGAAAATATTAATTGCCAGCAGACCTACACAAGAAAAATGTGAAGGAAGTTCTTCAGGCAGAAGGAATCTGATACAAGACAGAAATTTTTATTTATGCAAAGAAATAAAGAACATGGAAACTGGGGCACCTGGGTAGCTCAGTCGTTAAGCGTCTGCCTTTGGCTCAGGGCATGATCCCAGCGTTCTGGGATTGAGCCCCACATCAGGCTCCTCCGCTGGGAGCCTGCTTCTTCCTCTCCCACTCCCCCTGCTTGTGTTCCCTCTCTCGCTGGCTGTCTCTATCTCTGTCAAATAAATAAATGAATAAAATCTTTAAAAAAAAAAAAAAAGAACATGGGAACAGGGAAAAAATGTGGGTTGATAAGAAAAACATTTTTCTTAATTTTAACCTTTTTTTTTTTAAGAAAGGGAGAGAGAAGAGGGGGAGGGGCAGATGGAGTGGGAGTGAGAGAATCTTAAGCAGGCTCCACACCCAGTGCGGAGCCTGATGCTGGGCTTGATCTCACAACCCTGAAATCATGACCTGAGCCGAAATCAAGAGGTGGACGTTTAACCGACTGAGCCACCCAGGCGCCCCTAATTTTAACCTTTATAAATGATGATGGTCTGAAGTAGAAATACTTAAAAGGCATTGTACAGTTTTAAAAATATACTGAAGTAAAATGAATGAGAATAGCAGCACAAAGAACAAGAGAGGAAAATGGAAGAATTCTGCAGTAAAGGTCTTATGCCACACAGGAAGTACTGTAGTAGTATTTGAAAGCGAACTGTGTTAAGCTAAAAATGTTCAATGTAAACCAAAAACAAAGTATAACTAAAAAGCCAACAAGGGAGATAAAAAAGAATCATAAAAAATAAGTCAATAAACCCAAAGAAGGCCAGTAAGGGTCGGAGGGACGAAGGAAAAAGAACATATGGGACAAGCAGAAGACGATTAGCGAGATGGCAGGTTTAACTGCGGCAATATTTATAATTACATTAATGGTCTGAACACTTCAATGAAAAGACAAAGATTGTTAGATTGGGTGAAAAAAAAAGTAAGGCCAAATTACATAGGTCTTGCATATTAATGGAAATCCATTTTCAATATAAAGACACAGATAAATTAGAAGTATGGAAATAATCCATGCAAATACTACTCCAAAATAGCTGTAGTGGCTATATTAATATCAGACTAATTAGGCTTCTGAACAAGGAATATTACTGTTGAGAAAGAAGGGCATGCCATCATGATATATGGTTAATTCATCAAGAAGACATAGTAATCATAAATATGTATGCACCTAATTACAAGAGTTCAAATTCACAAATAATAAATGATGGTATTATAGTTTTGTTAGTTGGTTTGTGCCAGTAACAAATGGTGGGACAAACTTACTGCTCCCCTAGTGCCCACCACCACCACCTTCCTGCATCGCCAAGTTAAGTGACTGATAATGGTCTTGAGGTAGCCATGATAAGGTCTACAACTAAAGACTGGAATATCTCTGCCTCCAATGAACATATGTCCTGGCACACTTATTTTCTTCTTCTTCTTTTTTTTAAATGAGAGAATGGTGAGAAAAGGCAGAGCGAGGGAGGAAAATCCCAAACAGGCTCCATGCTGAGCACAGAGCCCGACACGGGGCTCGATCCCACAACCCTGAGATCATGACCTGAGCCAAAATCTAGAGTCAATGGCCCAACCGATTGAGCCACCTAGGCTTCCCTTAGCACACTTTTAAAAAAAGAAAATTCATGTGAGAATGAATGGAGAAAATTAAAGAAACTAAAAGTGTCATAGAGAAATTGGAAAAAAAAAGAACAAAATCTGAAGTGAGATCCCATTTCATGCCATTGTGCTCTGAGTCAAGAACATTTGCTTATTAATTAGACTTTAAACTTTTACCAAAAGACTTTAAAGTGAAGAGATTAATCTGTTAAGCAAGCATGATTCTACAAACATCACTTTAACTGGTGGCTATATTTTCTGTGTAGACTCATTTTTCACACTTTGTTCATTCAGTTATTTCATTTTTGACAGGTAGTCGGTGAATGAAGTCAAGAGCTACTCATCTGAATTCAGTCAATGAGGAACAGTGTTTGAAATAGGGGAGGGGGGTGAACGACAACAATGTCATTCTGAAGAGAACATTTTTATTTATTAACAACACGTAGTTTAATCACAGATTTTTCTCCTGTCACCTGCAAATCTCACCTCACTAGCTCATTGAGTTTCTCCCAAAACTGGTATGAGGCTTTTAATGATGATCTGAAACACATTTGGCCCGTCTAGCACCATATGTATGGAATAAAACTTGAATGTTCTACCTTAGAAGATGAAATAATATGAGGATAATTTATGCAGTGTTTTCTCCTTGGGAGAAAATAATGAAACACAAGGTCTAAGAAAATAAAACATTAATATAACACTTAAGAGTTTGCTTGTCCATTCCAACAGTGCCGGTCAGAATATTTATATGCCTCCTTAAATCCCCTGAATTTTAAATACCTTGTGATTTCACTTTTGTGCCAAATATGAAATGTTCTCTGAACCCAACCCTGTCTGCGTAACTTGATTTACATGCCTTTGTGCAAGGCGCTTACGAGAAAGATGTTAAGGTTCATTGTGTGAAAATCTGATCGATATTTCATCCACAAAAGGTAGAAAGTGAGTCCATTTTAAGTAGTAAGTCATGATCGCTAACCAGCTGAGTTCCAGAAGGGACGGTGTTGTTTTGTTTATTGTTTAATCGTTATAAAATATTGTCCAGCGCTGTTGGAATGGACAACCAAACTCTTAAGTGTTATATTAATATTTTATTTTCTTAGACCTTGTGTTTCTTTATTTTCTCCCAAGGAGAAAACACTGCATAAATTATCCTCATATTATTCAACGCCTGGAATGATGCCTGACATGTGACCAGTATTCAGCAAATACTGTTGAGTTATGAACTGGGAGAGACCAGGCAGCAAGGCTCCTTCTCATCGTCTCCCTCATCTTCCCCTTTTTCTGTCCCCCCATGCTCTAGGACCCCCTTCTCTCAATTTTCCTTCCCTGTCCAGCATCTTTCATCAGCACCCTCTAGAGATTTTCTACTCTATGACTAGAACCACTCTCAGGAATCCCTTGTCCACAACACTGAAAATAAATAAAAAACCTGCCATTGTTTCAGTATATTCTTTTTCTCCCCATGTCTTCATTACCAAATGTACTGAGAGGGGTTTACACTCCGTTCCAACACTGCCTTACCACCTGCTCATTTGCTCATTCATTTCACAAATACTGGAGCAGCTACCATTTTTGCCAGGCCCTGGGCCAGGCACTGGGGATCCAGCTGTGAGCAAACACCAACATGGGCCCTGCCCTTATGGTGTTCACCAGCTCCTTAAGTCTGACTTTCCCCCCATCACTCTGCAGAAATTACCACATTGAAAGTCACCCACACTCTCAGTCCTCATTCCTCCATCACCCTTCTAAACAATCAATCCTTTTTCTCTCTGCCTCAAGGATCTCATGCCTTCTGTGACTACATCCCACCTACACCCAGCAAACCCTTCTCCTAGTCTTTCATCTCAATAAAGAGTTTCCCCATCCACCCAGTTGTTCAAGCCAGAGACTTAGGAATCTTGGCTTCTCCCTCTCCCCCTCATCCCATCGTTAGCAGGTCTTGTTGACTCTATATCCAAAATAGACCCTGAACTGTCCATAGCCCTTCATTGCCATCATTGCTGCCTCCGTTCAAGATTCTTCCACCTCTCACTTGACAGTTTAACCGCCTCCTAACTGGGTTCCCTGTCTCACTCCAGCCCCTTAAAGCCAATTTGTCACATGGCGGTTAGAGTGATCTTTAAAGCAAATCCAATCATGTCACCATACTGCTTACAAGCTTGTAAACTACAAACTCCAAAGTCTCCTTGTTTCGCTGAGAATAAAACCCAAACTTGCTTTCACAGCCAACATGGTCCCCCATTTGCTGGGCCCTGCCCACCCCATGACTCACCCCTTCTACTCCCCACTTGCTCACTGCTCTCAAGCCTGGGACCCTCTGACAGGTCCTTGCAGGGCTGGTTCCCGCCCCCCCCCCCCCCCGACACACACACACTCAAGTCTCAGCTCAGACCTCACCTGCTCAGGGAGGCCTGCCCTGACCAGCCATGCTGACTCATCCCCCTCCATCCCATCCTGCGTCACTCTCTCCATGGCCCTGACATTGCTCCTTGATTGTTGGTTATTTCGTGTCCGTCTTCCTCTGCTGGAAGGAAAGGTACACAAGGGTAAGGACCTTGCCTTGCTTATCACCAGGACATCCTTGGTGCCTGACCATGACAGTGACATGGTAGATGCACAAGAAATAATGACTGAATCCTTGAAGAAATGGAGGAAAGTAAAGGAAGGAATGATTAGGAACAAAGATCTTGAAAAGAGAGTATTCAGAGATGGAACAAAAGTTGAACCAGTAAAGTACTAATGCTGTAGTTAAAATTTCCTTATTTATTAAAAATCTTACTTACCCATTATAGGCAGTCTAATTTAGTGAACACCCGTTCTTGTAAATCGTTGTCAATCTTTGCAGCTGGATCAAAGAAGACAACACAATTTTAAAGGCGTTGGAAAGCTCCATGCTCTAAAAGCATAGTCCTGCCTCTTTTAAACAATTTCTGAGAGACAGAATCCCCTGGGCTTTCTTTCCTATTTGTGCTGTAATAAGTTCCTGTCACACACAAAGAACAGGGAGAGGAAGGAAGGGGAAGGGGAAGGTACAACCCGAGGGTACCGCTCTCTCAGGCCTGGGGCTCTTCCACCAGACAAGGAGCAAAATGGTTGCTCTTCTTAATTGAAGCTTCACAGACCAACACCTCCTCCTTCCAAATGACAGCAAACAGCAGGGGTTCTGCTTCCTCCTCTAGCTACTTCTTAAAATCTGCTGTAACCTAAGGCAGAAATGGAGGGAAAGAAGAAAGGAGGGAAGAAGGGAAAAGATGAGAGGTGGGGAGGTCACAAAGAACCATCTTGGTGCTTTATTTCACCAGTCATCCCACGCAGCACTGGGGGACACTGAACACTGGGAACCAACATGATGGTGGAGCCCAGCCCAGTCCCTCAGCCCAGACCACACAGTTTCTGGGGACACAAGGAATTCATGAGCATGGTCTGACGGCGAGGGAGAGTGGCAGATGTTTCAAATCTTTTTGTGAGGGAACCACTGCTTCTGATTCTCAAAGAGGGTGCATTGGCAGTGAGGAGGCCTAGGGGTTCCCTGGCTGGATGGGCTGTGCTGACGGAGGGCCCATCAGCCACCATAACACACGGAATTGGAGGAAAACAAAGTCAAATGGAGAGACGAAGCTTGCAAGAAGGAATAGCAGTCCACTGCCCCACCTGCTAGTCCTGCCCCTGGAAGCAACCGTTCTCATCTTTTAGCTCTTTTTTTTTTAATTAAAAAAAAATGTTTTGTTGTTGAGATACAATTGATACATAACATTATATTAGTTTTAGGGGTACAACATAATGATTTGATAATTGTATATATTGTGAAATGACAACCACAGTCTAGTTAATATCTGTCACCTAACATGGTTAGAAAGTTTTTTTGCTTGTGATGAGAACTTTTAAGAGTTACTCTCTTAGCAATTTTGAAATATACAATTCAGTATTATCATCTACAGTCACCATACTATACATTTCATCCTGTGACTTATTTTATAGCCGGAAGCTTATGCGTTCTGTCCCCCTTCTCGCATTTTACCCACTGTCCACCCCACCCCTGTGGCAGTCGCCAGTCTGTTCTCTCTATCTATGAGTTTGGATTTTATTCATTTCTTTGTCTTTTAGATTCCACATATAAGTGAGGTCATATGATATTTGTCATTCTCTGACATATTTCACTTAGCATGATGCCCTCAAGCTCCATCCGTGTTGTCAGAAATGGCTGGATTTCCTTTTTTTTTTATGGCTGAATACTATTCCATTATCTATCTATCTATCTATCTATCTATCTATCTATCTATCTATCTCCTGTCTCACATTTTCTTTATGAATTTATCCATTCAGATGGACACTTCAGTTGTTTCCATGTCTTGGCTCTTGAAAACAGTGCTGCGATGAATATTGAAGTACATATATCTTTCTGAATTACTGTTTTCATTTCCTTTGGAAAAATGCCCAAAAGTAGAATTGTGGATTATATGCTAGTTTTATTTTCAATTTTTGAGAAACCTCCATATTGCTTTTTTTAAGGCATTTGCATCCATGTTTCTAAATAATATTATTATATGACAATTTCCTGACTTAAAATTCTATATATTATCATATCTACTTCCTACTATTAAGCACAAGACTAAATCCCTCCTAAATGGACACCACTACCACCACCACCATCACCACTGCCACTGCCGCTACCATCACCACCACCACCATCACCACCATCACTGCCACCATCGCCACCACCATCGCTGCCACCACCATCGCCGCCACCACCATCGCCACCACCACCATCACCACCACCACTGCCACCACCACCACCATCACCGCCACCATCACCACCACCACCACCATCCCCATCACTACTACCACAACCACTACTCTCAACCATACACACACACACACACACACACACACACACACACGCTTCTTCTCATACTTTAAATTACCGTACAATCATTGATTAAATCACTATTTAGTATTAAATTATTATGGCCATGTAAATATTGTTTGCAGCACAGCCACGCACTGAACTATGAATATATTTCTTTCTTAAACTAATCTAAGAATCAATTTCATACCCATCAGGTTAACAAAAGTTAACAACTCTCATGCTACCGAGTTTGGGTGAGGTTGTGGACAGAGTGCCCTTACTGCTGGTGTGTCTGTGAACTTCCACATTCAAAAGAGTGTTTTCTCCCAATGTGGTACCCAGAGCGTGGGTTTTCCATGTATCTCTACTTCTAAGTGCACACTGTAGAGAAACTCATCTGCAAGCACATGGACACTATGCACTATGATAGCATAGCTTATAATAGCAAAAATGTGGAAAAAACCTAAATAACTCACAGGAGAATAGAAAACAAATTGTGGACAGGAAACATTATACGGCAGCTCCAACTAATGAACTTTGACTATGTGTATCAACATGGGTAAACCTCAAAGATCTGCTGTGGATTAGGAAAAAAATAAGTTACACAATGATAAATATACTGATAATTATTCCAAGTTTGAAACTGAGTCAAACAATGCCATTTGTTACTTATGGTTTTATACTTAAAAAGTAAGAGTAATAAAATATGCATGATAAACAGCAAATTCAGGATCATGGTTATTACTAGGGAGGGAGGCAACTGATGCAGGAAGTAATACGAGAGGTTTAAATTGTATCTGTAGTTTTTTAAAAAATGAGGTTTGTGTATTTCAGTGTCAAGACTTGATAGAGCTGAGTGGTGGGGACACAGGTGTTTGCTGTGTTTTTCTTTGAACTTTGTGTTAGGCCTTATATCATAATTTTTAAAAATTTTATATTTTATCTTTTATTGGGGGTATAATTGACATTCAGAATTATATTAGTTTCAGACATACAACCTAATGATTGCATACTTACATATATGCAAAATGATCACCACAGTCTAGTTAACATCCGTCACCATACATAATTACAAAAACGTTTTCTTGTGGTAAGAACTTTTAAGATCTATTCTCTTAACAGCTTTCAAATACACAATACAGTATTATTAACTATAGCCACCATGCTACACATTATATCCTGTGGCTTATCTAGTTTATAACTGAAAGCTTGTACCTTTTGACCCTCTTCCTGAATTTTGTCCACCTCCTACTTCCTGCCTTTGACAACCACCAATTTGTTCCCTCTCCAAGAGCTTGGAGGGTTTTTTTTTCTCCCCCTACTTTGTATTAGGTATTATATTATAACTTTTAAAAAAGAAAAGAAAAAGAGAATGAACTTTCATTAAAAATGTCTTCACTGAAAGATGTCTGGTAAAGAAATCTCACTTCATTCTTGCAGCCTGAATTTAATTTAGGAATAAATTTTACTGGTTGAAGTGCACCTAACATTTGTTTTTATTTTTGTTTTATTTTCCCATGGGCTGAATCATAAAACTGAAGGTCTCAGAAATTGTCCAGTGATGAGGCACGTTGTCCAGAATCAGCAAATAAACTGGGGGGAGGTGGTAGACACTAAGATCTGGTGTAAAATCACATGGACACTTGTGCATCGTTCCGGAAGAGGGTCTCCTGCTTATATTAGATTCTCAAAGGAGATTCTCCGCTGTGTAACAAACCACCCCCGAATCCAGTGGAATAAAACACCAACCATTTTATTAGACTCACAGAGCTGAGTCAGGAACTCAGGCAGGACACAGAGGGAATGACTTGTGTCTGTCGCACGATGATCGAACTTCACCTGGAGTGGCTCGAATAGCTGTGCGCGCTCTTCATGCCGAGGGCTTTGGTTCTGGCTGTCCACTCGTTTCCTCAACTTTTCTCCTTGTTGAATCTGTGGGCCTGCAATGACCAACATGGCTTTCACTCTTTCTGAAGCCTGGGCTGTGATGGCTGTAATGGCCAAGGCAGGCAGGGGGTCTCTCTCTGTCTCTCAACATAGCCCTTCCACAGTATGGCAGGCTCAGGGTGCTCGGCCTTCTTACCTCGTGTTTGGCTTCCCTCGGAATGAGCGTTTCAAGAGGCAGGAAGTAGAAGCTGCCAGTCTGCTATGGAATGGAAACAAACACAGTGAAACTTCTGTCATTTTCTGTTCGTCACAGCAGTCACAGAACCTGTCTAGATTCACTCCCTATGAGATGACTATCTCAGAGGTTTGCCACCTTTCATCTGCGGTGCCCCAAGCCCATGATCCCCCGAACGCTAAAAGCTCGATCTAACATACCTGTTTCACAGTACGGATGTAAGTCGTGACAGCACTGTGCTAGGAGGTCTCCTGACTCTTGTCCTGCATACCTTCCATGGGAGGTAGGGGTGCATACAGAGTAGTGACATGGCCTGCAGAGTCACACAAACTCAGGTCCAAACCCTGGCTATATCCCTCATCAGCTGGTTCACTTTGGGTCAGTTATTCTTTAAGCCTTAGCTTCCCCCTCTGTAAAATGAAAATATGGAACAGCCCTTGTCTTACAGGGCTGTCATGAGACTTGGATGGTACATGGTCAGCACTCAAGAATCATGAACTGTTAGTGGCCAGTCTCCCTGTTAGATACTTTCATGGCATTCTGAACTTTCCCTTTATAGCACTTCTCACAATTACAATCAACTGTACTGTAACTCCTATGTGATGTCTGCCTCTTCCATCAGACTACAAGCTCTTTGAAAGCAGGAATCGTATCTACGTTGTATTTGGCTTTATCCCTAATGTCCAGTAAAGTGCCAGACACACAGGGTGTATATATATAATTTTTTTAAAGATTTTATTTATTTATTTGACAGAGAGAGAGAGAGTGCACATGCAGGGGGAGGGACAGAGAGAGAGGGAGAAGCAGACTCCCTGCTGAGTAGGGAGCCTGATGTGGGGTTCGACCCCAGGACCCTAAGATCACGACCTGAGCTGAAGGCAGACACTTAACCAACTGAGTCACCCAGGCGTCCCCACACAGGGTACATATTGAATGAATGAATGAATGAATGAATGAATGAATGCTTCCACTAGTTCACAGCCCTGTCCAGAGCTTTCCTAGTATAATCTGCAACCCGCCCACATATGTGGAGTGCAGGGAGAGACTGAAGAAAGTGGCAGCCTGCTCTAGGCTGGTAGGGGGCAATTTTAATAATAGCAAAGGGAACTTACATATGAGGCTTGTCTTAGGCTGGCAGCAAGACAAATGGATCGCTGTGCCTACCCTCCAAATCTTAAAAGTTCATAAAGAGGCCCTAACTGGGCTCAGTCATGTACACCATGCAGGTGTTTTTAACACCACATCACCATCTCAAGGTGACGTCCTTGGAGCAGCCTCTGGGAGACGGAAAGGCAAGAGGAACCCACATTCCATGGGCAGGGAGGGAGTGAGGAGCCTCCAAAACCCCGGGGCCAGCTCGTGGGTCAATCAGCAGTCACATCTTTTGAATGACGTTCCCCAACATCCGTGTATGCAGAGTCACTGGGTATAAACGTTAAATGTTTTGAAAGGCACAGAATTTGAAACTATGAGTTATAGGCTTTCTGAACCAGATACCAGCAGTATTATTCCTTCCATAAAACCTGTGCCAGTTCATTATGATGAAGGTCAAGAAGGATTATTCGGAGAACAAAAGAGACAATCATCCTCTTTGAGAAAGGCCTGGCTCAACAGTGATGGGATGAAGAGGAGAGAAAGGAGTGTAGGTAACAGTGGGGCCTGGAGAGTTCTGAGACAGGAGGAGATGAGGCTTCAGATGAGGGGACATTAAAATAGGTCTGGCCCCACCAAATGCGAGAGCACATCTGCGGTCAGCTGTTGCGTCCTTCTGCTGTCAGTGAGGCAAAGCAGAAGGAAATTTAGGAGGCAGAGACCAGGTGACTACAAGAAAGGAGTGGAAACAAGAAGGTTTAGGGGTGGGTCTTTGAAAAGTAAGGCAGGCGATGCAATTACTTGCATTGGTGGAGAGTAAAGAAAGGGAAGGCGCTGTCATACAGGGTAAGGAGACATCCTCTGACTCACGGCCCTTGGGCACTACTGGGTCTTCGCAGTCCAATGCGTGCTTGGTGTGAGCTTGGGTCAAAGTGATAACGGCGCTGCTTGCCTCTGTTTCCCTCTGGGATTTACAGGGAACTGACAGAGCGCCAGGCTATTCAATGGTCTGCAAGGACCACACAGCCCGGCAGGAAGGGGGTCAGCATGTCATGACTGGTCCCAGCTTGTTGCCACTCACGAGCACTTCTGTCTTCTTCATGACAAGGGGAATAAAGACAGGATATTTTTTTAAGGTTTATTATTTTTTTTCCAGATAGAAATTTTCATCTAACAAGGCAGGGGAATAAATCAACTGCCAAAAGGAAAAAGTTCAAAAGAGATAAGGCCTTATAATTACTGCCATTAAAAACTTAAAAGTCTGCACGTCAAATGGCTGCTATTTATGGAGTTAATAGAAGAAAATTGCAGTATGTGCTCAAACTTCTAATATGCCTTAGCCATTCTCATCGTTAACAACCTACAGGTAAAAATGCATCTGCTTAATTTTTAAAGATGAAAATAGGCTGCTAAAGAAAGTTCTTATTTGAATATAACATGTGACTAGAAAGTATCAACTGATCTTCCTGTGTGGTTCGTGGCACTCTAATAGGCTTAATTACTGATGTCATTAGTTCTAACAGGCTTAATGACTGGTGTCTTCGATAATTACTATTTGCCTCATTGCCTTCTTGTCACACCAGAAGTACCTGCCCAGGGGCTCCACAGCGGCAGGGAGTAGGAGGGCCGAAGAAGCCCGGAAGGAAAGTATGGGTCGGACGATGCCTGGACGAGGCTGCAGCATGTGGGCACGAGCAAAGTGAGCTCAGGGCAAAGTGGGTGGCTTCTCACCGGAAGGTCTTCGGCCACGAGGCATATCCACGCGATTATGGCTTGTGACAAACATAAGAACTTGCCTTCTGTGATCACTTGCCTGAAGCCAAATCACACAGGATACAAGATAGAGCTTCAAAAGACATGATTACACTTAATTCTCACACTGAATTAGGGGCCACCCAGGCACCCGGTTTATTACTATATATATTTTTTAAAGATTTTATTTATTTATTTGAGAGAGAGAGAGAGAGACAGAGATAGCAAGGGAGAGCACGAGCGGGGAGGAGAGGGAGAAGCAGACTCCCCCCTGAGCAGGGAGCCTGACGCGGGGCTCCATCCCAGGACCCAGGGATCATGACCTGAGCTGGAGGCAGCCGCTTAACCGATTGAGCCACCCAGGAGCCCCTATTACTATATTTTTAATGAAAATTTGAAATCCAGTGTTTTAAGAAAATGTCTCTGTACATTCTTCCTGCTACTTGATATAAAAATAGGAAAATAGGCGCACCTGGGTGGCTCGGTCAGTTAAGCATCAGACTCTTGATTTCGGCTCAGGTCATGATCTCAGGATCGTGAGATCGAGCACTGCATCAGGCTTTGTGTTCAGCTCAGAGTCTGTTTGAGATTCTCTCTCTCTCCCTCTCCCTCTGCCCCTCCTCCTGCTTGCATGTTGTCTCTCAAATAAATAAATAAAATCTTTTAAAAAATAGGAAAACAAGGATTTCTCTCGCTTTGGAATAAGGAAAAGAGGTCATAAACGAAACACACCCAAACACCATGATGTCTCTCTCTTTCACGAGTATGCATAGGTCCCCAGAAATAAACTGAGTATGAGAGGATTTAAGTAGCCATGGGATGAAAAGAGTCCTCAAAATAATATTGGTCCACACTTGTTTTTTTTTTTTTTTTAAGATTTTATTTATTTATTCAACAGAGATAGAGACAGCCAGCGAGAGAGGGAACACAAGCAGGGGGAGTGGGAGAGGAAGAAGCAGGCTCCCAGCAGAGGAGCCTGATGTGGGGCTCAATCCCAGAACGCCGGGATCACGCCCTGAGCCGAAGGCAGACGCCTAACCGCTGTGCCACCCAGGCGCCCCCTAGTTCACGCTTCTAAAAATCAGATTCAAGATTCTTTTAATTTAAGAAGAAATGTGGATTACTAAGAAATAACGAATTGTAAATCCAAGGTCCATTAGCAATTTAACTCTATTCTAACCTAATCATTAAGTAGATAAGCAAAGATTTCACTTCAAGAGTGTACATCATGCATTACTTAAAATCTCTAAGTTGAAATAGTTGGATGTCAGCGGTAAGGCATTGGATAAATAAATAAGGATACAAGTTTATAAATAAACCCTACACGGTTGTTTTAAAATGATGTAGGTATATAATTTTTAGTGACATGGGAAGATGTTCAAGATAAATTTTTAAGTGAATAAACAGACTTCTAAGCAGTATTTACACCACGAGAGCATGGTCTTCAGTGTCAGGCTCCCATGTTCAAATCACGATTCTGGCATTTACTAGCTGGGTATGCTAAATGAGTTACTTTATCTCTCTGTGCCTCCATTCTACCATATGTAAAATAGATTAAATAGCAGAAACTATCTAATAAACTTGTTCGTGGTTTAAGCCAATGGCATCTAACATGGTTAAAACATATTAAATCCTCAATGATTGTAAGTAATTATCATTCATTATTTCAGGAAAAATGTGTATGTACATAGGAAAAACTCAGTAAAGATACATAATAAAATATTAACAGCACTTCTTTTTGCTTTTGAGACTATTAATCATTTTATTTGGGGATGATTTATCTTCATTTTCTGTTTTTTCAGTGTACATTTATTAGTTTGGTAAAATTTATATTTCTCAGGGTATTTTTAAAAAGATATTTTAAAAATTTCTTCAAGGCTGCAAAAACTTTTTTTTTACCTTTAAAGTAGAATTGTTTCCGTATAAGGAAGTGGGGCTGTTCCCTTCAGCGGGGGCCACACTCATCTGTTCCTCCTGTTTTGAAGTGAAGGCCAATAATAGTTCTATAGTTAGGACATTGTACCCTTGTTCTTTTTACCTGCTACAGGTTCAGATATCCCTGAAATTAACATTCATAACACCAGGTAAGCACACATTTTTCTAGGGAGATATTCCATAGTTTCAATGAATAAGTTAAAGATCAGTTCATTTAGAAATGCTTTCCCTTCTAAAAGTAACAATGGTACACAGAATAGACACTTATAATAAGATGGCTTGTTACTGAGCAGATCTGGATACCTTAGCCCTCATGGAGCACTTAGAATACAAGAACCACCTGCTGGAAAAATCTGAAAGTGTTACAGAATTCCTGATTACTTCCATAACTTACAACCTACAGAAGTTTAAACACCCTGAGCCATATTCTGCCAAATCAGTCTTCATGGAACAGAACAGAGATCTTGGTGACCACTCCACTTCCATCCCCACTGGAATATTTGGAACTAATTATGGTGGATTTGTAATTTGGTGACAATACATGCTAATTCTAAACATTTGATTTATCACACCTTATAACCTATAGATTTTGAAGATCTCAGACTATAGCATAACAAATCCATTTAATTGGAATAGAAAAGAGGGCTTGTTGTCCCCCCTTTTTGTTCCCACTGAAATAAATGGAGATAATCATGGTCCCACCAAAGGCTAAGAGCATGAAATGCTGGGTAAGATCTGCTCTGAAGTGAGACTTAACCCAGAGTAGGCCATGGTGTGACTAACCCACTGCTGTACGGCCCACCCAGAGAAGATAAAGAAGGGGGGAGGGGGCTGTGTGACTGCATCAGGAAGGCCCCTGTGTGATGGGATGGCTCCAGAAATCAGAAAAGCCCTGGGGAGAAGGACACTATCCAAGGTCCCTATCCTCAGAGAAAAGAATTTAGGCTCAGTTTCCTCATGGAGACCAAATCAACACTGTTTTACACTTCAGGTTAAGTCTCCCAGACCAACTAAACCATTCTCTTGAAATCTGGTGATGATGAGAGGAAATAGGCACTCTCAAGGCTCCAAGTGTGTGGTAAAAGGCTCGGCATAGAGAAGATTATAGATGGAAATAAGAGCAAATTCTTTGAGGGTAGGGTCTTTATCATAGTTTTATCTATATACGCAGTTCCTAGCATCGTGCTTGGCTCATAGTATGCCCTCAATAAATATTGGTATGCAGACACAGATGGAAGAATGAATGAATGAATGAGATACTGAAGGAATATATTTGTCTTAAGTCCCAATGGGAAGTTTTCTCTTTGGAGTTACTGAGACCATTGTCTATTCAAATGTGATAAATAGGTTACCTCAGGGTCAGGTCTAGTCTGAATTTATTTTGATTAGCCATTGTGTTTAATATGCCAACATGTAAAAGTCAGATTTTATATTTAAAATATCTTATTTCTGGCTTCTCTGGATGCATCAGAAGAACTAGCCACACTGAGCCAGCTGCATAGATTATCTGGACACTCATTAAGATTAGGCAAGTGTTCTTGATTTGCCATAGTCCCTGTAAATCCTTTTGTGTTTCCAACTGAAAGCTGTCATTTATCATTATTCATGTATTACTGTTCTTACAGCAAAGAGAAGAGTGGAATATTTGGGGGGTCTATATTACTATTAAACACAGTGAATCAAAACACGGGCCAAAATGACTGTTTGTCTCAAGAAGAAAAATGGAAGGAGGCATATTTCCTCTGAAAGAAGAAAGTATTTTTATGTGTTCAATATGCCAAGTATTGTTGAATATATAACGTAATACTAAGCTCACTTCACTCAATTAGTACACTAGCCCGACCCTTGGGGTATTTATACTCAATATACTTGTAACCAAAGAGGCAATTCAGCTCAATCAAAGAAAGAATTGATATTTAAAAACTGGGACAGGTGCTTCAATAACCAAGAATGTCCAGGCAAAATCTCAGTGCCCACCCACCTGAAATACCATCAAAAAAGCAAACTATCTCAGGTCCCAAATCACCCTGAATGCATCCCCATTATAGTACCTAACCAATTTTTAAAACTTCTTAATGATCTCTTTTAATAGATCATGAATAATTTTTTCATACCTTGTCTTGTTCATCATTGTATCCTCCATACTCAGCACAGAGTAGGTTCTAAATGAAAGTTTATTAAATGAATGATAATTGTATTGAGTTGGACGCTGGAAATGATTGTTTCTCAACTCTATGGATCTCTAACTCTATTTGGGTTAGTCTTTGTTTCTCATTTAAAAAATAGGCCAGGTAGTTGGACGAAAAGATTTTTCCCCGCTGAGAGTCTTGATAGCAATCCCTTACTTACTGAAAGCCTTCCAGATTGTGGCAAATATGAACGCAAAGAACCTTTGCTTAATGTAAAATTCCATCCACTTTCTAGGAAAACAGCCCAGAAAAGAGGGGGAGCTCACTGATGCCAGAGGGGATCCTTTCCAGGAGAGGGGGCCATTTCCCAGAAAAGGTCTCAAAGGCACACCGTCTGGAAAGCAAGGGAATTCATGGGAACAGAGGACAAGGAAAGGGGAGAAGAGACAGGTAGTATCTTCTTCACACTCTCAGAAAACCTGGTGCTGTAGGTAAAGTAGATCTTTCTCTTTTAATTCTCTTTGAAAAATAACTCGAGTTAAAATAAAAAGAAGAGTATAACCCTGGAAGAGAGATCTACACCGGGGAATATAAAAGCAGCCATGCCCAAGGGGATGAGAGAAGAGGAAGGTGGTTTTTAACAGATCCCTTTGTGTGATGAAGGCTAAGAACATTCTCCCCAAAAGAACACACATGTGCTCACATGAACAACATTTTGCTTGTATTTTCAAGGAATTCAAAGACTACCTCTCTCCCCGGCCAAGCCCCAAAACCCAAGTTAGGAAGCCTTGCTTGAAATTATCCAAATGTCTCTTCGCTTTAATTAATGTTTCACACTATCCTGGTGTTTCCAAGAGTAAGAGTCCCTGAATTTTAATTCCAGGCCATGAAGGGTTTGTAAAAGCCCCACCCTTAGCCCCATCTGTTTTATGGACAGTAACAAATCCCCAGTGGCCAAGGAGATCTTCCTCCGCCCCTCCCTCCTCACCCTTTTGTGGTCTTCACCAAATCTCTGAGGAAAACTTTCTTCTTGTGAAGGGGAAGGGGGAGGTTCAACACAGTATCAAGTCAGCTTTCCCCAGAGAGCCTACCCAAAATAAATAACATGCTTCAGTAACACTGCATCTAACTCACTTCTATTTATTTCAGATCACTTACAGACCATTTCTGAAGGGCCAGTACACTGTAAACACTGCAGATAGTTCCCTTCTAGAACAGGAACCATGCATATAAACATGGCTCCCCGGAGACTTCCGGTAAATCCACATTAACCCACAGGAAGGACATAATGTGTCCTTGTCTCCCTGAGGAATTTCTAATGATCCCAGTCAATCGGGAAGTCTCCTTTCCATACAGAGAAGAGAACTTAAACTGAGTGTAGTTTTAATGCCTTTGTGGATAATTAGAGAATCTCTGTTCAGGCTGAGGGAGAGAAAATAGCTCAGGGTGGGACTCAAGCCCGTCTAAACCAGATGCAGGCAAATGCCTTCCTGGGAGGCTGTGATACAGGATCCGAGGTAAGAAGCACTAGGGTGGACATTGTCAAGGGAGAGTCAGCTCGTTCACCGTTGTCCGAATGTTATGCTATGATATACCTGTCGTGTCATTCATTCATTCATTTCAAGAAACACGCTCTGTATGTTTTTCATTTCTTCCGATGCTTTTCTAAGTCATTGTCCATTCTCTCCATGGTCTGGAAAAGGCAGGCCAATAGATTCTTATTACCATTTATTTATACATTTGTTTATTCTTTGCCTCCTTTTACTAGAATATAAGCTCCCCATGGGCAGAGTCTTCGTTTGTGATAATGTAGAAAATAATTCAAGCTTTTGGAGTGCCTCTGTTCATTATTATGAATATTATTATTCCATAGTCTACACTATGAGTTGAAAAATATGACCTTAATAGCTGATAAAAGAATCCTGATTAACAAAATGCCACCAGAACTAAAACCACAACCCGGTCAAACAAAAAACCCAAAGTGGCCCAGAATGTTTACAGTAGGAGCTTCACCATTTAAATAATACTAACTCGGAGAAAGATCTGTATAGAAAGCTTCTTTGATGTTCAATTTGTTAAGCCTGGAGCTGAAGTCTTTCGTAGGTAGGCAATCTCAGATCTCAGCCTAATTTTTTGAAGAGCAATAAAAATTTTCATGAAAGCATCTTGCTATTTTGAATGAAGAAGCCGCTTTTCAAAATTAAATCTCTTTTGGTTTTTAACTGTCAAAATAAAAAGATGAGCCCTGTGACTAAGTTACTAGAGGATAAATCTAGGGTTTTCTTTTTTTTTTTTTTTAAAGATTTTATTTATTTATTTGACAGAGATAGAGACAGCCAGCGAGAGAGGGAACATAAGCAGGGGGAGTGGGAGAGGAAGAAGCAGGCTCATAGCGGAGGAGCCTGATGTGGGGCTCGATCCCATAACGCCAGGATCACGCCCTGAGCCGAAGGCAGACGCTTAACCACTGTGCCACCCAGACGCCCCAAATCTAGGGTTTTCAACTCACTGCCTGTTTACACACATTTCACATGCATACATGCGGGCTTAAAACACCCATTCACCTCTGTTTAAAAACAAAAAGAAGAGATAATTTCACTTTTGATAAAAAGTGCATTATAAACCATTTCCCCCTGGCTGATCCACCCCATGAAGCCGATGGGATTTCGAAGTTAACTGTCCTCAGAGAGGCTGCCTGGCATGGTGATTAAGACACGGAGGCTGGAGCCAGCCTGCCAGGTGAGGGGCAATCCTGGCTCTGATGCTTCTTAACTGCATCCGTTGAGCAAGTAACTTAACCTCTCTGTGCCTCAGTTTCCTTATCTGTAAAACTATAGCAATAATAATACCTAATTCTTGGGGCTGTGATGAGGGTTGAAATGATCAAATATTTAAAACCATAAATGCCGTACCCAGTAAATGCTACATAAATAAGTGTTAGCTATGATCATAACCAGTGGTCCCCAACTTTTGAGTATCTAAGAATAACCTAGCGTGCTTGTTACAAAGCAGATATTCCCAGAGCTACCCTCCATAAATGTTAACTTAATAAAGCTGGATGGAGCCCAGGGATCTGTAGGTTTTAGGGCAGGAGGCTGAGAGCTAACTGCCGCACTTTATAGCCAAACCCAGCTCTCTCCAGTAACTCAACATACATCCGTTTGCAATTTAAGCTAAAATCTGGTGAAGAAAAACTGAAGTTGAAGAGATGACCAGGTCTCAGATCATACAGGACATTTTGGAACAGAAAACGTCTATTGCTGTTAGAAACACATCAAGCATTCATTCTTTAAAACTGGATAACTAAGTCCTCAAAGGTAGGAAAACCAGGTAAGTGACTCCAAAGGAAGATAAAAAGAATTTATTGATTACAGAAGATTTCTTCATAAGAAGCCTCCCACCGCTCAGGTTCATCTATATCACAGACACAAAATCCCCATGACCCAGAAATAGGACCGATTCTTTAGATGTCACCATCCCTCCCACACACTCAGACTCAAAAAGCATAACTTATCAGGTTCCCTGCATTCCAAACTTCTCTAAGTAACTAAGATAAAATGTGCTTTGTGGATAATTTACAACAGCCATTTTTCATGTTCTCTCTTAAATGAAAAGTCTAAGATTAGGTCATTTAAATTTAATTTGAATATTTAAGTTGAATATTCCACCCTAAAAACTTTTGGATCCCCCCTGACACTTGAAATCATTCACATCATTCACATAAGCAATGAACAGTAACTCCAAATTTATAAAGGAAAAACCAGCTTGTATGGGATGCCAGAAAGGTCTTGATTGCTAGTGGTTTCGTCAGGTTGGAGGACTGGAGAACAGCCACAGTTAGAAGGTGGGTTGGGGTCCACTCCTACTTCCTGTTGGGAAGAAATTCTCCCTGTCATTTCAGTTCCTCTTGTTACAGTTTTTGTCCCAGACCACATTTTCAAGAATATCTGAGATAGTGTCTCCCTTCGGAACAGAGACCATATTTGTTTCCTGACCAGGACCATAAAGGTAATCTCTCCTCTGGGGAAAAGGGGTCAGGAGGAGGAATTGCTAAGAGCCCTTTAAAAGTGCACTGGTAGGTGAAACGTCCACCTAGGCCATCTCTGCCTCATCCCCATGGGACTTGGGGACGCCGGGAAGCAACTGCACAGGTGGCTCAAGCTGACTCTTCTGTCCTGAGTGATGAAGTGATGAACTACTTTTTGTCTGACCCAGGCTGCTTCTGTCTTCTGCCAGCATGTATAAAATATGGCAAGGTAATTGCTTGAAAGAAGGGCAAAGTCTCTCACTTCACAGTGTTTGACACCTCTGCTTCTCCCCCAAACCCAGGAAGTTGTCAGATCCCAGCTACCTCCTGGGATGGAACGCGATTCCAAAGAGGTTCACCCAGAGCCCCCATCTGCAAAGGTACCCACAAGACTCTAAGAAATTAACCGTCCTGAGAGCAGCGTCCCCCTCACCCTGGCCCCTTCCATGCATCCCTCTAGAGTAGGCTGCGCTAGGGCTAGTTCATTTGGTCATTGGGACGGGGAGCGGGGAGGGGAGAGGACCAGGGTGACAGCAAGTGATGATGAGGCTCCCAGCTCCATCCAGAAAGAACACTCCACCGAGAGCGCAGACATTTGGGGGAAACTGTCCCAACTCCCCAGCTCGCACCTCCCCAGACACCCCAGGAGCTCAGAGAAGCGGGGCAGAGAACCAGGGAGCACAATGGCGTGGACAGCTGGGAGAGGAGGGAGGCATGTAGGGGACTGGACAGCAAGAAATAGAAACTCTCAAGCCAGTCTCGCAATTTCTCCGCGCGCCCCAGCATTTGAAGGTGAGGACGCAGAGCGGCCGGTAGGACTTGTGGCTGGTGTTCTCGGCCATGCCCTTGCCCCAGAAGTCGTTGGTGAAGATGCCCCAGCAGAGCGGGGCTCCCGGACGCACGTCGGGCTTGTTCACGATCGCCCACACGTCGTCATGCACTAACTCGCCCTGCAGGGAGCGGCCGTAGCACAGGCAGCGCCACCGGGAGGGCGCGCGGTTGCCGCCGCCTCGGGCACAGCCTGTCACCACCATCGTGCCGCCGCCGCCACCGCTGCCCTGGCCGCTCCCGGGCGTCTGGCATCTTCCCCGGCCGGGGCCCGGCGGCGCGCCGCGGCTGCCCGGAGGTGGGCTAGGGCATGGTGCGGCGGCAGCTGGACCCGCCGCCGGCGCCCCGCGCTCCGCCGCCGCCTGCGCCGCCGAGTTGGCCCAGCTGCAAATAAACAGCAGTCCCCCCGCCTCCCCCGGCCGTCGCCACCTCCTCCGCCCGACTGCGCATGCCCCGCTCGCTCCCGTCTCCACCGCCGCCGCCCCCCCCCCCCGCCATCCCCGGACTAGGGCCGCCCCCCCCACCCCCCAGCACCCTCCGCCCCCGCCCGGCTCGCCGCCGCACTCAGCCCCGAGCTCCCGCGTCCCCGGCCGCCGGAGTTCGCGCGCAGGTGGAGCGGGGTCGCGGCGCGGGGCTGCCCGAGAGGCGAAGAAGGGCCACCGGGGTCCTGCCTGGCGCTCCCGCCACGCTCACCGCCGCCCCCCAATCATGCGCCCCCACCACCCCCACTCACGGAGCTGGGGAGGGCCTCATCTGCGGACACCTCCGGGCCCAGGGCCAGGGCGGGCTTAGCAGGTGCGCCCCTGAAACCCCCACACTTCCCGCTCCGACACATCGACAAGTGGCCGCCGCTTCCCGGGAAGTTTCCGGCTTTCAGCACCCCGGACAACAGCGGCGGCGCCCGGCGACACGCTCTCCTGCCCGCGCTCGCGTCCCGTCGCCCTGTACGCGTCTCCTCCCCGGCCTTTCTGCCCCCACCGGCCTGCGCCCCGCGCTCGCAGCCTCCGCGTGGGGGAGACCGAGGGGGAAACGGAGCTGCCCCAAGCACCTTCTCGAGACCAAGAGAAAGGGTCTCCTGGCTGATGGCTTCCTCCCCGCCCTGCGCAGTTCGTTCGGGGCGCCGTGGGCTGTTTGCCTTTACCGTCCCTTGCTCTGCTGGCGCTTAAAGTCCCAGGTTCAATTTGGGTTTTGTGTCTGGCGCTGAGTTGGATTCTGAAACATTTCTTCTCATTTTAGTTTCTACTTAAACTCTTGAGATGACCTGGAGATGTGGAGCAAATTCCTCTTCTCTTTCAAGTGGATCACTTGGGTCTGATGATTAATTTCTGGGCGCTGCACATGTTTCAACAGTTTCTGCTAACAATATTGAAAGAGCTGCGTAAGCACTCTGCCTTGGCTCCTAAACTTCCCTGTCTAATGATTTTGTATTTTAAAATACTAATTCTTACATGTAAACGAATTAGATATCCCAAGGTGCTTGATTACTTGATTTATCTTGAAGACTGCAAATCTCTTAACTCTGAAGCTCCTTGAAACTTAGCATTGCTAAATGGTATTGTATTTAGTTACATGGAATTTGACACATCCAATTAAGAGAAATTAAAATGCCTAATTTACCACTGATTTTTATTGACCAAATTTATCCCAAACAAAAGGATTTCAGGCCAACTATTTGGGTTTTGGTTTTTGTTTTGGAAAATTTCAGGCAAAATATTTGGATAGTTGACCACTCACTCAACAGGACACATTCACCTGGAACAAAAATGTTCCAAGACAAGCAACATTTTATCCATTTTCGGTTTATTTTTGGTGACCTAAAATTTAGTTAATGAGAAATGAAATGGAAAATTTGGAGCATGAATATTTTCATCCTTTCATCAAAATTATTGTTACACTCTGGTAGCTTTAGCTCTTCTTTGGGCTGAGTCTCTCTCCACACACAGGATCTTGTCTCCTCCCCGGGAATTTACACTGCAGCCACTCCTGTTTCTTGCCGGGGGCACTAGTACACTTACACTGTGGGCAAAATCTGTGCTAAAATGTGCAGTGGACTGGGCTGGATGCCCCAACTTGCTCAAAGTTGATGTGTGTGAAATTAATTCTGTAATATTCTAGATTTCTATATTAGGGTTCTCCAGAGAAACAAAACCAATAAAACATATGTGTTATGTATGATAAGGAATTGGCTCACCGGATTATGGAGACTGACAAGCCTCAGGAAAGCTGGAGACCTAGTAGAGCCAATGATGGAGTTCCAATACAAAGGCTGGCAGCCTTGAGACCCAGGAGGAACTGATCGTTTGAGTCTGAGGTGGTTAGGCAGGAGGAATTCCCTCTTATTCATGCCTAGGGTCAACCTTTTTGTTTTATCCAAGCCTTCAACTGATTGGATAAGGCCAATCTCCACTGAGGAGAGCAATCTGTTTTATTCAGTCTGTCAGTTTAAATGTTAACTTCATCCCGGGGTTCCTGGGTGGCTCAGTCAGTTAAGCATCTGACTCTTGGTTTCGGCCCAGGTCATGATCTCAGGGTCCTGAGCCCCACATCAGGGTCCACGCTTAGCCGGGAGTCTACTTGAGATTCTCTCTCCCTCCCCCTTTGCCCCTCCTCCTGTTCTTGTGCACACACTCTCAGTAAATAAATAAATAAATAAATAAATAAATAAATAAATAAATAAATAAATAAAATCTTTAAAAAAAAAAAGTTAAGTTCATCTAAAAACATTCTCGCAGAGCCACCCAGAATAATATTTGATGGAATATGTAGGTACCTCATGGCCTAATCAAGTTGATACATAAAATTTGCCATCACAATTTCTAAGTTAATAGCAAAATAGAATAGTAAAATTGTCCTTGTTATTATGTGCAATAGGTTGGTATGTTACGCTTTTCAAGAAACATGCTTATATATTTTTTATAGGAACTTTCTAGAGACAAAGTTTTATCCCCAAAGAGTGATTCTAATAATAATTTTTTATAGAGCGCAGGCCTTTTCTTCTTCCTCAAATCACCTTCAAAGCCAGCCTTGCCCACTGTCTTCTCTGAGTTGCCTCCTTTTTCAGAGGGAACAAGGTGAGGTTCCTTGACAATGGAGAGCAGTGAAGAAGGTGCTCACGTGCAGAGAGCTGGGACCCCAGAGAGACAGTGGAAAGGGACAGAAGAAACAGAAATGTCATAGCTTGAGTCCTGGTTTCTGAGCACTCAGTGTTTCATTAAACTTTCCTCTAGATTCAGGGGCACCTGTCTTCTATGGGGTTCAGATGATGCATTTGAGATTAATTTTACTTAAGATATTCGGGTATCTTACATCTTCTCAGATACAAAACAGTAAATATTTTGAAATATTAAGCTTTTTTTTTTTGCATCTTCATCTTTCCTTGCTTCAATACTGCTCCATGTTAAAAGAAATAGTGTAAAAGTATTGACATCTAAGAGATGTTTTACATGAATATGCCAGCTTGCAGACAAGAGATCATGAGACTGCTCAGCCATCATAACTGCATGAGCTAATTCCTATTACACTCTCTCTTCTCTCTCTAGGGAAGTTGCTCTGGAAAACTCCAAATAATGCTATATTCCCCCCATAAACTCGTGAGAATTGTCATTTATTCTTAGCAGCCCAAATTGCACTTCTTTTTCTTTTTCTTTTTTTTAGATTTTACTTACTTATTTGAGAGAGAGAGAGAGAGATCATGCACTAGAAGTTGGGGGGCAGAGGGAGATGGAGAAGCAGGGTCCCCACTGACCAGGGAGCCCGATGAGGGGCTCAATCCCAGGACCCTGAGATCATGACCTGAGCCAAAGGCAGGCGCTTATCCCACTGAGCCACTTAGGCCCAAAATGCACTTGTCTTATAGGTGCTGTATACTTCTGACAGTAAACTCTACCACTACATCCATCCATCTCTTCTCAAAGGCAACAAACAACCCACTTGGTAGGCATCTCAGCCCTCAAATACTTCTTATCACCCAGCCAACAATGGTCCCCTTGGTCCTTTGACTCAGAAATATGCTTTCCTTTTTTGTAATACCACACCAGCCAAATTAATCAGGAGGGATTTGCTTTATAATGGAATTGTCAAATTAGATGATCTTTGAAATCCCTGAAGCTCCCCTACTCATAATCAGATTTGGCTACTTTGGACACAGACTTATGTGTGTCTTATACTTAAATTAGATACAATTTGAAGAACTCTGTGAAGCTTCAGATTCCTAATGGGAGAAAAATTCTGCCAATATTGTCAGGATTATTGGAGCTGGGACATACTCAATCTTGCAATATACCCTTGATATCAGAAGACTAGGAAGGAATAGGCCTATAATAGAGTGATTAGTAGAAAAAGACTAATTTTACCTTATAGGTAATTTTACCTTACACTAGTTTTTGTAATATTTCTTTCCTGCCTATTGAAAACTACTGGAAGGAGGTACAGATTTGTTCAAGATCTTAAGCTATCAATAGAACAATTATAAATTGCTTTCTGGTGATGCTGAATCCAAATATGATCCTTTTTAAAACTGATAATCCTAACACTTAAATTATTATACCAAATTTAAATTTTAAATGAACAAAACTCTTCAAACTTAACCTAAATTTAGTAATGGTGAAGGGAAGAGAAATAGGTATGCGGAGGTGGGAATATTTTTGTTGTCACTAGTTTTTGTTGAGAAATAACCCATGGAGCTATTGTTAAATCTTTTATTTTGGAATTAAAATTCTCAGGGGAAAAATGTGAAAGATTCTGAAACGGGAAAAGAATTAGTGGGTGTCCTTTCACTGGAATGCTGGGCATTGCCTAGGTGTCCAGGCTAGGGTTATCTGATTCCTTTGTTGTTTTCAGCTATTCTGCAACTCTGTAAATTGTAGAAAACTGGTAGTAATGCAAATGATTTTCATCCACGGAGATGTAAATGAATTTTGTTAGGTAGAGATGCAAGTGAGTATTATTCTGTGGATATTGCCCAGGTTTACATGTATATTATATGTATTTGTAAATATATAAATTACATATGTTTGTAAATTTTGGTCAATCATTTGCTCTTATGAAGAATACTTTGGAAATATTTTTGACCACGACGGGAAAGAAATATTTCTAGTGTTAAAACCTAAGGACTTTGTTACTTTAGACACTTCAAACCCTTCATCATGTTAGAACAGATATATTATAACTTCCCTTTGACCCAAAGGGAAGTAAGCTACCTACTGAGTTACCCATGCATTTTGTTCAGTGGTTGGCTGTTTTTTCAAGATTTCTTATCTAAACATCAAAAAGTCCATGTTGTTGAGTTAATAAGCCAAAGGGATTAAAATGTAAGAACTATGAATTTTTTTAAACTAAATATTTATGGAGGTCAATGATTAAAGCACACTGAGAACACTGTAGGTTTTATAGAAGTCATTATTGACACTAGAAAGCATTCTTTTTAGGAACACCTAAATATATAAAGCAAATACTAACAGAAGGGAGAAATAGATAGCTATATAATAATAGTAGGGTACCTCAATACCTCACTTTCAACAATGGATAGATCGTCCAGACAGAAAATCAATAAGGAAGCATTGGCCTTAAACTACGTGTTAGACCAGATGAAAAGACCATTTAGAGAACATTCCATCCACCAGCAGCAAAATACACATTCTTCTCAAGCACAAAGTTGCCAAGAAAGTAACTCTTTAATCACAAAAGAAGAAATGGTCATTATGTGACATGATACAAGTGTTAGCCAATGTTATGGTGGTAAGCATTTTGCCATACAGAAGTGTATCAAATCGACACGTCGCTCACCTTCAAGTTACACAATATTATATGTCAATTATATCTCAATAAAGGTGGGGGGAAAAGAGAGAAATCGTTCTCTTTAACCCATATTGAAATTGTAATGGGGTGGGGAAATGTCTAAGAGAAATAATCTATTCAAAAAAATTCCCTTTTTCTTTTACCTTCCTGCATTCCCAAGTTTGGTTTCCTAAGTCAACAAATCGGAAATTTGGGGTCAGTTTGTCCAGAGTCTTGAAGAATACTCCTTCACCCCCAGCTTAACTGGCCTAATGCACATTAGTTTAATTATTTTTAAGTGTTTATTTATTTGAGACAGAGAGAGAGAGAGAGAGAGAGAGAGAGAGAAAGCATGGGGAAGGGGAGAGGCAGTGTGAGAGAGGGGGACAAAGCAGACTCCCAGCTGAGCTGGGAGCCCCACTCCTCAATCCCAAGATCCGAGATCATGACCTGAGCCGAAGTCAGATATTTGACTGAGCCACCCGGTTGCACCATATTGGTGTAATTTTTATCTGAAAATATTGGTAGTTCATAATATAAAATAACTTTTAGGATGGTACCATACTTTAGAAACCAAGCTAGCTTGGTGAGTATATGAAATCGGAGAATGCCCAGAGGAAAGTGTTCCTTAGGAGAAGTATTTCTTTTCTCATCCAATAGTGAAGACATACTACTTCCAGTTCTCTCCAAGATCTTTTCAACATTCCAACTGATACATTAATTTCAATCAAATCACTCATAAGACAAAGATTTATAGACTATATAACATTACATAAATATTAGGCATCAACTTTAGAAATCACTCCAATATAAAAGCTCACCTGATCTATTTCTTTTAATAGCTAGGGAAGGTTTGACTTTCATCTGTGAGTATCTATGTATTTCTAACGGTAAGAGCTATGTAATTTTTGTTTCAGTTTTGTTTTGGCTTCTAGGAAATTCTGAGTTAAATTTGCTGTTCAATTGTGATATCCTCAGGCTAAAATTTCAAAACTATTATTCTCTCCATGTTGTTACATAACCCTTGTTCTTTTGTCATTTGTGCTAATAGATTTATTATACCTGTCTTTAAAAGAAAAGATTTTATTTATTTATTTGAGAGAGAGAAAGAGAGAGAGCATGAGCAGGGGGAGGGGCAGAGGCGGAGGGAGAAGCAGGCTCCTCACTGAGCAGGGAGCCCAGACGCAGGGCAATCCCAGAACCCTGGGTTCATGACCTGGGCGGCTGCTTAATCAACTGAGCTACCCAGGCGCCCCTTTATATGTCTTTTATTTTAAACCCACATCAAATACTGACATGTATCAAGGATATACATAATGATAAATGGAAAGAGGAAAATATAAGGTTGAACATATGAAAAGTTTCCTTTTTTTAACTCATTTGACCTTTGAAAGATTTTTAAGGTTTAACCTTATTATTAGGTTAAATAATGAACAAATGAAGATGTTATCTATAATAACTTCAGCTGATCCTTGGAAGAGATTATTTACCATCATCTTTAGTAAAATTTGCATATTAAGAGAATGAACACTTTCCAACCATAGGTATATTCACTCCCCTACAACACCACCTGCCCTCTGAAAAATTGCTAATGGGTGATTGGATCTGGAAAAAATCTTTGAATATCGTCCCTATAGTAGCTTTTAGATTTTTATCACTTAGTAGCTCTTTATTCCTACCACACATGTCCTACATTTTCTGAGTAAAATACCCTCAGAAATGTCTTGGAACCTAATTTTAACAATAATTCTAGAATTAAAAAAATACGTTTTTCTTTCCTTCTCAGTGGAAATAAAACATGCCAATTTCTTTAAGTCTGGGGACAATCTGCTGAAAACTTCCTAAGAACAACGTGAGTGTCCACTTCAAAATCAAACTCAAGTTGCCCCTCTTAACAACATATGGAACCATAATATCACCCACGTAGTTCAGACAACTTATTTTAAACACCAGCTAATGTTTAGTCACAGTCGCAATAGCTGGACTTAACTACAAATGCTGGCATGAAATTCTTGTTTCTGATTTTTTCCTGCTATGTGCTTACTGTGGCTGCACTGGGGCAATTAAGAAGTTCACAGTGCCTTCTGTGGAACAGGAATCCTCGGGAACAAAACATATCTAGGCACATCATTATAGAATTAGGATAAAGTTTGCATTTATTGGAATAAAAACAGCCAAAGTGACTATAAGGATCTGGCGGAACGACAACATAATCCCCTGTCCCAGGTGATTTCAGGCTGTCCCAGTTTTTTCCTGCCATGTTCTTCAATGGAATACAAGGTATTGGACAATTTGCCAAGAGGCACTTTAACGTCTCAATGGCAAGCCAAGGTATTTTACTGTTGCCGCTATGCGACATACACCAGCAGCAATTTAGGTGAAGTTGGTCTTGCTACCTCGTGATGGTTGATTTTACTCAGGGAAGTAATAGTTCCTCATCCATTAAATATTTGCACAAACGCTCGACATATTCCAAAATTAGAAGAGGTTTTATCTTTCAGCTCAATGATCAATACTGTTTTCTGGGCAACTCATGTTATTCAGATGTGTGGAGAAAAACTAGTAAGTGATTAAATTATGACCTATTTGTGTGGGAGAAATATCTGACAACCCATGAATGTAGTCAAGATTTTAATAATTCTGGGTTAGTATATAGTCCGATTTCCAGAGAGAAAAGAATGGTTTTCTGAGAAAGGTTCATTTCCTTTTGGGAATTCCCCATGGCTTTGGCTTGGTTCTCCCCTACGAGCATACGAACATGTGCACATGCACACATATATTCACACATGCTTTCTAAAAGTTTCCTTCACAAAAGTGTTCCATGTCATTTTTAGCTGGGGGAAGGTACAGGAAGGAAATGTCCAAGATTTGGTGTTTACTTGGACCACGTCATTAACATTTCCAATTTGTCGAGTGATTTCCACTTTTCCCAGAGGTCCTCATCCTGCGAAAGCTGATGGATGGGCTGACAGAACCTTCCAGGTTTGTGTTGGTGTAATACGAGCCAAGTGCCTGGAAACAATAAAACAGCAATTTTCTGAGAGATTTACCTGCAGGAAAAGCCAGGAACATAAAAGCCTTTTCCGTTTCCCACCCTAAGCCTCTTCTTTTCTCTCAGTCCCAGGAGGGGTTTGGGAGACTGTATCCTGTCAGGTTAATTGAGGGTGACGTTAAATGTAGTTTCAGCAGTGGCGGCTGTAATGGCTGGAAGGGAAAGACCGCTGGAGCAGGAATCAGAAGAGCTGGGCTCCGGTCTGGTCAGAGTGGAGGCTTCAAGTCAGGAACAACAGAAGCAGGGGCTGCAGGGGTGAGAAAATGTCAGATCTTTTCTCTTGAAAGCTAGATGACACCATCCAGTCACGATTTGACAAGCAATGGTTCTGGCTCCAGTAGTGGCTTCGAACTAGAAGGCTCGTCCCCAGTGAAGTCCATCAGAACTGGGCCAGCCTGTCTAAACTTCATGCTGGGTAATGTCCACAACACTGCGCTCTCAGAGGGCCGCGCCTTGAAGCTGGGTCTCTTTATGTTCTAAGACAAGAAGGAGGGATATGCATCCTGGGCCAAAAGAGATTTAGGGAATGGAGGTCTGGACTAAAGTGATGGGAGAAGCTACAAGTGGGGGCTTGTTTCCCCAAGTCAGTCTTGTTTCAAGACTTCTGAGGCTTGAACTCACGACACTGAGATCAAGACCTGAGCTGAAATCAAGAGTCCGATGCTTAACTAATCGAGCCACCCAGGCACCATTCCCCAAATCAGTATTATAGTAGTAATCACCCTGAAGTCTGAGGTGCCGCACCTAAGTCCATAGCCTATGGGGTATTTTTTTAATTTAAAATGCATTGAACTGTGTCAATTCGGCCTACCATTGTCATTTCTTCTTTGGTAAACTAAACTTTGGCATGTAGCGTTTACTACTCACGTTCACACAGTAATCCTTACCTCTTTTGAACGTTAAATAGCCATAAACTTAAAATAAGCTATCTGGATGTCTTAGGAGAATAATGATAAAATAATTTCCTCCAATGGCATTTTGGTTAAATAGTGACCAGATCTTACCATGAAACAATCTATTTCTTTCAGGGTTTAAAAATCATAACCGTTCAACTCAGGGTCAACATTTATGGCCATGTGGCAGGATAACACGAGGAAGACATTCACTAAGCAATGAGAGAAAAGGAACTTCTCACGTTCCCTATTCCGAAGGTTGAGCAGGCCGTTTGGTCCAGGAGGCATGAAGCCCCCTTACCTTGGGGCAGGGTTATAAGCCTTTTTAAAGTTCAGGCTCAAGAGGGTGAAAGAGAGAAGGCAACTGTTTGTGGGGTTTTTTTTTTTGCCCCTTTTTTCCTTTTTTCTAATCGTAGGTTTTGACTGGTGGAGATCTTTCTGCCCAATCCCAGGAGGTGCAGGACTTTCACAGCATGGTTGGCGGATGCCTGGTGCATGAACTCACAGTGCTGCCATCCTGGAAGTCTCAGTAGGACCAATGGCCAAGCCACTAAGGCACAGAAGCCGTGGGTGCCGTGCCTAGCAGGGCTGTGAAGAACAATGAGGCCTGCCTTTGAGGAAGGACGTGAGTTCGTACATCATGTGATGGTCTAGGTGGTAATTGTCATGGACTCAAGATCAGAAGCCCTCTTTCAATTTTTCTGATTGAATATGCCCCCCAAGTTTCTTGTCAATCAAAATATTAAATATCTTCCTAATGCATTCAGATTTACTTTGATTTGGAAAAATTTAGAAATGTAATGAATCTTGCACCTATGAATTGAGGAGAACATTTATACATATTAATGAGGAACTAGAGGTTTTGTCCTCACTTTCTCACCCTGTTACTAAAATGACTGTTTCTTTTTTTTTTTTTTAAGGTTTTATTTATTTATTTGAGAGAGAGACACAGAGAGCGAGCCGTGAGCATGAGCAGGGGAGGAGCACGGGGAGGGAGAAGCAGATTTCCCGCTGTGCGACGAGTCTGACCTGGGACTCAATCCCAGGACTCCAGGATCATGACCTGAGCCGAAGGCAGACGCTTAACCGACTGTGCCACCCAGGCGCCCCCAAAATGGCTGTTTCTTAACTAATGAGCAGCAATCACTGAGGGAGCTCCGCAGGAGTGGCCACTAATAAGGGCACTAGTGGGAGTAAGGTCAGCATAAAGGTATAAAGGCAAGTGCAAATCCAAATACAAGTTCTATTCAGAATACTTTGGATATGCCTATAAGCTGATGGTGTGATACATGGTAGCAGATAGCAGGTGGTCCATGATCTACTTCCTGCAAATGTCGGCAGGCAAAGCGGTTTGAGTCTTGTTTGGTTCTACATTTACCTCAGAAAACTTGTAATTAGTATCGGCCAAGATTAAGACAATTCCCAGATCCAGGAATACTCCTACCTTTCAATCCTGAATCTAGACCCACGCCTCTGTCTGGCTGAGAAACTGGCCCCAAAGCAGCTACGTGTTGGTCACTGTCAACTTCTCCTTGCACGGAGCAAGAATGGGAAGGCCATCTGGAGCCATCTTTTCCAGCCACAGCCAGAAGTCAGAGGACAGGCTGGCCACAAGGCAGAAGCAGACCGGACTTCAGAGGCCCTGGCTTGGTATCAGGAGCCATGGGAAGCACGTGAACACTGGCCAGCCGTCGTGAGGTCTGTCCAGAGTCAATCTGATTGTGCTGGTTCAGCCTCCCATCTCCTGTCTAGGCTTCTCCCCCAGCATCACCTCCAGGCCTGTGCTGCCAGCGGTGCCTTCCGGACTGCTCGCTCCCATTAAATGAGTTTCAGATGGTGACCTGTTGTCTAAACAGATGAGTGGGCATTTCCCTAAGCTGCGTCTCATTTTACTAACATCACTAATTTCCCTGCTTTCTTGTGTCCAATCAATCATTCCACTCAGCTTTGCATTTTGTTAATGAGCCATTCACTCCCTCTTCCAGAACATTAGTGAAGATGTCAGATTCTCACCAGACCTAATACCAATCCCCATGGCTCCACGTCAGCTTCCCGGAGAGCTCCCTGGGGAGGCATTCATCACTCCCATACATGGGCCTTGATTATCCCAAGCCAGTTTTAACACATTTTTTGTTGACTCAGTTTTAAATACTTCTGGAAACATAGATATTAATGTTTACCCAGGATGCTCCTATTTGGGGATGAAGGGACAGATGACCACATGATGTGCACTGTATATAAACATGAAATTCTGGTTTCCACTAAGTGCCTAGTGCATTTCCTTTATTTGTTCATTTTGTCTGAAGAACAGAGAAATGATTACGCCCATCGGCTATGATCCTCTCTGCCATTTGTCCTTCCAGCATCACACTTGTCCCTTGATGTCCTTTTCTAGGTGACAGGAGCTTCTGAATTTAGCATATCTTCTTGGCTAGTTGTCAGGATATTTTGTGTATGTTGGGTTTTTGGATAACTGTGAATATTACACAGGTGGCTAACATTTAATTTTGGACAAGCCAAAGGTTTCATAACCAGAAGAGGAGGAATTATTTACTGGGCTCTACTTGCCTGGTTTCATTCACTCTCAGTATAAATAGTGTTCTAAGTGTGTGGCTTAAATCAAAAGAAATAATCCATTAGATGAGGCTGATGTTTTCTCTGTGTATTTCTAGGGTTGCCAGGTATAGAAAATATTCAAGTTCCAGGCAAGCTTCTTCACCAACATTTCATCTTTGACATGACCACTGGAAGCAGGTTTCTTCCTTCTATTAAAAATACTTTAAAAAAAAGTTGGTATAATGAAAGCTGAATATAAAATTATATCTGTGCTCTCATGCATAAAGATATGCATTTGGACACAAGCTGAAAGAAAAAAAAAACCCTTGATTTTCCAAGATTGCATAATTCTGGGTAAATTAGTCTTTATTTTAGAATAATTTCGATTAACATTATAAAAAGAGTTATTTATGCAGTATACTCCTATATCTCAGGTTAGGATATGTTCTTCCAAACTATGAAAATCAGAGGTGTTTAAAATTTGGGGGGGGATTTCCCCCCCAAATCTTTCAATTTTGAGCTCAAAATGAAAATGGATCTCCACCACAAATGCTGTGGCATTTCCTGAGCCAAACTATTAAACATTTCCCTGCCAAAGAAACCCCACTGCTAGGGCTTTGCCACTTCTTTCTGCGTGTCATGTGGGCTATACTATGTGATCAGTAAACCATTCCACAATGTTAGGCATCTCTTCCATGATGACCTTGTTGCATACTTCAGTTGTGAATGACCTTTATATAAATTAAATGGCTAAATAAGCTTATGCTAAATAGTATAGCTTAATGTAGTGTAGTATAGCATGGTTTATATAGATAACAGACTGTGGCATAGTGTATCGTATATTATCTTTCAGTGTGGTTGGTTACACTATAGTGTAACATAGTGTGATATGATATAGTATACTACGGTATAGTAGAGCTTAGCATAGGGTAATATAGTATAGAATAGAGTGATATGGTATAAAGACGGATAATCTAGAGTAGTATATGGTATAGTTCCAAGTTGCATAGCATCCATATAGCATAGCAGTTAGAACAATGACTTTGGAATGATGGTCCTAGTCTCAAATCGTGGTCCTACCACATACTAGATGTATGATCTTGAGTATGTTACTTAATGTCTTTGGGCTTCTGTTTCATCCTCTGAAAAACGAGGGTTAGAAATAGCACAAAAAAAAAAAAAGAAAGAAATAGTTAGCACGTGGGGTGACTGGGTGGCTCAGTTCATTAAGCATCCAACTCCTGATTTTGGCTCAAGTCATGATTTCACGGTCAGGATCTCACAGTTGTGAGATCAGGCCTCACGTTGGGCTCTGTGCTGGGTGTGGAGCCTGCTTGATATATTCTCTCTCCCTCTCCCTCTGCCCCCATCCCCACACTCTCTCTCTCTTAAAAAAAAGAAAGAAAAGTAAATACATAGTTACCATGCTTACCAGAGAGGAGGTGGGGGGGTGAAACAGGTGATGGGGACTAAGGTTCGCACTTGTCATGATGAACACCAGCTGACACATGGACGTGTTGAATCGCTATATTGTACACCTGAAACTAATATTACACTGCATGTTGACTAAATGGAACTTAAATAAAAACTTAAAAAATAAAGAAATAGTTCCCATGCATTGTGAGGCTTAAGTTGTTTTGAGGATCTTGAAGGTGATATATGTGAGGAGAAAGCACAGGCAGGTCACACGGCCTTAATAAGCATTCTCCTTTTATGCATCTCCCTGACAATGGCTGAGTGGTATGAAAGTGCCTTGCTAAAAGCATCTAACGATTGGTTGGGACGGGACTTAGGAGTGGTTGGGTGGTTGCACATTTACTTCTTAAGGCTAGTGTCCTAAGCGAACTTTCCAATCACTTGCACTATTTCACAGAGATAGGAGATGACCTGGAAGGAATATGGAGCTATTTGATCTTGGCGCTATGGAGGAACACGGGAGAGAAGGGTTTTTAGAATGATTCATAAATGACAAACAGCTGCAGGCTCTGTATCTTGGGAAACGCAGTGCTAACACCATAAACAAGTGTGTACGTTTTATTTCGTGATTTTCTCCTCCAAAACACCCAAAAGGAAAAGATCCAGATGTGCTAAGAGATTTGCTCCTCAGAATGTGAAAGTGGGGGATGTGGAGAGCCAGAATCCAAATGAAAGCCCACTGGAAAGACTGTGTGTATCGAATGTTCAAGACATTAAAGTGTAAAACATAAATGTGGCACAAATTTCTTGTAGGCTTGATTACTTCTAACAACTGTGCTCATGGCTGGCTCTGATATGTTTCAGATTTGGAAGTGCCTGGCAAAGACATTTGTATCCTTGTATGTAAGACTCTGTGCCCCCTCCGAAAAGAAAACCGTCTCTAAAGGAACACACGGGGCTCAAGAACCCACAGACTATGGGAGTAAAAGAGAAATGTAGGTGTCATAAATTTAGGGGTAATTTAATTTAAAAAAATGAGATGTAATGAAAGGCACATTAAATTAGACTTAGAAGACTAAATTCAATGCCTAATTGGACATTTTCTAGGGTTGTGACCTTGGGAAGGTTTCTACGTTGCTGTTTCCACACGTGTATTACAGAGAAAATATTATTGCTGCTCCTGTCATCCAGAGGCTTGTGGTTATCAAGTGAGACCATGAATGTGAGACTACTTTGCAAGATGAAAATGCTGTATGCTGGCTTCATTGCCCTTGCTGAGGAGAAGAAGGGAGCATTGGGGGAGGAAGTAGGAAGAGTAAGGGTTTTGGAAACGGAGAGGCCTGTGTTTTGTAGCAGCTCTGCCCCTTCTCTTAGCTTCGTGGCCACAGAAAAGTCAGTTAATCTTTCTTGGACTCAGTTTCCTCAAATGTATAAATGGATTTAATAAGCACTGCCTCAGAGGTGTTTTAAGGATTACGGGTGATGATATAGGTAAAGCCAGATATTCTTCTTTGCTGTTTTAAGCCATGTTTCCTGCCCCTGAATGTGTAGGCCTGTTTGTTAATCGTAAAAACTTATATTTGGAGAGGTCGAGCAACCCATACCAACCTATCTAGCCAGATGTGGGATTCCTGCTGGAATTCTCTTAATCAGATTATTTAACAATTCGTTTTGGAAATTTTAAGAACCCAAGACCTAGAAAAAACCTGATTTGACTCAAATTATGATGACTATTGCTCCCACGAAAACAATGAAATGCATCTTGCAATTTAGCATTAAGACACACTTAGAATATTTTAGAGGTTTTTTTTCTCTTACATTGAACAATTTTCTCTCAGTTACACTTCAACTAAGCTTCAAATGTACTCTTCTTTCTCTGCGGATCAAGTTTTTTAACGTTTAAAAAGGGCGGGGGAAGGTTAGTGAGATTAAAATTTCCTAAGCAAATCAGATATATTTAAGAGCACTCTGAAGGTTTGTGCCTGTTCCAGTGACTGGAACTAAGTCATCAGAGTCTGCTTCCTACCAAGATAATAATAATGATGTTAATAATAACTATTAATAGTTGTTATTAACTGTATTATGTAATATATATTATAACATATTATATATAACATATTATATCTAATAATAGTTATTATTATTATAATTTGTTCTTCCAGTTTGCACAAGGAACCTCTGGAGCAGGCTTAAATGGGGCACTGGATGGGTGCCATTCCTCTTGGTATATCTCAGTTCCAGCAAAGCCAAAGTTCTATGTTAACTCGTATCTGTTCTAATCTCTCTCAGGCATGAATTTCAATGGAAGCTCTACTTATGTGAATAGAAAAACATCATATCTGATTTTTACCATATTGAGCTAAGGAGAATTTCCCTCTTGTAATAGCTCTCTTGACAGAACTAGGGCACTCTTACTATTTTTTAAACAACGGTTGCGTCTCACTTAAGAGGTAAGACCTGGTGCTGCTTGGAATCCATCATGCTTCCCCAACATGTGGTGTGCCATGATCCCCAGCTCTCTCATTGAGCACATTAGAGGCAGACATGTTGGGACATCTGTAGTTGTGTGACGTCAAAGACGTGTTTGCTGCAGGCTTTGGTTTGACAAGCTTTGAAACATTTCCCAGCTTTTTGGAGACATTACTCTATTTTCCATGCATAATGGGTCTACCTTTGATGCTGCCAAAATGTGGTATATGGGAAAGATAACATGGAAAGTTGCCCATGCCTCCAGGATCCTAGTTCTTCTACATTCGTGTGACCTACACATACAAGTTAGGACCTGGGTTCACTCAGGAGAGCAATTACCGTTACTATATTACATTGCTGAGCAACTAATCTTTATGTCATATGGGGTGCCTAAGCATTCAGGCAGCAAAAGCTGAGGTAATACAAAATAGTGGCTAATAGTGTGCCCTCATTGACAGAATTCATTTTTAATTACTAAAGTGTAGTGGGAGGACTGGTTTCCACCATTATGCTGTCTTTATCTAAAAAAAAATTTTTTTTAATTTGCAATGTTGTTAATCTGATAATTTTCACAGATAATATTTAATTTTTAAAAGGTAATGGTTACCAACTAGAACACTTCTGTGTGCAAAATCCACGAAATTGATTAAAAACCAGTCAGTGATAAATATCTATATTTTAAGGGCAACATTTACATCATAAATTGCATCTCTGTTTTGCATTTATAGTAAATCAATAAATCTCGTTTTTCAAGTCCTCAAGGCAATTGTGGGGAGACCAGGATAAGTTTGGTCATTAATCACAGTGTGAAACTAGATGCAGCAGGACAAAAACTGAAATGAAGCTCACTGAACCAAAAAGCCACATGTTGGGAAGTGTGTAGATTGCCTGGGCCACTATGAGATTCAAGTAAAGTTGGTGTTTCTGAGCTCTATCCTAACCATGGAGAGCCATAATGAATAAAACATTATACCTTCTTGGAGTGAGCAGGTTAGAGATTGAGGGAATATGTTTTATGTGTTGAGATTATTTTAGAATTAAGATGAAGTTATCATCCCCACTGGTATTACCTGTCAGGTATGACCTGGCATTATTGGAATAACAAAATACTAGAAAAATGGATTATTTAAGCTGTCAGTTTGATTGAAAATTTTTCTTTAAAGTTTTATTTATTTATTTTTGCTAGAAAGGGTTTCTAGTTACCAACTCAGGCTGTTAGAAACATCATAAATGTAGAAAAGCTCAACAAAATCAGGGTTATGTTGTCATGACTACAGTTCCTTTGAAATTCCAGATATTTAAAATACTAAAGGAGTAACTCCAACAGACTTTGTTTCCTTTTGGCTTCCATCCTTCATAAGGCCCATGAAGCCATCTTTCATCTTTCTTTTTTCCCCTTTCTTTGCATAGGTTCTTGGGGAGTGTTTCCCTGTCTCCCCGCCAGGCTTGGCTTTGTTGTGGTGCTCAGCCCCGGCCTGGAAGGCAGCCATGGCACCTTGACCAGTCTTTTCTCCCTTTGGTGCCGTGTACTGTACCCACTGGTAGGATTAGCTTTCTTAAAGACTTTTTTTGATTGTGCCATGTCTGGATTGAAATCTGCAGAGGCTCCGTTTGCTTTACAATGGAAATCTAAACTCTTCCACCTGCCTTCAGAACTACCACGAGCAGGGCACCTGGGTGGCTCAGTCCGTTAAGTGTCTGCCTTCGGCTCAGGTCATGATTTCAGGGTCCTGGGATTGAGCCCCTGTGCGTCAGGCTCCCGTGCTCAGCGGGGAGCCTGCCTCTCCCACTGTCCCTGTCCCCAGCTCCTTCTCTCTCTTTCTCAAATAAATCTTAAAAAAAAAAAAGAAAAAGAAAAAGAACTACCATTACCTTCTTTTTGCCTTTACCAACAGTCAGTTCTTATTTTCTGACATGAATGCTCTATACACTTCACGAATTCATTCAGCATTCCTACTGAGGAAAAGCCAACATCAACTTCGTGTTTTGGAAAAATCACTCTTCGGATGTACCAAGAGAAGCGGTGGGTGGTCTGCTGGGGCCTTGTGCAGGAGTCCTGGTGGTTGATGAGGGTGGCTTGAAGCAAGGTCTTGAAGGTAAAGATGGAGTGAAATAAACAGTTCTGTGACTGATTTAGGAGATGTGTATCCCCTACACTTATCAAAAAAGCTCATTGTCTCTAACTTTTCTGCCAGTACTTGAACCTTCGAATCCCACTTGAATGGCTGCTTCTTCTAGGTATGGGACTCACCACTCTAGCCATGTGATCTTGGAAAGTTGTGTTGTTGTTGTTTTTTAATTTGTTTTTATTTTTCCACTCCTAAAAGGAATATAATTATAGTACCTGTCCTAAATAGTTCTTTTAAGGATTGAATGGCTCAAAGCTTGTAAAAGTTGTAGCTCAATGCCTAGAAGGTAGGAAGAATGCAATGAAAGTCAGTTACTAGTCTGGCTACTGCATCTTTCCTGATTACTCCACAGCATTTGGTTGACATAGAACAGAACCATTTCCTCTTAGGACTGCAAGAGATCTTAGAAAGTGTCTCATCATATTCTCTCATTTACGAGTTTAGAAATGTAGTCACGGGGTGGGGGGAGGTGACAACTCCTCAGTGCTAGTTCCAGAAAGAGAGCCTGGGTTCTCCACCTCCAAAGGCAATGCATTTTTGCCTTTGACCATAGACCTTTTTCTGTATATCAGTGTATGTTTTATCTCAAGTAAGATTTAAGCAACATGGGGTGCCTGGGTGGCTCAGTTGGTTAAGCGTCTGCCTTCAGCTCAGGTCATGATCCCAGGGTCCTGGGATCGAGCCCCACATCGGGCTCCCTGCTCAGTGGGAGTCTGCTTCTCCCTCTGCCTGCTGCTCCCCCTGCTTGTGCGGGCTCTCTCTCTGTCAAATAAATAAGTAAATAATCTTTAAGAAAATAAAATAAAATTTAAGTAACTCAAATGTGTGTGGCTCCTCCTCTGGCTGCTGGCCCCGTGCTCAGTGGGAAGCCTTGCACCAAAATGCCTGCGGTAATGTGGAGACGAAATCTGATGCCTTATTTTACAAACTGGATTAAGTGTCTTTATGAGCTAGACCATTTTCAGTTCCTACTAGCCACATAATGGAGAGATTAAAGCAACCTAAATAAGTAATACTTTATTTAATAATCATCTTACCAGGTGTGTTTTCTAGATTATTAGATCTAATACTACCTACTGATCTAATACTCGAACCACTCTCTGGGAGGAAGTGAGGTACTTCTGGCTGTGACAATATGGTTAGGATACCTCTGAGTCTGCTCAGGCAAGAACATTTGCAAATTGGCTCTTCCAATTTACTGGGCCCTGAGGGAGAATCCTGTTCGTTGTCAGTCCTCACAGCCCCCCATGAAACCAGAGCCAGCAATTAGAAAATACTCATGCAATTTTCCATTGCACAGGTGGAGACGCCTATGCAATCTCTCGCATTGGGTTTAACTGTTCAGGTTCCTTCACTAAGTCAGGGGTGTGACAACAAGGAGAGATGGAGAGAGAGAGAGAGACTGAGATTGATAGGCAGCGAGAAATTTATTCCTTTGGATTCCTGTATTAAGAAATAATCTTTCTAATATAACATGGTATTTGCTTTGTTTTGTTTTTGTTTTTTTAAATAGCTTTTATTTATTTATTTGAGTATAGTGGACACATGTCACATTAGTTTCAGGTGTACAACATAGTGATTCAACAAGTTCATACATCATGCTAAGTTCAAGATGGTATTTGTTTTTTGTGATCAAATAAAACTGAGTGTTCCTTGGAAGTGGCCTAATTGGGATCAGTAGAATGTTAACTCTTTCTCTGAACAACAGGGAAATTAAATTTGCTAGCTCAGCTACTTAGTATTCACTGAGGTGATGGCTTTGAGGCTTTCCACAGGGAAATACATTTATTCACAATTGCCACTGAGGAAACGTTTAGTCCTCAGCTTATGGTGTAAACAATTTTTTTATATTACCTGTATCTCCTTTTTCTTACTCCCCTGATTCCATATTATCTTTCTCATTCTCAGTGTCTATGTTTTTATTTCAATCTTCCCTTATTTCTCTTCCTCCTCTCAGTTTTTAATGATAAACTTTGTTGTTAAAACTTGCCAAATTATCCCCCAAACAGTAATAACTATAACAGCAAGAGACTGTCATTCTGTCCTCATACTATCTAACTCTAAGAATACCAAGTTTCACGAGCGTGATAGCTTAGGATCAGAAGTGATGTTGGGCGGTCTGATAGCTATTTGGAGAGCCTTGTCACATGCCTGCCCAAACCCTTTGCCCCTGAAGGAGGTTGAATTATAGCTTCTAAAGTTATCCCTGGAACCCATTAGTGTTATCTTATTTGGAAAAAGGGGTTTTGCCGATAATTAAGTTAAGGGTCTTGTGATGGGGAAAGGATTCTAGATTGATCTGGGTGGGCTCTAAATGCAATCACCTGTGTTCCTAATAAGGGCGAGGCAGAGCAAGGTTAGTAGGAGGACAGCAGTTGTCCTCAGGGCTGCAATTCATGCCCATTGTCTTTCCTCCTCCATTATCCAGTCTAGGTTCTTCTCACCCCCACCTCTCACTTCCTTAGGGCCTGGTGGTTTACCTGTGTGATACCGTGATTTATAATAAATGTACATTTGGTCTTCCTCTAGAACAGGGTTCCTAAAACCCTTGGAATTTCCTAAGTGATAAGAAGGATAAAGGAGAAAGGAGTGTCTTTGTTATTCAAAACAAGCCCCTGTCAGCCATTTCAGAGTTTATGCTTATAAGGTGACTTTAGAAAGCCCCTAAGAATGGGAGAACCAACCTTGTGATTAGAGGGTTCAAACTTTCAGCTCTGTCCCCTCCCCCCACCCCACCTCCAGGGAGGGGAGAAGGGTTAGAGGTTGAGTCAATCACCAATGGGCAACAATTTAATCAATCACGCCTATCATGTAATGAAGCCATCATAAAAATCCCTGACAGAAGGAGTTCGGAGAGCTTCCAGGTTGCTGAACACATGGAGATGCTGGGAGGGTGGTGTGCCTGGAGAGGGCATGGAAGCTTCACATCCCCTCCCCCACACTTGGTCCTATGCATCTCTTCCGTCTGGCTGTGTCTGAGTTGCATCCTTTTATAATAAACTTGTAATCTAGGAAGTAAGCAGTTTTCCTGAGATCTGGGAGCCATTTTATTTTATTTGATTCTTCTAAAGATTTTATTTATTCATTTGAGAGAGAGAGAGTAAGAGACCAAATAAGCAGGGAGAGGGGTAGAGGGAGAGGGAGAAGCAGGCTTCTCGTTGAGCAGGGAGCCTGATGCAGGGCTCCATCCCAGGATGCTGAGATCATGACCTAAGCCGAAGGCAGATGCTCAACCACTGAGCCACCCAGGTGCCCCCTGTGAGCTATTTTAGCAAATTCTTTTTTTTTTTTTAAAGATTTTATTTATTCATTCGACAGAGATAGAGACAGCCAGGGAGAGAGGGAACACAAGCAAGGGGAGTGGGAGAGGAAGAAGCAGGCTCATAACGGAAAAGCCTGATGTGGGGCTCGATCCCATAACGCCGGGATCACGCCCTGAGCCGAAGGCAGACGCTTAACTGCTGTGCCACCCAGGCGCCCCTATTTTAGCAAATTCTTGAACCCAAGGTAGGGGTGGTGGTAGCCTCCATTTACAGCCAGTGTGTCAGAAGCACAGGTGACCACCCAGACTTGTGATGGGCATCTGAAGCAGACGCAGTCTTGTGGGACTATGATCTTATTAACCCGTGGGATTTGATGCTGTCTCCAGGTAGAGAGTGTTGGAATGGAGTTCTGTTATAGGACACCTAGCTGGTGTCAGAAAACTACTTGATGTGGGAACCATCTTCCCCCACGTTTGGTGGTCAACAGTGTGAGTGTGCTAATAGCAGAGAGTAGAGTGGGAGAAAAGAGGTTTTCTTTTACAACCTGGTAATATAACTCAAACCCTCACCTCTGAGGCATTTGAGCCTTGGTAACCATCTCTTTCTTAGGCCGGCATTGCTGTGCATGCCCAGTGACAGTTACATTTGGGCAAGGAAATACCAAGAGGCACCCAAGTGGAGTACCTGACTTTCCTACTCTGCCTCATTTTGTTTTCTAAGATTCTTTTTTTTTTTTTTTAAGATTTATTTATTTGAGAGAGAAAGAGAGAGATAGAGTGGAAAGGCAGAGGGGCAGAGAGAGAGAGAGAATCTCAAGCAGACTCCCCGCTAAGCCAGAAGCCTGACAAGGAGCTCAACCTCACAACCCATGAGATCATGACCAGAGCCGAAACCAAGAGTCGGATGCTTAACCTACCGAGCCACACAGGTGCCCCTATTCTGCCTCATTTTGTAAGAGCAGCCTTACCTAATCCTTCTGATCAGGGTCAATTACCCCTGCCAAGATGCTATCTCTTTTCTCACTGGACAGCCCTTGGACACCAGATGTCTAAAGTGTCAGGGAGCAATCATAGGTCAATGGATACCTTGCTTTGTCCTCTGAGGAGGACGAAAACCTCTATGCATGTAGGAGCCAGGGTCTGGGGGACAGGAGATACGATATTCCCCAGGTGCATGGGAGTCATGGTAAGTGGGGCCATTCCCGCTTCCAATCTTTGTTTCATGAATCCAGGTGTTCTTCCTATTAGGACACAGCACCAGACAGAGGTCTTAGAGGAGAGCACTTTACACCTGAAGGGACTTGTCTGTGAACTGGTCCTTCAGAGGCACTTTCAGCAGGATAATACAATGCTTGATCAGACTGGCTGCTTCTGGATGGTGTGCCATTGATCCAACCACTGTACCTCATGACAGTGGGCCCACAGCCACACCTCCTTCGCCATGAAGTGGGACCCCTGCCTGGATGCTCGCTTGTATGACATCAGGCACTCTGTAAGCTCCTGGACAGTGATGCTGCCTGAGCTCCAGTTGGCAGCAAAAGCAAACACATACCCAGAAGAGTTGCTTATTCCCATGAGAAGAACCCAACAGCCTTTCCAGGATAGAAGTGGCCAGTTGGTATTCTAGAGGAACAGACCCATTTTGGGTCTTTGTTACTGTCAAGTTGTATATTCCGAGGTGGCAGCAGCTGAGCTAGATCAGCCTCTGTTAGGGGGGCCCAGGCTGTTGGGCTCATTTGCAGCCATTCCTGAGTGGCACGGTAATGCTTACTCTTGTCTACTAAGCCTATTCAGAATGAACAAAGCTCTGGATTTTTACTCTTCTGTAGGATGTTCAAAAGAAACCCTCCATACGGCCATTGGTATGAGACAGAGGTGTAGTGTTGGTTTAAAATTGGTGAATAACATTGAGGTCTACGCTTCCTCTAGCCAGTTTAACAACGGGCTCTCAAGAGAGTATATGTACATATTCATCTTAGTCGATTCATTTGCTCTAACCATAGACTGGGTGGCTTATAAACAACCGAGATTTATTTTTCACAGCTCCAGAGTCTGGGAAGTCCAAGACATCAAGGTGCCAGCAGACTCGGTGTTTGGTGAGGGTCCACTTCCTGCTTCATAGAAAACTGTCTTCTCACTGTGTCATCACATGGTGGAAGGGGTGAGGGAGTTCTCTGGGGTCTCCTTTATAAAGACATCAACCCCATTCATTAGCATGCCATCCTTATGACCTAGTTACCTCCCAAAAGCCCCACCTCCAAATACCATCACATTGGGGATTAGGTTTCAAGACATGAATTTTGGGGGGACACATTCAGTTGATAGCAATATACATAAATAGTTTTTTACTGATATGAAGGATGTGCAGCACCCAATTTTAAAATGATAATAAAATAAACAGTATTCTTTATTTTAAATTCCAAATAACCAAATGATTCTTACAGAATACTTTTGTTGATTTTTGCCAAATTCTTGTACCTCTAGTCAATCTATGGTTGTAATTGACAAATGAATATGGTTCTGACATGAATGTTGGTTGATATTTTTATTTACTTTATGAATAAGACGAAAGTGAAACAACAAAGATGTATATTGAACTTGACTCCTTTGCTAATGATGTGACTGGCTTATTGGCTGAATGGGATAACTGTTTTCTTTTTTTTTTTTTTCTGAAGATTTTATTTATTTATTTGACAGAGAAAGAAACAGTGAGAGAGGGAGCACAAGCAGGGGGAGTGGGAGAGGGAGAAGCAGGCTTCCCACCAAGCAAGGAGCCCAATGTGGGGCTCGATCTCCGCACCCTGGGATCACGCCCTGGGCAGACGGCAGGCATTTAATGACTGAGCCACCCAGGTGCCCCTGGATAACTGTTTTCTAATGTTGGAATATTTCCTCAATTTTTTGTGTTATTCACAATGCAATGGCTATAGAAATAAACAGTTTTATATTTAATCTACATTATGATTTTCCTATTACATTCTGTGTAAACAAACAGTAAAACAATAAATCAAGCCCTAATTTGTAGCACTTGTCAATTTACACGGTATCAACACTTCCAACATAGCTGATTGCAAATTACCAACATGATGTCACTGAATGTGTAGTTCTGAAAAGATGTGCCATAGCACCCTATTAGGGATTATTTCTATCAATATAGACATAAAAGACAAAAGTAATACCAAGAACAGAGGTAATAATGTAATAAAATAATTAGGAAATAATAAGGTTTGAGTATTTCTTGCCTTTGTTTTAAATATATGTAATTGTGTTTTATATAATATTTAATAATGGATGTATTTAATAACTGGCTTGCAAAATTCCTGGAAATTTAACAACTGGCTCTATGAGGCAGTAGAAGCCAGTTCTGCTAGCTCTGGCCCTATTTGTATGTGATCCCAGATGTACCACTTCTATCATCTGTTGGAATGCTTTTATGTCTGTCTGGCCTTAGGACTTGGTAGGTCTGAATCCAGATCAGTATGGCCCATGGTAATTTGGTGTCCCATGGGTTCAGCACTCTCTCTCTACTGGGGACCAGCACACCAGGAGCTGTTTTTGAGGGTGTATAATTCACTACTGCAGATGACATGGCCTTGTCCTAGAATCCTATGTTTCTGCATTGTAATTCTCCCCCCAGAGGCTTGCCAAACACTTTATAGTGTCTTATCCCACCACTGATCACTCTAACATAGGGTCTGTCCAGATGGCCCAAGGTTGAGCATGGCTTACTCCACAGCCTGGACATGCTGCATATTCATATCCTGCTTTGGGCTTCTCTAAGGTGGAGGCCATTTGGGTCCCAGTATTTGGGCTGGACAACTATTCTTAGATACAGAATGTGCTGCCTTCAGACACAGTAGAGGCCTACCAAGCACTGTGCTTCCATTTTTAAGGTTGGGAAATACAAGATGCAGTGATTTTTTTTTTTTTTTTTTTTTTTTTTTTTTACTTTGGAGGGAATGTCCTGGCTGCTTGATGCCTAAATACTGATAAGACAGGACTCTGAATCTTGGCAGGATTTTTCTCCTACCCTCAGGAGGGCATGTGTCTTACCAAGGTCTTCAGCCTTAATGGCCAGAGGCAATGTGGGAACAAATCCTGAGGGGTGCACAAGTTATTTTGGGAATGTTCTTGGGAGAGAAATTGAATTGGGCAAAGGGAGAATCTAGGCCATAATGTGGTCTCTATGAAGGCTTCTTGGGGAGACCTGAAGCTGCTGTCCATCAGTGCTGTCCCTAGATAGGCAAGGGGGTCAACCTGTCCTTCATAACCAAAAATCCATCAGTCATTGGATATATGCTACTCTTGGAAGGGGGTGATACCCTTGGTCAAGATGCCTCTTTTCAGAAAGGCACTTCTGCAGAGAACTGACTCCTGAGGGTTCTCTACCTGCAGCTCTCCCAAGAACTTGGGGAGTAAGTCCTTCAGTTCTTGTTTTGTTTTGTTTTTAAAGGGAGCGGTGGGGCCAGGGAAAGAGGGAGAGGAAGAGAGAATCTTAAGCAGTTTCCACTCCCAGCGCAAGCCGGGGGGGGGGGGGGGCACTGATCTCACGATGCTGAGATCATGACCTGAGCCTAAATGAAGAGTTAGATGCATAACCCACGGATCCACCCAGGTACCCCAAGTCCTTCAGTTCTGAAAGAGGATCTGGAAAGCCTGCTACTATTAACTCGCGACAATGGTCAATTACAAGGGAACTGAAAGACTTTCAAACACAGGGACCTATCTAGTGAGCAGCGTTCTGGGATATCTAATTATTGATAGATTAGTATTCTTAAAAGGAAAACGACCTTTGAAGAAGACAGGGAAGTTAAGGAGACAAGGAAGAGAACTTAGGCAGCTCTTTCAGTATTGTTAGCAGAAACAGCTGAAACACGTGCAGTGCCAGAAAATAATCATCAGACCCAAGTGATCCACATCTCCCGATCATCGCAAGAGTTTAAGTAGCAACTAAAACGAGAGGAAATGTTTCAGAAACCAACTCAGCCCCCTGACCCAAACCCCAAATCGAACCTGGGACTTTAAGTGCGAGCAGAGCAATGGCGGAACAAACTGCGCAGGGCTGGCAGGAAGCCCTCGGCCAGGAGACCCTTTCTCTTGGTTTAGGGAAGGTGCTTGGGGCAGCTCGCGCAGGCTGCGAGCGCGGGGCGCAGGCCGGTGGGGGCAGAAACGCCTGGGGAGGAGACGCGGACAGGGCGACGGGACGCGAGCGCGGGCAGGAGAGCGTGTAGCTGGGCGCCGCCGCCGCTGTTGTCCGGGGTGCTGAAAGCCGGGAACTTGCCGGGAAGCGGCGGCCGCTTTTCGATGTGTCGGAGCGGGAAGTGTGGGAGTTTCAGGGGCGCACCTGCTAAGCCCGCCTTGGCCCTGGGCCCGGAGGTGTCCGCAGATGAGGCTGTCCCCAGCTCCGTGGGTGGGGGTGGTGGGGGCGCATGATTGGGGGGCGGCGGTGAGCGTGGCCGGGAGCGCCAGGCGGGACCCCGGTGGCCCTTCTCCGCCTCTCGGGCAGCCCCGCGCCGCGACCCCGCTCCACCTGCGCGCGAACTCCGGCGGCGGACTACGCGGGTGCCCACAGCTGAGCCTGGGGAGGGAGACCCGCGTGCGTTTTCCCGGTTTTCCGGGGGTGGGGGCGGGACACCGGACTGGGGCATGCGCAGTGGGGCGGAGGAGGTGTTGAGGGCCGGGGGAGGGCAAGTGGCATGGCGCCTCCCTGCAGGGCAAGTTTGTGCTCGTTGGTCTACGAAGTGCAGCCTGGAGCCGCGCTCCGCTGGGCCGTCTTCACCAACGACTTTTGGGGCAAGGGCATGGCCGAGAACAACAGCCACAAGTCCTACCGGCCGCTCTGCGTCCTCACCTTCAAGTGAGTCCCTCACCTCGCGCAGCTGGCCCCTGGGTCCGGAGAAGTTGTGGGATCAGTTTTTCGTTTGTTTGGTTTTGCCGCCGCTCCTTCCGACACTTCGCTCCATATCTGGGTGCACTACTGTCCCACTTTTTCCACAAGAAAGAATTATAGAGAATGCTAGTGGTCTTTAGGTTGTTTGCCCATATCTCCTCAGAGCTATAGCTCAGGTAAAATACTATTGAAGTCAATGGAAGTTTTACAGAGAAAAAAAGTACTAGCCCAATTAATATTAGCTGAGGCATCTAGAGTAGAGGAGTTAATGAATGGAGATTTAAATCTCACCCTATGTTGTTTGGGGGTGTGATACTCCTGGATAATGAAGTTTTTCTTGTGTGTCACATAGTGAGACCCTGGACAAAGGCATTTTCCGAAGCCTTTATCACCAGTCTATTTTTTATCACCTAATTTACCTGACTTGCTTTGGAGCAATATTCATACTTTCCCTAACTTTGATGATGACTGTTATTCCACTTCACGCACACACACACACACACACACACACACACACACAAGAGAGAGAAAGAAATGCTCGATGATGCCAAAGTAATAATATCACCTCTGCCCCCCAGTACACATACATGGTAATAGGTACTTTCTATTCACCAGGCTCTATGAGATCTGACTCCTGGTTACCTCTGGGATATAATCTTCCATGCATCTTCAGCTTGTTCATTACACACTCTTGTTGCATTCTAGAATCTATGTTCTTTGTGCATTCCAAGCTCACTCAAACACACTGCCCCTTCAGGGCTTTTGCATTTTCTGCTTTCTCTTCCCCCCAGATATTCTCCAGGCTGGTCCCCAGTACAATGTAAGCTCCAAGAAGTGATAGCCCCTAGAATGTTCCTTTGCATGCAAAGTTGATGCTTAACAAATGTTAGTGAATATGATTATTTTTGTGACTGTTTAGGAACTTTTCCAGATAATTAAGGTTAATAAGGTTGGTCTCTACTTTTTTTTTTTTTTTTTTTTTTTTTAATGGCAGTATGATGTTTCCTTGGCCCTGTTTCCTAATTAGGGTGTCCCTGGACACACTATTTGTCCTGGTCACTGGCGAGTTAAAGACTGATTCCCAGCAGAGCTCTTGTGGCTTTCAGCTGAATCTGCTGTGATTATGACTTTCCGTGGAGAATGAGAATCCTCAGCATTTCCTCCAGGACAGTGTAGTGAAGGATGATTGATGGTGGATGGTGCTGTAGAGTTCAAGTGTATAAATACCCCAAGGGGAACCTCAGAACTATTGGAAGTTCTCTTCCTATCCCACTAACTCAGAACTAAATTTCTGCTATGTTGATAACCTGCTTTCTTGAGGAGGGTCATATTTTTCTTCTTTCAGTCCACAAGCAGGAAGCTATCGAATCTTTTTCCTCTTGAATTAAAGTACAGGACCTGAAAATAGCTTCTCCTCCAAACAGTTAACACGAATCCCTGTTCCCTTCAGTACTCCAGCAGTCGAGATCTTTAAAAGAAGGGCAAACCTTTGCTAAAAACCATCAACCTAGCAATCACTTTTGAAGAAAATGTTTTTTTGATCTAATTTGCATTATTTGCTGACTTCCTTTTATGAGGGTGTTCTTTTGGGACTTGCCACCTTCTACATGTGGCTAGTGATTTTCTTTGGTGCAGTTGTTGCTCTGAATACTAAGGTGACAATAGTGACAAAAATTACCCCTGAACTTAGTCATGGGCATGGGCTGCTCTTGACCAGCTCCCCTTTTCTTTCAAACCATGTGAGGATGTCATGCATTAAACTTGAATCACAGCCATGAACTTTGCTGTCGTCTCCAAGTGCACTATATGTTGGCATTGGTGCTTACGAATCACATCCTCTGGTACTTTGAATACATGAGGATGATGATTTGCCGATTTGTTTTTGGTACTGGATGGAGTGTGGAAGAGCAACCAAAATGATGAAGGGCCAGAGAGACTCGCCTTAGAGGAAAAACAAGAAGAATCAGATGATATTTATTGGTTGAATGATTTAAGAAGACTATGGAAACCACTTATGAGCATTTGAGAGCTGAGATGATGGTAAGAGATGGGAAGACCAGCAGCTTTAGAGGAAGATAGGAGAATGTGCTGTGTTTGCGATTGGGCTGTGGAAACTCACCTGGAAATTGTTGTAGAACCCTTCATTTGAGACACTGGAAATGGATGATAAAAGGAAATGGTGTATTTAAATTTTTTCTTGCTGTGATTTTAGCTTAAATGATAGTGAATGCATATTGAGTTACCAGGGAGAGCAGAGTCTGGTTGAAAAGTGTGGCAGTTGGTGCTCTGTACCTTGTCCTTTAATTTGTAGACCTGTGTTTCTTATTGTCTCAGCTCTGCCTGCTTTAATTTACCTGAGATGCTTAGTAAGTAGACACATCCGTGGGCCTCCAGCCAGATATAGTGAATTAGAACCTATGGAGTTGGGTTTAGGGAATCTTCATTTTCAGGATGCAGGGATTCCTAGATACTTAGAAATTTAGAAACCATAGGGTGTATTTAGCACTTACAGTTTGAAGTATTTTCCTTGCATTAATTTGCTTAATCTTTAAAGGGAACATATGAGGAAACTGAGGCACAGAGAGGTTAAGTTACTTGCCCAGCTGATGCAACTAAGAAACATCAGAGCCAGGATTGCCTCTCACCTGGCAGGCTAGCTCCTGACTGTGTCTTAATCACCATGCCAGGCAGCCTCTCTGAGGAGAGTTAACTTTGAAATCCTGTTGGCCTTGTGGATGGAACAGCAAGGGGAAATGGTTTACACTCTCCTTTTATCAAAGGTGAATTCATCTTTTCCAGGAGCACCTGTGTGGCTCAGTTGGTTGAGCATTTGACTCTTGATTTAGGTTCAGATCATGATCTCGGTCTTGAGATTGGCCTGCAGCCTCCTCTCTCAGTGGGGACTCTGCTTCTCTCTCTACCCCTCTCTCCTTTTGACCCTCCCCCCCACACTGCTGTCTCATTCTCACACTCTCTCTCTAAAAATAAGTCTTTAAGAAAAAAGGTGAGTTCATCTTTTCTTTTTGTTTTTACCCAGAGACTAATGAATGATTTAAAGTGTACTATGTCTATGTGTGAAATGTATGTAGTAAAGGCAACTTTGAATGGAAAACTCTGGGTTTGTCGTTTATTCCGACAGTAAAAGGCTGAGAGAACTTTAATTTTGAAAAGTGGCTTTTGTGATTGAAACGAAAAGATGCTTTCTTGAGTGTTTTTATTGCTTTTCCAAAAATTAGGTTGAGATGGCCTGCCTGCAAAAGTAGTTCAACTCTGGGCTTAACAGACTGGACCTCAAGGAAGCATATTATAGTGCCTTTTCAGGTTAGTATCCTTTAAACTGTGAATCTTATACTATAAACCTTGTTTTATTTGGCATTCTGTTAACCATCAGTTCTATACTTCTTTTAATTTGTATACTATCATAGTATAGAAATTAATGAGGCAAGAGTTTGAAGTATTTTTTAGTAATCAAAGAAAGCTGAAATTATGTTTTTTATGTTTTGGTGTTAAACACTTCATCAGGAATATAATAATACATCAATTCACAAACATTTAATGAACACTGATCTTCATGTTAGACTTAACCTTTGAGCAAGACAGATGAAATTCCTGCCACAGGAACTTAGTCTTTGAACTTAGCATATGAAATTGCTAATAATTTAAGAGGTTTTAGGAGTTTAGGAATTGTCAATTTCATACAATTCAATTTCATAGCAGGGAGAGGCAAACAACAAACAAATATATTAATGAATAAATAAGAAAAATTAAAGTGATGAATACTTTTGCCAGGTATCAAGCTGTTTTCTTTGCCTCCAAACCCTTCTCTGCTTTTTCTCTACTTACTTAGGTGTTGCTAGGGATGAGACTGTGCAAGCCACTTTTTTGCTTTGCCAGCTGGATCCCTATTTAGGTCTGCCAACAAAGAGCAGGAGGGAGAGATTGCAAGGCTGGGGGTGGGGGTGGGAGGAAGGGACTCACTGCTTCCTGTCTGCTTGTGATTCCCGTAACATCACCCATCAGACTTCTTCCCATCCCTAAAGCAGTGCCTCTTATAGCAGGAGCTGAGTCTGGTTTGCAGTTTTCTCTGTATGTGCAGAATCACCTTCATGACCAGCCCCTCAGGAATATCAGCACCAGCTGGTGTTAATTTCAGTTAATATCAGCTCTGCCAGGTCCCTATTCCAAACTTCTTCTTTTGAATAATTCCAGCCTCTTTCATTTGTTTCTCCAGCCCTAGGGTTGGAACCTGCTTCCAGTGTTGCTGCCTTCGTGATACCTTAGTTTTCTCTTTTGGTCTTTTCAGTTACTCAGTTAACAACTTCATTTTTGGTTGTCATAATATTAAATTCTCTCTTAAAATATCTGGTACGGCTTTTGTCTCTTGACTGGATCTTGACTGATGCAGGGCCTTACAGAGAATTAAGATAGGGCTATGTGAGGGATGGCTACTTAAAATTGAGTGATCGGCGGGGGACTCTGCAAAAGTGACGTTTAAAATCTCAAAGACAGGAGGGCAGGGAGGACCGAAGGGCAGGGAGCCAGGCAAGGGCGTAGCTATTTCAAAGCATTAGGGCAGGAGGCTGGGATGCAAGGGGAAGGGAGACAGTGTTACAGTTGCCTGGTTGTTGAGGGGAGAGGTAGGCAGCAGACAGAAAGGGAGCTCTGGCGCTTGGCCAGGGAGCTTTCATTTGATTCTAGTAAATTGGCGGATATTCCACAAAATAATGGGGTGATCTAATTTACATTTTAAAAGCTCAGTCTGGCTTTGTGTGGAAAATGGATTGTAGGGAGTGAGAATCAAAATAGACAACTGGCTAGGAGGTATTTACTGTGGTCCAAGTGAGAGGTGGTGGTGGCGGCTTCAACCAGGTGGTCGAGAGAGAGTTGAGCTTCAACCACGTAGTAGGAGGGATGGTCAGAAAAGTAGACAAATTGGGTGAGAGTCAGCAGGTACTCTGGGGAAGTGAAAAGACCCAATGCAGCATTGAAATGTAGGGTAAGGAAACAGGAATTGAGAAAAATTTGCAATGTGTGTGTAGCAGCTCTCTATCAAGCCCACTCACCCATTTTTACATAGGAACACATATATGTCCCCACATTCACACACACATAAGTGTGTAGTCACAAGCTGGAGGCTTCTTTTCAAGATGGCACTGATTCATCAATCACTGCTCTGTGACTCCTACCAGGCCATCTTACTGGGCTCTCATCCGGCTCACATTTCTCTATCTTGTATGTAGAGATTTTTATGAGAGAGTTTAATAAATGCCTTTTCAAAACTATGTGGTGTATTTATAGCACTCCCAGCTTAATGATTCTATTTTGAAAATGAGGTTAATTAGTTCAGTCTTTATTGTTTCTAAACTTGTATTGGCTTTCAGTCTAATCCGAGGTCCTTTTCTAAGTGCTTACAAACCATTTATTTAGTAATCTATTCCAGAATGGTTTATCATTTGATGTCAAGCTCATTCATCTATAATTTTAGAGCTCACTTGCCACATTTTAGAAATTAGGAAATATTTTTGACTCCAGATTTGTGGCTCCTTTCGATTTCTCAGTCATTCTTATACGTGAAGGTATTTCACATAGTTCTCTCGTTACTGCAGCTGCTCCATATTTGGTAATTCCTTCTGATGTTCTGAAATCTAATTGAACACACTTCAAAAGGGAGGCATTCTCTCCTAATCTATCACAGGAGAGAAGAAGAAAAGATCCATGTAGATCGTATATGCACATTTTTAGATAGGATGCCTGTGGACCACTGAAGGTGAGGTAAGCCTCCCACTTTATATTACTTAATGTATCTCGTAAGACTGTAGTAACAGAATAATACCATCTTTCAAGATTTTTTTTTTTAATTTTTGGGGAATACAGTAAGTTCTTTGTCTCTTTTAAATAATGATGCTGTGTTGTGTAATCTGAATGTTTTGTCTTAACTATTGTATCTGTGGGAATCAGTCATATGTATCAAAGATATGACCTAATGGATGTCTTACCTTGTTCCCCTCCTTCACACCTAGGCTTTCAATACAAAAAAGAAAACATGGAATTACCAGTGTTTAGATGTCATGAAGTGGGAAGCTAGTACTGGTTCTTTGAGGCTTTTACTTGCAAGGGAATGAGCAGCAATGTTGTAGATAAGAGTTAATATGATCATGAAAAATAAGTATTGGTAGAAAATTAGGAAAATTCAGAAATGTACAAAAATGAAAAACCCATGTGTAATCCTACCATTGTTAACACTTCGGTGTGTATCCTCTCATTCTTCATATATATAGATGATATCATATATACTGTATATATTTAACAAACACTCATGTTAAATGAAGACACACACTACATATGCATATATATGATTATTTTATTTAACTGGAAGTCATAATGTAATACTGTTCTGCAGTTTGCTTTTTAAACTTAATGTATCATCAACATTTTCTTCTACAGTTCAGTTTATAACTTATTACACAGATAATGACTTTTTTATGCATTCATGTCTTTTAAAAATAAAATAGGAACCCACTGCGCCATTTAATTATCTTCTTTTAAAAATACTTATATAATGAAAATATATCCTCGTGTCAATATAGTTTCACATTATCATTTTTAATTGCCCATAATAGTTCATGGTGTTAATTTGATTATTTACCAAAAGCAATTTGATCATTTCCCTATGGTTGGACATTTAGTTATTTTTCAAGTTTTTGCTCCTATAATACTATGGTAAGGAGCATTTCTGTACACATACATTTTTGCGCACTTCCTTGGTTATTCCCTCTTATGAGAATTCTGGAGGTGGAGTTGCTTGGTCAAACATTACGTGCTTTTTTAAAGCTTTTGAAACATATTGATACATAAGCTTCTGCAACCTGGACATCCACCAATGATATAAGATTGCCTTTTTCCTCTCACTGTGATCATAAGTATGAATGATTTCAAACAGTGGCTTTGTTGTTCTAGAAAGTTCAATCTGAGGAAGCAGGACATAGTGTAAAGGCAGCCACAGGTAGATGGGCCCAAGATAGCGGAGCCTGCCTTCTGGTGACTGGGACCCCTCATCTTGCACTTATCTCACAGTTTTGTTTTCCTAGTGCTTTCTGAAGTCTAGCAGCTTTCTGAAGTCTAGCAGCACGCCCACTCTTCCATTTACAGAGTGTGATGCTCTGTCCAGGTCTTAATGGACTTCCTTGTCTGTCTGTTGTTTGTTTGTTTATTTATTTATTTATCTATCTATCAGTGAATCAATCAATCAGTCAATCAGAGAGACAGCCAGTGAGAGAGGGAACACAAGCAGGGGGAGTGGGAGAGGAAGAAGCAGGCTCCCAGCAGAGCAGGGAGCCCGATGTGGGGCTCGATCCCAGAACCCTGGGATCACGCCCTGAGCCGAAGGCAGAAGCTTAACGACTGAGCCACCCAAGTGCCCCTGGACTTCCTTGTCCACTGCTCTGTTTTCATTCCTCTGAGGGGGGCTTGTGAAGTGAGTCATTTCACAACAGGCTCTCAGAAAGCTGAGTTATACAGAAGCTGTGCCCAGACACACTGGGTCAAGTCTCCCTTCAGAGCGCTGGCGTTAAATCTCACCCAACATTCTGGCCTTTGGTGGACACAAACTTCAGTTTATTCCAGTGGGAGTGGAAATGGGATGGACAACAAGGTCTCTTCTGTTCCCATTAGATTGCCAAACTATAATGTGGGATTTTCAGAATTTTGTAAGTTACAAGGTTATAAGGGCTCCAGGCTCTTCCCCCGTACCTCGCCCTGTGCATCTCTTCCATCTGACTATTCCTGAGTTACATCCTTTCACAATAAACTGGTGATCTAGTAAGGAAAATGTTTCTCTGAGTTCTGTGAGCCCTTGTAGCAGATTAATTGAACCCGGGGACGGGATTGTGGGAACCTCTGAATTAATGATAGTCAGAAGCATAAATAGTAACCTGGGCTTGTGACTGGCCTCTGACGGGAGTGAGGGGCAGTCTTGTGGGACTGAGTTCTTAGCCTGGAATCTGATGCTCTCCTTGGGTAGATAATGTCAGAATTGAGTTGACTTGCAGGACACCCAGCTTGTGTCAGAGAATCTTTCATTGGTTTGGAGAAATCCACACCTTCCCCCAGTTGGGTCTAGCAACCCAAAAGCATGCTGCATGCTCTCTTCTAGTAACAAATAATAGTAATCTCAGATACAAGAATTAACAACCAAACCAAACCACACCCACACACTCAAAATAGCCATCTCCATCTTTATTAAGAGGTGCATATTTTATATTTAATATTTATTTATAAGATATAGAGTTGTATAGAATCTATATTAATAATTGTAATAAATTAATTCAAAATGATTTTTAACATTTATAAGGCTTTATGATCAAAAGGAAAAATTGAAATTTATGTGCATATTTTGATGCAGAGAAATAGGACAATCGAAACGAAAGAATTTCAAGCATAAAATATCTTACAGTAAGATGAAATGCTGAGAGGAAAATGGAATGGGAATACGAGTTTCAGGAGAAAAAAAGGATATAAAATGACTATGTTCGCATTTGTATAAGTAGATGATCATAGGCTTTAGTCATTATTGCATTTAGATACTGTGGGGTATAAAGCAGTGATATCACTTTTATTTTATAATGCCAGCACTTATGGTGCACTGGATATAACATTCTTTCAACTAATTAAATTTATGATGACAAAATTTAGGTATCAACTTAGAAAGGTAAAATTTAATACATAGTTTAAAGAAATTGTTTTAGGAGATACATGAGGAAAAAATACAAAGACCACTATTCTAAGTTCTATAGAATGTCTCATGACATTCTCTGTAGGTAGTGTCTTTCTCTTCTTATCTTTTTATTTTATTTTAAAAAATATTTATTTATTTATTTATTTATTTATTTATTTATTTATTTTTTAAAGATTTTTTTATTTATTTATGTGACAGAGAGACAGCCAGCGAGAGAGGGAACACAGCAGGGGAGTGGGAGAGGAAGAAGCAGGCTCATAGCGGAGGAGCCTGATGTGGGACTCGATCCCGGAACTCCGGGATCACGCCCTGAGCCGAAGGCAGACACTTAACGACTGCGCTACCCAGGCGCCCTATTTATTTATTTATTTAAAGAGCACGAGGAGGGTTGGGGGAGAGGGAGAGAGAATCTCAAGCAGACTCCACACTGAGCGCAGAGCCCAATGCAGAGCTGGATCTCACAACCCCAAGACCATGACTCGAGCAGGAGTCAAGAGCCGGTTGCTCAACCCTGAACCATCCAGGGGCCCCTGTCTTTTAAAAGTGAAGCTCACAGACAGCATTATACCTCTAGCAAGCAATTTGATTTTAGTTCAGCTAAAAATCTGTGCTAATAGTAGTGTGGGGACAACTACTAGGAACAAAAACAAATGAGTAGGCAGGAAACTCTCCCAGTTCAAAGCTTGCAGAGAGAGTGCATTAAACTGTAGGGAAGTTTGGTCAATATGATCACAAGCTGATAGAATTTAACTTGGAGACTAAGAAAAAGTGAATAGCCTATTAGCAAAATGACCTTTAAAAAAGGTTTTAACACACTTTGGGACTAATTGAGAAGAATCCATGGAAACAAGATAGAAGAGCAAAGTAGTTGAAGAGTTGGACATTTATTTAGGGAAAGATGTTCGAGAAGGCCATTTGCATTCACAAAAAGATCCAGGAGGTAGGTGTAGGAAGGAGGTGAGAAAATTTGTCTGAGGAATCAAGTTATACTAGGAAATGAAAAAGAGAAGACTCAATTTAAGTAGACTCCAGGTCAGGTTCCTAAAGAGGAGAACATGAAATAGGAAAAAAAGATGCATTTTGTGGATGACAAAGGGTTGAAAAAAAAATATGGGAAATATCTATTATTAAGTGTTGAACAAAATACAAAGATTATAAATGATATCAGAAATGATGGCAAATTAATTAACTTCCAGTTTCATTGAGACATAATTGGCATATAACATCGTCTCTCTTTTTTTTTTTTTTAAAGATTTACTCGTTTACTTTAGAGAGACTTAGCCACCCAGGCACCCCAACATTGTCTTAATTTTAAGTGTACAACATAATGATTTGATAGATGTATATGTTATTAAATGATTACAATTTAATTACCATTAAATGATTAGCTGCCACCTGGGTGGCTCAGATGGTTAAGCGCCAGATTCTTGATTTTAGCTCAGGTCATGATCTCAAGGTCTTGAGATCAAGCCCTGTGTTGGGCTTCCTGCTCAGTGCAGAGTCTGCTTGAGATTCTCTCTCTCCCCCTCTGCCCCTCCCCCTGCTCATGCATGCTTGCTCTCTTTCTCTCTCTCAAATAAATAAATAAAATCTTCTAAAAACATGATTAACACAGTAAACTTAGTTAACATCCATCACCTCACATATTTTTAATATTTTCTTACGATGAGAGCTTTAAGTTCTTTCTTTTTCCCGTTTAAACTGAATTAAAAAAAAAAAAAGATCTCTCTTAGCATCTTTCAGATATACCATGCAGTAATGTTAACTATAGTTACCATGCTATACATTAAATCCCCAGAACTTACTTATAACTGAAAGTTCGTACCTTTTAATCACCTTCTTCTATTTTCCCCACCTCCTAGTCCCCACCTCTGCAACCACTGTTCCCACTGTTCTCTGTATTTGTGAGTTTGGGTTTTTTTTGTTTTGTTTTGTTTTGTTTTAGAGTTTACATATAAGTGAGATCACAGTGTTTTGTTTTTTTTCTTCTGTCTTATCTTACTTAGTGTTAATGCCCTCATGGTCCATTCATGTTGTTGCAAATGGCAAGATTTCCTTCTTTGCAATGGCTGAATAGTATTCCATTGTATACATTACATTTTCTTTATTCATCTGTCAGTGGATACTTAGGTCGTATACATGTCATGGCTATTGTAAATAATGCTGCTGTGAACACAGGGATGCAGATACATACCTCTTTGAGGTAGTGATTTCATTTCTTTCATATACATTACTAGATGTGGAACAGCAAACTTAGATTGTTTTCTTTTTGGCCTAGAATAACATGCTGATGTGATGAAATGAGACTCTTTTATCCTCCATTATTTACACACAACAAATAATGAGTAACTAGTTTGCAAGGCTCTCTGCTAGGTTTCAGGGGGGTATTTGAATAGATACAACTTTGTCCCTGCCCATATATTACTTAAAATATCGAAGAAAAGCATCAAAACACATAGATGTCTACAGAAGCAAGCAATATGTTATGCTACAAACAAGAGAAGCAGTTTTCAACTTGTGTAGACAGGGAACAATTAACTACCCTTTCTTTTTACAAATATTCTTGTCCACAGTGCACAACAGCCCTGAGAGGAGCTGGGACGCAGCAGTGACAGTGAGGGACCCAGTCCCCACCCTCCTGGTCTTGTTGATTGTGCAGAGGGATGTGAAGTCACCCTGGTGCTAGTGGCTTTCAGATTGAGGCAGAAAAGCTTTTTGCTCATTTGCATGCATTTTTCTATTGTTTTGAATTGGTCTTTTAGTAGTTCCTAGTACCTCACACTTTAGCACTGCCTAAAATAGTTGATTCTACTTGTCTTAGCATGGTGGTATTCAAGTCCTTTCATAGTGTGGCCCCAACATGCCTCCAGCTTTGCTTACCAGTACCCTCCCCCACGCCTTCTTTTATTCTCTTGTCATTTTATGCTTTGCTTCTAGAAACATCCCCCATTATTTTAGACCCCTGTTCCTTTGTTCCTATTGCTTGTTTTGCCTGAAATGCTCCTTTTCCTTTCTGACCTTGAATGCATATTTCCTTCACTTCTGCTTCCTGAAATTCTCCTGATCTTTCAGTCTCAGTTCACAGGTAAGCTCTTTCATGAAATCTTCCCAGATGTTCTAGTCAAAATTATTCCTTTACTTCTGTGTTTTCCCATGGAACTTAGCTTTCTTTATGATGTATGTAATTTCCAGGCGTCTTGACTCCCCATCAGATCTTAAACTCCTTGAACAGCACTTGACAAATAGGAGGTACTTTAAAAAATACTTGTTCCTGGAATAGAGCGCTCAGTTATTGAATCTGGTAGTGGTCACTAATTGAATCACGGTGTGTGCCTTGTGTAGACATTTAGTGGTTGATCACTAGTACCTTGTTTTTCAGAAATTTGATCCCACCCTCCAAGGCCTCCAGAAGAACATGGGATACAGAGTAAGTGTTCGGTACATGTTTGGTGCTTATATCTGAAAGTACAGGTGTGGCTGAAGAGGCCAGGTGAACAGCTCCTTCTCAGTGCATTTATTCACATGGTGGTTGTTTTTCAGTCTGGTATTAGTGCTAGCACGTCCAACACTATTTTCCACTCTGCGTCTCCGCTCCAAGGGATGCCACATTTTTTACAGCAGTGTACATTGTGGCGGCACATTCTGCTGCTATTCAGACTTCCTAGTAGTGCTTAGTGGAACTGGGAGGTGACAAGTAGAGCTTCAGGGTACTACTAAAGCACGAGCTGTGCTTGCCCAGTCTGTGATTTCCACATTCTGGCTTACCACCCGAGGAGTACTTGCAAGTCATGGTGTTATCTGTGTTTTGCATATCCACATGTGCAGTGATGAGTGTTCCTCCAGACTCAGACACCTGACTTTGCTCCAAGACCTTGCTGCTGATGAGCCTGGTTCTCTGTTTCACCCTCAGAAAGCCTTGCAGGTGATGCTGAGCTCAGCGCTCAAGGAACCTGTGTGTAGATGGAACAGATCCGAGCCTCCCAGCTGCTCTGCTCATAATCATTGGTTTTCAGACTGTGAGTTGGAGCTGGTGTGAGTCTTGACACCATGGTGAAACCACACTTCCCTTGCCTGCCCCCTTTAAATCATGCTGGCCTTCTTGAGTTCGTAGTTCCTTTCAGATTCTCGGGTCAATGATCAGTGTGTGTTCTAGCGTCAGCACCATGACACCGCAGCTCTCTGCTCCCAGTGATAACATTCAGCTATGTCCAGGGTTTTCCTGGTTGTGCCATATATCTGCTGCATTAGAAACTACCCCAAAACTTAGTGGCTTAAAGCATTTTATTATTATTACTGTATCAGTGATTCTGTGGATCAGGAATTCAGGGCACAGGAGGGATGATGCATCTCTGCTCCATGTTGCTTGGAGATTCATCTGTGATGCTTCAAATAGTGGGAGGCTGGAACAGCTGAAAGTGGTGAGGCAGAGTTGGTCTTCTTACATGGTGGTTCAGGGCTCTACAAGTTAGGGTTTCAAGATACAGGAAGTGGAAGCTGCCAGTCTTTTGCAGTCTAGGCCTGGAAACTGGCACTAGTTTCATTGTATTCAGTTGGTTGTGAGTCAGAGAGCCAGAGCAGACTCAAGGATTGAATGCTTGGGGGAGTTGGTTCTCTGGGGTCTCTTTGGAGATAAGCTTTCCTGCCAGTATAGGTGGTAATTGGAATTTCTCTGTATGTGTACTAGGTATCAATACATATGTATGCATATAATTGACTTTATGTAGATTCATAATTAATAGGTTTACTAGATAATCTAATAAAGTTAACTAAAAGCAACATCCAATTAGCCTTAAATAAGACAATATCCACAAGTTATACAAGGAAACTTATCTCATTGGTTTGTGGCCCCACCCCCTTAGTTTGAAAGGGAATGGAGGAGTGAAAGGCCTTAATATTTATTGAGCAGTTCCAATCCAATTTATCCTGTGATTTTTTTAATATTTTATCCTATTTAATACAAAATTATATAAGGTTTCTTATATTTATAGATTAGAAAACCAGGTAGGTGATTGCAAAAATTCCCTTACCATGAAGAAGGGGATTCTATTTCTCTAGCCTTTGGATTTGTGCTCGCCTCGTGCCCTACTTTGCCACACAGAATGCAGTGGAAGTGACAATGGGGAAGTTCTGAGCTTGGGCTACAAGAGGATTTGCATACATCTGTTCTCACTCTTTGAACTTTGTCACCACCATGGGAACAAGCCCAGGTCACCGGCTGGAAGATGAGAGGAGGAGAGACCACATGGTGCAAGGGTGAGCTGTCCTAGTTGAGGCCCCCGGCATGTGAGAGAGGGCAGATAAAATTAGCAGTAGACTGCAGATGCATGAGCAAGCCCAGAAGAGCCACCCAACTGGACTATATCCAAATGGCTGACCAACACAATCCTGTGTTAAATAAAAAATTTTAAGCTACTAAGTATTGGGGTGGTTTATTATTCAGTAAAAGATTTCTGTTCCATGATCTCAGAGAGTTTAAATAAAATTGTATCCATGGGAGAGAGGAAGATGGCAATGGTGTAGGAGGATCCTAGGCTCTCCTTGTCCCATGAATGTGACTAGTTAACTATCAAATCATCCTAAATACCCCAGAAATTGACCTGAAGACTGGCAGAACAAACTCCACAAATAAAGGTAGAGAAGAGACCACATCAAAGAAGGTAGGAAATGTGGGGATGTGGTTTAGAAGAGAAATGGATACTGGCTGCTGCAGAGGGGAGGGAGCTATGGGTACAGAGAGAAGTGAGAGAGGGAGTGAGAGTGAGAGAGAGAGAGAGAGAGAGAGAGAGGGGAGCACACAGGGGAGCACACAAGGAGAACAGTTCCCCTAGCTATTGGCTTGGAAAGTGAGAAGGGCTGAATTTGATGAGTTCTTGCAACCAGAGGGGCTTAAAACCTGAGGTTTTAAGTGTCAGTGGGCTGGGCTGGGCCCCCGGAAAAAGTTCAGAGATGGAGTCTGGAGGCATCAGGGCTGCTCTTGGAAAGAAGGCAGGCAAACAACCCAGGGACCTACAGTGTGGAAACTGCAGTCTGAAGAGCATCTGGGCCACACAGTGGGGAGAGTTTACTCTTCTTGGAGTCTTCCCCTGAGGGGCAGCATTCATAGAAAGACCTCTCCAGTATCAAAGGAGCCGGCCAGCACCATTTCCCTCCTCTGCCCCTCAGCACAAACACAGAGCCACATGCAGAAACCAGCACAGCATAGGCACTGCTGTCTAATTTGCTTACACTGAGCTCCACCCCTTTGTGTTCCAGTGGGACTGTCCTTCTTAGTCATGCTTATCTCAGTCCTAGCTCACACCCCTCCCCCAGGCACTGCAGAAGACCAGCACAAACACCTGCCCACACCATATCTCCTGACCAGAGAGTTTTGCAGGGCTTCAGTTCTGGTGGAAGTGAAACAGATATAAGTAACATGCTTGATGGAGAATTCAAAGCAGTGATCATAAGGATACTCACTGGACTTGAGAAAAGAATGAAAGATATCAGTGAGACCCTTACTACAGAGATAAAAGAGTTAGAATCAGAGATGAAGAATGCAATAAATGAGATTAGAAACATGCTTGATGCAATGAACAGGCTGAAAGAAGTGGAGGAATGAATTAATGACTTAGAAGAAAAAGTAATTGAAAGTAATGAAGCTAAACAAAAGAGGAAGAAGAATTATGCAAAATGAAGTAGGCTTAGGAAACTGACTCTATCGAATGTAATAACATTCACGTTATAGGCATCCCAGAAGAAGAGAGAGAAAGGGGACAGAAGATTTATTTGAAGAAACAATAGCTGAAAACTTCCCTAATCTGGGGAAGGAGAGAGATATCCAGATCCAGGATGCACAGAGAATTCCCATCAAAATCAGCAAAAGTGGACCCACACCAAGACATATTGTAGTTTAACTGACAAAATATAGTGATAAGGAAAAAATTCTAAAAGCAGCGAGACAAAAGAAGACAGTTACTTATGAGGGAAAACCCATAAGACTATCAGTACGTTTTTCAGTAGAAACTCTCTAAGCCAGAAGGGATTGGCATAATATATTCAAAATGCTGAGTGGGAAAAATCAGCAGCCAAGAATACTCCAGCCATCAAGGCTAACATTCAAAATAGAAGGAGAAATAAAGAGTTTCACAGACAAAAAAATTAATGGAGTTCATGACCACTAAACCAGTCCTGCAGGAAATACTAAAGGGTTCACTGTGAGTAGAAAAGAAACAGCAAAAGTGACAGTATGGAGATAGGAAACCCAGAAGCAGTAAAAATGAATATTCTATTAAACAGTCAAGGAACTCACAAAAGGATGTAAAATATGACACCATATACCTATAATGTGGGGAGGACAGGAATAAAGAATGGGTTCAAACTTAAGTGACCATCAACTTAATATAGATTGTTTTATGCAGAAGTTATACATAAACATAACAGTAACCACAAATCAAAAATTACTAACAAATATGCAAAGAATAAAGAGAAAGAAATACAAATGTATCACTAAAGAAGACCAGCAAACCATGAAAGAAATACAAGAAAGTATCAGAGGAAGTCCCAGAAACAATCATAAAACAAGTAATAAAATGGCAACAAATACTTGTCTATCAATTACTTTGAATATAAATGGACTCACTGCCCGTATCAAAAGACATAGGGTGTCAGAATGGATAAAAAGAACAAGACCTATCTATATCTACAAGAGACTTGTTTTAGACCTAAAGACACCTGAAGATTGAAAGTGAGGGGATGGAGAAGCATTTATCATGCAAATGGATGTCAAAAGAAAGCCAGAGTAGCAACAGTTATATTGGACAAAACTTTATTTTTTTTTAAAGATTTTTTATTCATTTGACAGAGATAGAGACAGCCAGTGAGAGAGGGAACACAAGCAGGGGGAGTGGGAGAGGAAGAAGCAGGCCTCCAGTGGAGGAGCCTGATGTGGGGCTCGATCCCAGAATGCTGGGATCACGCCCTGAGCCGAAGGCATCTGCTTAACGACTGAGCCACCCAGGCGCCCCTGGACAAAACTTTAAAACAAAGACTGTAACAAGAGACAGAGAAGGGCACTATATAATAATAAAGGGGACAATCCAACAAGAAGATACAATGATTGTAAATATTTATGCACCCAACATGGGAGGACCCAAATACATAAAACAGTTAATAACAAACATAAAGAAACTGATAATAATACAATAATAGTAGATTTTAACACCCCACTTATGTTGATGGACAGATCATCCAAGCAGAAAATCTGAAACAGTGGCTTAGAATGACACACTGGGCCTGATGGATTTAACAGATATATTCAGAACATTTCATCCTAAAACAGCAGAATACACATTCTTTGCAAGTGCACATGGGACATTCTCCACAATAGATCACACATTAGGCAGCAAAACAAATTAGGCCTCAACAAATTCAAGAAAATCAAAGTCATACCATGCACCTTTTCTGACCATAACACTATGAAACTAGAAGTCAACCACAAGAAAAAATCTGAAGTCCACAAATGCATTGAAGTTAAATAACATGCTACTAAACAATGAATGGGTCAACCAAGAAATGAAAGAAGAAATAAAAAAGTACATGGAAACAAACGAAAATGAAAACACATGGTCCAAACCTTAAGTACATAGCAATACGAGCCTACCTCAGGAAGCAAGAAAAATCTCAACCCAAACTTACACCTAAAGGAGTTAGAAAAAGAACAACAAACGAAGCTTAAAGCCAGCAGCAGGAAGGAAATAATGAAGATTAGAGCAGGAAGTAAATGAGATAGAAACTAAACAAAACAACCCCCCTGCCCCGCAAAAAAAACAAATGCAGTAGAACAGATCAATGAAACCAGGAGCTGGGTCTTTGAAAAAATTAATAAAATTGATAAACCTCTAGGAAGACTCAATTAAAAAAAAAGAGAGAGAGAGAGAGGAATCAAAATCACAAACGAGAGAGGAGAAATAGCAACTAACACCACATAAATACAAACAATTATAAGAAATTATTATAGAAAACTATATACCAACAAATTGGACAACCTAGAAGAAATGAATACATTTCTAGAAACAAATAAATTACCAAAACTGAAACAGGAAGAAATAGAAAATTTGAACAGACTGATAACCAACAATGAAATTGAATCAGCAATCACAAAACTCCCAACAAACAAAATTCCAGGACCAGATGGCTTCACAGGTGAATTCTACCAAACATTTAAAGAAGAGTTAATATCCATTTTTCTCAAGCTATTCTAAAAATAGAAAAGGAAGGAAAACTTCCAAATTCATTCTATGAGGTCACTATCACCCTGATAATAAAACCAGATAAAGATACCACAAAAAAGATAACTACAGGTCAACAACTCTGATGAATGTAGATGTAAAAATCCTCAACAAAATTTTAGCAAAGAAATTCAATAATATATTAAAACAATTATTCACTACAACCAAGGGGGATTTATTCCTGTGTTGCAAGGGTGGTTCAATATTTGCAAATGTTCATTCATGATAAAAACCCTCTGCAAAGTAGGTGTAGAGGGAACATATCTCAACATAATAAAAGCCTTATATGAAAAACCCACCGCCAACATCATACTCAATGGTGAAAACCAAGACTTTTCCCCTAAGGTCAGGAAAGAAACAAGGATGTCCACTCTCACCACTTATTCAACATAGTACTGGAAGTCCTAGCTATAGCAATTAGACAACATAAAGAAATAAAGGCATCCAGATTGGTAAGGAAGAAGTAAAACTTTCACTATTTGCAGATGGCATGATACGTTATATAGAAAACCTGAAAGACTCCAGCAAAAAACTACTAGAACTGGTAAATGAATTCAGTAAAGTCATAGGATACAAAATCAATGTACAGAAATCGGTTGCATTCCTATACACTAATAATGAATTGCAGAAAGAGAAATTAAGAAAACAGTCCCATTTATAATTGCACCAAAAACAGTAAAATATCTCTTAACCAAAGAGATAAAAGACCTATATTCTGAAAACTATAAAACACTGATAAAAGAAATTGAAGATGATGCAAAGAAATGGAAAGACATTCCACGCTCATGGGTTGGAAGAACAAATATTGTTAAAACGTCTGTACTACCCAAAGCAATCCCTATAAAATACCAGTTTAATGCAATCATTAACAAAACACCAACAGTATTTTTCACAGAACTAGAACAAATAATTCTAAAATATGTATAGAACCACAAAAGACCCTGAATAGCCAAAGCAGTCTTGAAAAAGAAAATAAAAGCTGGAGGCATCACAATTCTGAAATTCAAGTTATGTTACAAAGCTGTAGTAACTAAATCAATATGGAATTGGCACAAAAATAGGCACATAGGTTAATGTAACAATAGAAAATCCAGAAACAAACCCACAATTATACAAACTTCAACAAAGCAGGAAAGAATATCCAATGGGAAAAGGACAGTCTCTTCAACAAATGGTGTTGGGAAAACTGGACAGCAACATGCAAAATAAAGAAACTGGACAACTTTATTACACCACACACAAAAATGAACTAAAAATGGACGAAAGACCTAAATATGAAACAGGAAACCATAAAAATCCTAGTAGAGAAAAGCAGTAAGCTCTTTGACATTGACCATAGCAACTTTTTTCCTAGAGATGTCTCCTGAGGCAAGGGAAACAAAAGCAAAAATAAACTGTTGGGACTACATTAAAAATAAAAAGCTTCTACACAGCAAAAGGAAACAAGCAACAAAACAAAAGGCAACCTACAGAATGGGAGAAGATATTTGCAAATGACTTATCCAACAAAGGGTGAGTATCCAAAATGTGTAAAGAACTTACACAACTCAAAACCCCCGAAAACAAATAATCCAATTAAAAATGGGCAGAAAACATGAACAGACATTTCTCCAAAGAAGACATCCGGATGGCCAACAGACACATGAAAAGATGTTCATTATCACTTACCATCAAAGAAATGCAAATCAGAACTACAGTATCACCTCACACCTGGCAGAATGACTAAAATCAACACACAAGAAGCAACAATTGTTGACGAGGATGTGGAGAAAAAGGAACCCTCTTGCCCTGTTGTTGGGAATGCAAACTGATGCAGCCACTGTGGAAAACAGTATGGAGGTGCCTCAAAAAGTTAAAAATAGAACTACTGTACGATCTAGTAATCAAACTACTGGGTATTTACCCCCCAAATTAAAAAACACTAATTCAAAGGGATACATGCACCCTGATGTTTATAGCAGCATTGTTTACAATAGCCAAGATATGGAAGCAGCCCAAGTGTTCATCGATTGATGAATTGATAAAGAAGAGGTGGTGTGTGTGTGGTGTGTGTGTGTATAGTGACATATTATTCAGCCGTAAAAAAGAACGCAATCTTGCCATTTGCAATGACAGGGATATAGCTAGAGAATATAATGCAAAGCGAAATAAGTCAGAGAAAGACAAACACTATGTGATTTCACTCATGTAGAATTTAAGAAACAAAACAAATGAGCAAAGGAAAAAACAAAGGGAAGGCAAACCAAGAAGCAGATTCTTAACGATAGACAACAAACTGATGGTTACCAGAGGGAGGTGGGTGGGTGTGGGTTAAATAGGTGATGGGGATTAAGCAGTGCGCTTGTGATGAGCATAAGGTGATGTGTGGAAATGCTGAATCACTATATTGTACACCTGAAACTAATATTACACTATATGTTAACTAACCGGAATTTAAGTAAAAACTTTAAAAAATTATATCCGTGTGTTTACAGCTAACAGTCACTGTAAACTTATAATAATGACAACTACTCACAAGAGTGGAGAGTGCCACTAAATCTTGTGTCATATGTATTTGAGTTGGACACCTGTGTGTACTTGTGCACGTGTACAATTTTCCACAAGCTGATTTGGGCAGCTCTGAATTTTAAAAAGGTCTAGGCAAAGTGTAGCTTCTAAATTAATGACACATTTACGGCAGTTCAGGCTTAGCAGCAGATGGGTAAATCATGTTTGAGTGTCTGGTCTCAGCTTATGAGCTCCTTAAATTATGAAAAGTGTCTGCGACCTCAGGGTCTGGCATGAAGCAAATGACAGCTAAATCAAATGGGAAGGGTAGAGTGATTAGGCCACTGAGTAGTAGCTAGCTCATCCAGATAGTTCTTGCCTTATCATCCATCTAGCACAACCACAACAGATTTAGGCAGCTGCACCTATTTGCAAACCAGTGGGCTACCTTTTTAGACTACAAGACCACAGTGGCAAGATGCTAGCTTATTTGACACCCGTTTCCTGTCCACTGAAGGAATTAATGTGATGTGTGGAAATGCTGAATTAATTAATAGAGTAGAGCTGGACTGCTTGCTCACCCCCAGGGAGAGAACAGGTGGTGACCACTCCTGCTTCATTGAGTTAGCACTGATGGCAAAGGACAACCTGATTGGGGCCAATGGTTTTATTTTGGTTAATACTTGCTTTCTTTATTTTTAAAATCTGTGAAGGTAGGTAAAGGATTTTTTCTTTCTGCTTCTTATAGCAATGCATAGGTAACATGATAGAAGCCCATAATTTAAAAAAAAGTGCTGGTACTAGGTAGATTTTTTAATTTGTGAAGGAGAAATAGGATTCATGTTTGCGCTCAAACCCCTCTTTGCTTTTTCAGTGTAGCAAATCCACCTTAGAGCTAGAACCACATAGTAGCTTTCAGCATTTAGCATTATCAAAAATTGGATCACACTAAAAAAAATGTAGGGAATGGAAGAATTGGGGACGTGAGTTTTTAAAAAATAGCAATAGTGATTACAGCATTGTAATTTTATAACTCTTTATGATTTTAGAAGTGCTTACCTATAGATTATGCCATTTAGTTGTTTCCCTGTGAAATAAATAGGGCAGGTATTTCCCCCCATTTTGAGGTGAGGACACTGAGGGTATATGACCTCTGCTGATTGGTTTCAAGGACACAGACTGAGGTAGGATTTAGTGTGCAGAATGTTTATGAAGGAGAGTCGTTGGGATTAATACCTGTGGAAGACAGGGGAAGGAAGCAAGACTGGGCAAAGGGAAACACTGATATGTGATGCAGGCCCAATGACAGCCTTGGTGCCCCATGTAGATCTTTCTAGCTAGAGTGGCCCTTCAGAGTTGTCCTGAGTTGGGTTGAGATGGCCAATGTGGGCCACTCTGGGAAGGGACAGGGCAAGGCAGCACTCTGCCACTAAGGCGATCCCTGAACAGCCTGATAGTTAAAGGCTCTCTGCCCACAGCACTGTCAGCACCAGGAGAGTTCTTCAGTGGAGGGAGATTTGGGCAGTCCATTCCTCATTCTGCTTGAATGAGGTTTTCCTTTTCATTTTGGGACTGGCTCTTCCAGAATTCCAATAGATCTCTTCCTGGGGGAAACTTGGAAGAGGAAGATTAGTGGGATGAAACTGTAAGTTCATTGCTGATGCTGGGCTCAGGGCCACAATTGCTACTCATGTCCTTCCCCAGATCATTCTGGATTCCTCCTGCATTCATCTAGCACCTCTGCCAGTTTAGTGCTTACCTGGTGGAAGGACCTAGACCCTTATTACTCAGAAATCAGCACCCTGATCACCATGCTATTCTAAGATCTGGGTTGTTACACTTGTCTGATTACAATAAAAATTGGGCAAGGGAGTGCCAAAAGGCACCCTTGTGGATTGCCTGGACATCAAACTTATTCCTTTCTATTTCTGTTGTGTAACAGCAACCCTACATCTTCTTGGTGACCAGGGGAAATTACTCCTGCTTAGAATGGTTACTGTTTTTCATGCCTGCTGGTCCCTTGGCATGAGGAGCCTGGAGTGCCCAGGAGAAGTCATTGTTTATAATTAAATGAGATTCTTCATGTATCCTTTGTCGGAAGTGATCTCTGTTTAGGAACCAGAACCTCTTGTACAACCTTGGAAGGAGAGCACAAGTTTGTCAAGTAGGTCACTGAGAGTGATGGGAAGTGGGGTCACTCTAGCTTCCAGCCCTTGATGCCTAGAGTCGTATATTTTTCCTTTTGGAGACACAGCACCATATAAAGGTCTTTGATTCAACATATATACTGCATCCTGGAGGATGGTGTCCCATTCTTGTAGGGTATTGCATCCCAAAGTATTATTTTATCTATGACTTCATTCCAATACGATATCAGGCTGGCAGCTTCTGGTTACTCTGGTGTGTGCCATGTCCAATGGATCCCGTGGTCATGGATCCATTTTCACATCTTCTTTATTTAATCGAGAGTGTCCCTTGGTCTGATAAAATGAAATGTAGGATTCTGTGCCAGTAAAACAGATATTGTATATGTCATCAGAGTGGTGTTGGCTGAGGCCCTAGGGGCAAGAAAGCTTAGAATGAACTTCTTACCCTTCTAAGGTAGAGGGGACTCACTGTTGTCAACTTGCCACTCAGTACTGGTCTTTATTGCTAGCAGGTTGGATATTTGCCAGTGGCAGAAACTAGATCGGCCTTGATTGGGCTGTTGGGCTCATGCTGTTGACCCAGGCATAGTCTCCATCCCTGCTGCCTAGTTTTTCTCCTACGCCCATCATGTCAGTATGTTACTGGCACGAAAAAAGACACATAGATCAATGGAACAGAATAGAAAACTCAGAAACTAAGCCACAACTATATGGTCAACTAGTCTTTGACAAAGTGGGAATGAATATCCAGTGGAAAAAAAGACAGTCTCTTCAACAAATTATGTTGGGAAAATTGGGCAGCAATATGCAAAAAAATGAGATGGACCACTTTCTTATACTGTACACAAAAATAAGTTCAAAATGGATGAAAGACCTAAATGTGAGACAGGAAACCATCAAAATCCTAGAGGAGAGCACAGTCAGTAATCTCTTTGACATCAGCTGTAGCAACTTCTTACTAGACGCATCGCCAGAGGCAAAGGAGACAAAAGCAAAAATGAACTATTGGGACTTCACCAAGATAAGAAGCTTTTGTACAACAAAAGAAACAATCAACAAAACTAAAAGGCAGCTTACGGAGTGGGAGAAGATATTCAGAAATAACATATCTGATAAAAGGTTAGTATCCAAAATCTATAAAGAACTTGTCAAACTCAACACCCAAAAAACAAATAATCCAGTTAAGAAATGGGCAGAAGATATGAATAGACACTTTTCTAAAGAAGACCTCTAGATAGTCAGTAGACACATGAAAAGATGCTCAACCTCACTCATCATCAGAGAAATTTTAATCAAGACTATAATGTGATACCACTCACACCTGTCAGAATAACTAAAAAGAAACACTAAGTGTTGGTGAGGATGTGGAGAAAAAGGAATCCTCTTACATTGTTGGTCGGAATGCAAATTGGTGTAGGCATTGTGGAAAACTGTATGGAATTTTCTCAAAAAATTAAAAATAGCAGTACCCTACAATGCAGTAATTGCACTACTAGATGTTTACTCCCAAATACAAAAACACTTATTCAAAGGGAGTGCACCCCCATGTTTATAGCAGCATTATTTACAATAGATAAACTACGGAAGTAGCCCTAGTGTCCACTGATAGATGAATAGATAAAGAAGAGGTGACACACACACACACACACACACACACACACACACACACACAGTGGAATATTATTCAGCCTTTTTTAAAAAAGAATAAAAGAAAATCTTGCCATTTGCAACTACATGGATAGAGCTAGTGAGTATAATGCTAAGCAAAATAAGTCGGTTAGAGTAAGACAGATATCATGTAATCTCACTCATGTGGAATTTAAGAAACAAAACAAAGGAACAAAGGGGAAAAAGAGAGAGGCAGGGGCAAGCCAAAAAACAGGCACTTCAGTAGAGCGAATAAACTGTTGGTTACCAGAGAGGAGGTGGCGGGGTGATGGGAGAAATAGGGGATGGGATTAAAGAGTATGCTTATTATGATGAAAAAAATGATAAAAAGATATATGCACCCCTAAGTGTCTATCGACAGGTGAATGGATAAAGAGGTATATACACACTGTATTATTATTCAGGCATAAAAGAATGAAATTTTGCTATTTGCAACAACATGGATGCACCTAGAGAGTCTTCTGCTAATTGAAATAAGACAGAAAAGAACAAATACCACATTATTTCACTTATATGTAGAATCTACAAAACTCAACAAACAAAACAAAACAGGAAGCGATTCATAGAGAACAAACTGGTGGTTACCATAGGGCATGGGGTTATGGGGATGGGTGAGATGGGTGAAGGGGATTAAGAGGTACAAACTTCCAGTTACAAAATAAATGAGTCACAGGGATGAAAAGTACAGCATAGGGAATATAGTCAATAATATTGTAATAACACTGTATGATCACAGATGGTGACTATACTTAATTGTGATAAGTATTTCATAATGTATGCAGATGTCAAATCACTATGTTGTACACTTAAAACTAATGAAATACTGTATGTCAACTATAGTTCTATTACAAATAATTAATAGATTAATTTAAAAAAATGTTTGAACCTTTTCCCAGTGCATAGTAACCTGAGTAAATAGCCATGGGTTCTTTTGGGGAAGGATCTGGGCAGTCAATTCTGTGTTTACTTGGGGGTGGTGGTAGAGGGTGTTGGAGAGTTCCTTCCTCCTGGAGACTTTCCCTCTTCCTTAGTCAGTGGGATCTGTGTATGAAAACTTGTTCATGCCTGAAAACTTTGTAAGGGATTCTGACTTTTTATTGGAGACGTTGCTAATAATCCATGCTTGATTTATTTTGATGGTTCAAACTGAGTAGTATTCTTGTTGCTTGCTCATCTGCTTGATCCCTAGGACCACTGCATTCTGTTAAACACGTTAGTAAGTCTCTGTGGCTCAGGTCGCTTATTATGACAATTGCTCTCACCTGGTTTTTGATAGTTCTATACTGCTAAGTGGCCTCTATTGCTTGGACATCCCATCTTCCACATTATAATTAATGAGTCCCTCTGTGGGAATGGCCTCTCCTACTGTCAATCCTGGTCTATAGAGGAGAGAGATTGATGACCCTCTTACCAGTTTGTTCCTTATGGCCTTAGCAAATGAAATATCCTCCAGGCCTTCCAGGGAAATATAATCCTTTGGTGGGTTTTTAGGCCTTACATAGAATATCCACTTCAGCATGTCTCTTCTCTCAGCCTTTTAAGCCTTTTTCCACCACTGTAACCGGTTCTGGCATTTTTATCTAATTTATCATAGGTCATGGCTTTCACCATGCTTCTTAGAGCCTTGCTAGTAGTAAGTTCACACCAGCTCCTGGGGGTTTTGCTAAGGGGTTAGATATTGTTTCCCAGAAGAATGTGCCAAAAATGATAATTTCTCTTTTATCTAACTTTATGCCTTGGCCTTCTTGACCGAGCACCCTCAGAATACAATTCCACATGTATTCCTGCTGGTCCAGGCTGGCTAGATCTTGAAGTAGCTCTGGGGTAGAATGTCTCATTGGGGGGGGATATGTGGTCTCTCCTGGAGGGAGAGGCTCCTGCACCATCTTTAAGCCAGGCTGAGAGGAGTGTTAGTTCGATAGGAAGAAGTGGGTCACTTTTGTAGCCTTCAGAGGGTTCTGGGGATTCTGATCTGGGAATTGAAGATTTCTTTGTAGGCATCAATCCAGATATTTCAACTATTCAGAGTCCCATTCTTTCCCCATCAGGGACCTCACCTTGGCATAGCAGACCTGGCTTGGATGGGAGTTTAGCATTCTTCAGAGCTCAGCTCTACTAAGACAATGAAGTCCTGAATCTTATTCCTTAGCTTTCTCTGCCCTCTCTGCAGAGGAGAAGCCTTCTCATAGGACACCAAGGAGGCCATCACACATAGCTTTTAACTGGCAAGTAATCTTTCAACTACTCATCATCTACCTCCCGGGCCCCGCCACCTCCTCTCTAATATCTAACAGAGCAATAACCAGCTAATGCCATTATCCTATAGCTGCTCCTTCCCCTGTATATTTCAGATACAAGCTAATGCGTTCCCTTCTACTAGTATACTATCCCAATTGACCAATGCCTAAAGCTTTAAAAATGGAGTTGCTATTCTGTGCCAGGGACTGGTGTGCCTCACTTACCATGGGAAAGAGGGTCCTTATTGCTATCTGGCAGATAGTAATCCATGATCCTGCTCCAAACCCCATCTTAGCACCTTTTTTTTTTTTTTCCTGGACCATTCATGGTACCAAGTGTTTAGATTGAGTCCTAAAGAGAAAGTTCTGAAATGGAATTTTACCTGCAAGATGTTTATGGAAAAGTGCTCTTGTGATCAATACCTTTATACTCCTTCATTGATCAGTCATTGCTTATTGGCCTTCTGGGAAGGGATGTGACCTTAGGTGAGGCAGCTCTTCCACTGAAGCTATCTCTAAAGAACTGGGAAAACAAGGCTTCTTTTGAAAGGTGGTCAGGGTGTACATCAGCGTGACCGTGATGGTGGCTTATCACCGGTGCCTGTACTGAACAGCTCTGTGATCCTCTTTCTGAGCTTTCTGAGGGCACAACTGCTCTTGCTAAACTGCTAGCTCTGAAATATGGTAAATTAACCTAGGCTGTGCCTGTAGGTGTCACTAACAGCTGGCTGGCATAAGGCACAAGGGGTGAGAGAGAGAGAGAGAGAGAGGGATTGGGTGTGGGAAAGAGAAAAACAGAGTTACCCCTATTGACTGGAGCAGCAGTTTGGGACCGCATGGGATGGGTGCGGTGCCCATCCAGGACTACCCAGACTGGCTGGTGCCGGCTTCCAGTAAAGTAGAAGCTGTCCTGAGATCTGTCTTTGTGACAACTTGGCATGAAAGTAGGTATAATCAAGACTTCCAAAGATCCATCTTGTAGCCTGCATGATTTGCTTCAATGCAAATTACCTTCAGGCAGTTGATCACACAGAGAACTACTGTGTTTGTCACATGTCATAATCACATTGATGTAATTTATAGATTAAGATCACCAATGAAAGGTTGCTACATACACCCTTTGCTTCTAGGTCTTTATGCCACATGCCCACATCCCTGCCCTTCTCCAGAGTTTGACATATATTGTATTTAGGGCTTTCTTTGAGCTGCCTGTGCCCTCCCAGTGTGAAGCCCCCAGGGCAGGTACTTCACTTGTGACTAAGGCATCCAAATGGGTGCTGTCCAGCAAGAGATGCTGCTGACCTTGGAGTCTGTTACCTCCTCCAATGATGCTGCTGGAGAAAAACTGCCCAAAGCAGTTTTGGGACTTGCCTATTGCAATTCTGCAGAGGGTCAGTTTGAAATACGTAGGCACATTGTTACTTTATTGTTGTACATCATATTCAAACTAAAGCATAACTTTATTCAGTTGTCCATTTAAAGGAAAGAAGCATAAAGCATTTTAATGTGTGGAATATTGATAAGAATGTCCTGACTAAGCATATTAGAAGTTGAAGCAGATACTGAGAGTTTCTTTCCCTATTAAATCCATAAATAGCAATCATTTGACATGCAGACTCTAAGTCAGTAATTATAAGGCAAAATCACTTTTGATCTTTTTCTTTACATGGCTGATTTATTCTCCTACCTTGTCAGATGAAGAATTCTACCTTAAAATATTCTTTTTTTTTTCCCCAGCATTTCCCTCTTCTTTATTCTCCTTGACAGGGAGATGACAGTAGCTCTATTGAATGGCAACAAGCTGGGCTATGTTATTAAATTTTAATCACTTTCCTGCCTGTGAAGTTGATAATTGGAGATCATTTAATAGAGCCTGCTGCTCCGTTGGCTCTCTGTAAATCCCAGCCATTTGTAAAAGGCAAAGAGCCCCGTTATCACTCTAACCCTAGCTCATCTGGAGCATGGATTTTATGCCAAATGCCCCAGTACCCAAATGCCATGAGCTGAGGACCCCCCCTGGGCTCATATTCATTTTTCTTTCTTTTCTTTCCCTTTAACCAATGGAACAGTTGTAATGTAATGTCATGTAGAAATTGGCAGGCCAGCTTACTTATCAGAGACCAAGCGACTCATCTCCCTTGCTTTCTTTCCTCTTTCTTCTCAAATGGACACAAAAGCTGCCTCTAACTTCATTTCACTTTGCTTCTGACAGCATGTGGATGCGACAACTACTGCAAACACTCTCTCGTCTGGTCCAGTCCAGAGCTGCTTTCATTTTATCTGTGAATTGGTGTCTCCTGTGGTCTGATGACTCTCCAGCCAACTGTCATCTATGCTTCTTACTCCTTTTCATCCCATCTTAGTAGAGCCAGGCTTCTTTTTTTCAAAGAGGATAATTCTTCTTTCTGTTCCATGAACCGTCCTTGACCTTCATCATAAGAAATTTCCAAGTGTGTAGAAGGAATTCCATTGCTAAAATGCGGCTTAGAAACCTCGTAGCTCAGAGTTTCTGATTCTGTACTTGAAAGGAAACCTTCAGCCCTCACATTCAACATCTCTGTGGTAGTGGAGGCACTTGTTCACTCATTCTTCCTCGTGTGTCCATTCGGCATAGGTTTATTTTGTTCTTGGCACTCTGCTAGCATTAAGGGAATGGCTGTGAATAAAATAGTGCAGTTCTTATCCTTGAAGAGTTTATAACCTGGTGAGGAGATAGACATCATGTAATTACATGAATATTTGAGGACAAGTGTGATGATTGCTATAAAGGATACATGCAGAATGAGAGCACGGAACAGGGAGACCTTGCTGTGTACCAGGCACTGTGCCAGGCCATGCTCACAGTCAGCCCATTATGCTTGTTTTACAAAGAGGGAAACAGAGGCATGGAAGCACCGTCCTGAGTTACACAGTCTGAAGGTAGTCATTCACGCTCAGTGTATGAGAATTCCCTTCATGCCACGTCCTCACCAGTACTTTGTCACATCAGATTTTTAATTTTTGACAATTTTAATAGGTACAAAATTATATCCTGGTGTGGTTCCAGAGAGAAAGTGTAATTGTAGTAAACTGTAGGTGAGTGACAAATGATATTTACCTGGCCATAATAATGAAATATGAAAAAAGATTTAACTGATATCGTGAAAGTGTAGTCTTTGGAGGATGTGGGGAAGGAACATGTGTGTTCCTATGTGTGTATACTTGTGAGCACGTGGGGGGGGTAGCTGATGGTGATGATGTATGTAAGGCAACCAATTCCTAGTTTTTCATAGAAAGAAGTCAGTGTGATAATGCTGAAAATTGAAATATCACGTACTAGTAGTAAACTTGTGTTATTTTAAAATATGGAAGAAAATACCAGAAAAAAAAAAAAAGATGTGAGAATGTTTGCTTGTGGGGAGCAGGACTTGAGAAAGGGTTGGATGGATCAGGAGACTGCTGTTTCTAGTTGCAAGTCTTGTCATTCTATGTGTTTCCTCTCAATTACGTGAGCACTCGGGGCACTGGGGTCCCCCATCAGTGCAGCCCCGGCAGCCTGGGAGCCTCCAGCTCCCCTCACTACCAGTGCATCCTCACTGGGAAAATAGGAAGCAGCAGCAGTTTCCTCACTGAGGAGCTCGGGGTGGCTGCCACTCACCGTCACCACCAGAACCCAAAAGCAATGGATTCCCCATGTCTCCTCAAGCTGAGTGGTCCACGGTGAGGTACTGGGCTGGGCTTCTCATCCGTGTGGGTGTTATTTTATTTAATTTTTTAAAGATTGTATTCATTTATTTTGAGAGAGAGAAAGGAGGGGCAGAGGGGGAGAATTCCAAAGAGACTCCATGCTCAGAGCAGAGCCCGATGTGGGGCTTGATCTCACAACCCTGAGGTCGTGACCTGAGTCGAAATCAAGAGTCTGACGCTTAACTAACTGAGTGACCCAGGCGCCGCTCTGTGTGGGTTTTAATGATCAGCAAAACCTAGAATAAAGCTGCTAGTGATAAATAAAGCCGGTGGAGAATAAAGCTGGCAGTCAATTCCTTGTGATTTCCTCTTCTCTCCCTTCCTCCCACCCTCGCTCCTACCTTTTCTCCTTTCCCTCCTTCTTTTTCTATATTAAATTAGAAGGCATAGTGGAAGGAAAGAGGAAGAAGTAGAAACCCTGCTGTTTGCCGTCAGTTGGAAGCGGGAGATGTTCTGAAAAGCCTCAATTAAGAAGAGCAAACATTTTGCTGCTTCCCTGGCGGAAGTGCTCCAGGCATCAGAGAACAGGCACCCTCAGTTTTGTGGGGGAGGAGAGCACTCTACCTTCCTCTTGCTGTCTCTCTGTGCTCTGTGTGTGTTAGGAATTTATTTCAGCACAAGTATGGGAGGAAGCTCAGAAGAATCTTGGAAGCCCAGGGGATATGCTTCTGGATTGGGAGGAAAATACTTATAGAGTATGGAATTTTCCAAAGCCTTTATAGTTTCTTTGTTGTCTTCTTTGACCTAACTCTGAAGATTGATGTAGATTTACAAGCACAGGTGTTCACTCAATTAGCCTGCTTCTAATATATAAGAATTTTAATAAATATGAAAGTTCTACTTATAGCATTGGTACTTTACCACTTCAAGTTATGTCTTCTGTGCAATCCTGGAAAACTCCCTCTTTTCAGGGTCTCTGCTCCTAGTTATTCTCTCCTTCACCTTCTATCCATTCATTCAACAAATACCTAATGAGCATCTACTGTGTGCCTGGCATGTTCCAAGCTCCAGGGATGTCCTGGGCAATAAGGAAGATAAAGTCTTTACCCCTGTGTATCCTCCCTTTCGGTAGAGGAAGAAAAAAACTAAATAATGAATGATGAACAAATATTGATGAACACCATGAGAGCAGGGTGTCAGTTTTTGCTCATAGTTGTAACTTCAGTTCCCAGCACAGGGCTTGGCAAATGGTAGCTGCTCAAATATTTGTGAAATGAGTAAACAAATGAGCAGGAGGTAAGGCAGTGTTGGAAGTGACAGTGAACATTTGGCAATGAAGACACGGAGAGAAAGGATGTTAGCTGGAACAATGGCTGGTTTATATTCATTTTCAATGTCATGGACAAGGGATTCCTGGGGATATTGTCTCAGGGAAGAAGACCCCAAAGGAGGACTGATGAAGATGGTGGAGCCAGAGATTAGCTGATAGAAGGAGATCCTAGGGGAGGTGGTGGGGAGGATGAGCAGGGTGTTGGGGAGGAGGAGGGGACGGGGGAAGAGGGGCAGAGCTAGCATGGGGTCCAGTGTCCTAAGTACCAAGGCATGCTTGGTGTTTAGGAGTATGTTTACCTGTGGCCATCATGGTAGCCATTTGGGATAGATATTATAATTCTCAGTTTACATGTGAGGTGACCGAGGGCTAAGAGGTGAAATCACTACCTGAGGTTCCCAAGTGAGTAAGGGGTAGCCTGGGTGGATTTGTATTGGAAGGTTAGGCTGTGCTGTAGGCAGATTGGAGTTCTGAGCCCTGGTGAGGAGTGAGCATAGGTGAGGGGTCAGGTGGCGGGCTTTCGAGATTATTTTCATGTTTAACCCCAAACGCCAGCAATTTTAGAGAGTGCGGTAACTGGACTGCAATACTTAGCTCTATTAAAAGCAGGACAGAGGTTTACAGGTTGTTGTGTTTGTGAATAAGGAGGGAAACTTCTTTCTTTTGAAAAGAAAGCAGTTATATAGTTCTGTGTATATTGTCGAAGTATTAGCAATTTGGGGAATTATTTTTGTTCTTTTGTATCTGGAGGTGGATTAGGTGAGCTTAATAAAGAGTCTGAAGAGGTGATGTTTGTAGGACTTAAGAGCTCTGACCCTGCAGGCAGAGGAGGGCCTTGGTTTAAAGCATGATTCTGGTACTTCTAGGCAGTTTGCTCCATCTCTCTGAGCCTCAGTGTCTTCATGTGTAAAATGACAAGTTGTGAGGTTAAATGTGACAGTGCAAATCTATACTCCAAATATAGGGGAAAACTCTTTGATCGTGGCACTTTGTTATCATTCCTTTTATTTTCTTTTGAGTCATCATAGGTTGCTAGAACAGAATACCATAGACAGGGTGCTTGTAAACAATAGAAATTAATTTCTGGAGGCCAGAAAGTCCAAGATCACGGTGCTGGCTGTTTCACTTCCCTGATGAGGGCTCTGTTCCTTGCTTGCAGATGCCTGTCCCCCCACCATGTCCTCACCTGACAGAATGGGGGGGGGCAAGCTCACGCAGGTGGGCAGGCAAGCTTTTCTGGTGTTTCTTTTTATAAGGGCACTAATCCTATCAAGGGCCCCCTGCTCATGATCTCATCTAAATCTAATTACCTCCCAAAGGTCGCACCACCAAATACCACCACATTGGGGGATAAGGCTTCAACACATGAATTTTTGGGAGCACAATTCAGTCCATAGCAAAGCAAATGGGTTCTGAGAGATAGTGAATCTGAGATTCTGAAATGCACAGTTTGAGAATGAAATAATGAAGTTGTGTGAGCTTTTTGTTGTTGTTGTTGTTGCTGTTGTTTAGTTCATTTGTGAGAGCTGTTATTGAGCAAAACCCTAGGGTGAAATTATATTGAGCTCATTACTCTGAGGCTGACACAAATACTTTATCTGGCAAATAAAATATGGGTTACAGATGTCAGGAAGCATGGTGAAAATCCTTTTCTTCTCATTTCATTTATTTAGTTGCCTGATTTTATCTTCTTTGTGGCGATTGGCTTAAAAGTAGAATTTATTGAGTTGGAAATCCTGGACTGTGGGTGTATACCCACCTCCAGATCAGAAGAAGTTCATTTACTGTTATCTTTTCCCTGAATTGCTACTTGTGAAATGAGAAGTGCTTTGTATTTAAGTACTTTCCCCCCACCCTACCAATACATCAAAGTAATGCACACAACTTTTCCCTTGAAAATTAGAAAGCTTGGGGATTTGTATATGAAGTCTTATCTTTATTTTCCTTATTCCTTACACATGTAGGAATGTGGGTTTCATATTTTGATGACAGTCACCACAATATGCACTGAGACGATTCCTGGCTCAGTGAATTCATGGGTAATTTATTTTCCTTCTCTGCGGTAGCTTATGCTGTAGGGTCTCTCGTAGTCCCTCATTAATTTAACAATATTTGTTGAGTATCTGTTATCTGTCAGGCATTATTTCAGGTTTTGGGGGTTGTGGCAGTCAGTGAAACAAAATCCTGCCCTTGTGGAATTTTCTGGTTGATGACTATGATGTTTTGCTTAAAATGGGCTCATTTTCTACCTTTTGTGGAAATCTAACCAATGGTAGAATCTTAGAATCAGGGAATCTTAAAATTCTATTTTAATTACCTGGTGCAAAAGCATGTAAATCAAGTTACTGAGACAGGATTGGATTTAGAGAACGTTTTCACATTTGTCACTAAGGTGAAATTGTAAGGTATATAAAATTAGGAGACATAAAGAGCATATAACTCCCTACTGGCATTGCTGAAATGAGTAAGCATATTGGTCCGTTCAGGCTGCTATAACAGAGTGCCCTAGACTGGGTAGCTTGTAAACAGTAGAGGTTTATTTCTCACAGTTCTGGAGTCTGGAAGTGTAAGATCAGGGTGTCAGCAGTATTGATATCTGGTGACAGCCTGCTTCTTAGTTCGTAGATGGGTGTCTTTTTGCTGTGTTTTCACATGGTAGAAGGGAGAAACTCTTACCTCTTTAACCCTTTCTCAGGACACTAATACCACTTATGGGGGATCCACCCTCATGTCCTAATTACCTCTCAAAGTCCCCACCTCCAAATACCATCCGATTGGGGATCAAAGCTTCAACGTGGAAATGTTGGGAGGACACAAATATTCAGTCCCTCGCAGTAACCAAACTTAAATACCATTTTAATATTTTATTTTCATAAACCTTTTGCTTTGTTCTTTTTCCTCAAAAAGAAAACATTGTTAGAAAACATTACATAAATTATCCTCATATTATTTAATCTCCTTAGGTGGAATGTTAAGGTTTTATTTCATACGTATGATGTTATGAGAGGCCAAATGCATTTCAAATCATTATTAACAGCATTATACTGGTTTGAAGGAAACTTGGTAAGCTAGGGCAGTAAGATTTTTAAGTGATAGAAAAATAAATCTGTGACCACATCATGTATTTTTAATAATTAGTAACATTTTTTCTGAAGGTAGTTGGTCACCTATTATTCCTCTTTACACCTTTTTAAAGAGGTGTAATTGACTGAATTCAGATGAGTAGTTCTTCACTTTATTCAGCTGATACCTGTCAAAAATGAAATAATGGAATGAACAAAGTGTGAAGTTGAATAAATAGCCACCAAAGTAATGTTGTGAAGTCATGTTTGCTTAATAGATTAATTGCTTACTTTAAAGTGTCTTAATAAAAGTTTTAGCCTAATTAATAAGTACGTATTCTGAATTCAGAACACCAGCTGTGACGTGCAAGGAGATCTAATTTCAGATTATTTGAGGTTTTTTTCCCCCTCTAAAATTCTCTGCATGTCATTACTTGTTTCTTCCTACTTCCTTTCATTCATTTTTATATGAAATTTCTTTGTTTAAATATGTCTTAGGATATATGTTGCTGTGAAAGTTTTATTTTCTTGGGAGATAGAAATATTCTAGTCTTCAGTTGTAGACCTTATGGTGGCTACATCAACACCGTATCACTTAACTTGGCAAAGCAGGAGGGTGGTGGTGTTGGGCACTAAGGGAGCAGAAACTTTGCTGCAGCATTTGTTACTGGTACAATTCAAAACAACTAACAAAACTATTATAATATCATTTATTATTTGTATATTTGAACTTAAGTGCATACACATTTGGGATTGTTATGTCTCTTGATGAATGAACCCCTTTATCATTATGGAATGTCCCTCCTTAATTAACAGTAATATTTCTTGTTTAGAAGTCCAATTAGTCTAATATTAATATAGCCATATCAGCTTTCTTTTGATAAGTATTTGAATGATATATTTTCCCCATCCTTTTAATCCAACTATGTCTTTATATTTAAAATTAGTTTCCTTTAAAAAGTACATAATTGGGTCTTGCTTTTCTTCATCCAGTTGAGTAATCTTCACCTTTAATTGAAATGTACATACCATTAATGTAACTATTGATATGTTTGCATTTAAATCTGCCATCTTTTCTATGTAGGTCTAGCTCTTTTCTATCCGTCCCACCTGTTCTTTGTTCCTTTATGTCTCCTTTACCATCTTCTTTTTGAGTACTTTTTATGATTCTATTTTATGTCTCCTGTTAGCTTATTAGTTATATGTTTTTAATTATTTTGGTTCAGTGGTTTTTAATACATATCTTTAATTTATGACAGTTCACTTTTAAAGAATATTATAGGACTTCCTGTATTGTTCAAGAATCTTATCATAGCATACACTTGACCCTTGAACAACATGGTTTGAACTGCACAGGTCTATTTATTGTGGATTTTTTTTTTATAAATACAGTACAGTACTGTAAATGTATTTTCTCTTTCTTATATTTTCATCATAACCTTTTTCTTTTCTCAGTATATAATCGTTATGCAAAATATGTGTTAATTGACTGCTTATGTTAACAGGAAGACTTCTGATCAACAGTAGGCTATTAGTAGTTATATTTTTGGGGAGTCAAAATTATATGTGGATTTTTGACTGGGGGGGTCAGTACCCTTTATCTCCACGTTGTTCAAGTTTCAGCTTTCATTTACTCTCTCTTGTCCTTCATGCTACTGTTTTCATACGTTTTACTTCAACATAGTTTATGAAATGTACAATGCTTTTCAAGTGTTTTTACTTTTAAAGAGATTAAAATTAAGAAAAATGTCCGTCATATTTATCCACATTTTTCCTTCTCCTATGCTCTTTATTTCTTTATTTCTATTTTGTATCAGATTCCTTTGAACTGAGGAGCTTCCTTTAACAACATCCTTTAGCATTCTTTGTTGTGCAGGTCTCCTGGTGATTAATTCTCTCAGCTTTTGTCTGTCTGGAAAAATCTTCATCTTCATTTTTGAAGGGTGTTTTCACTGAATATGGAATTGTGACTTAACCGGGGCACCTGGGTGGCTCAGTCGTTAAGCGTCTGCCTTCGGCTCAGGGCGTGATCCCGGAGTCCTGGGATCGAGCCCCACATCAGGCTCCTCCACTGGGAGCCTGCTTCTTCCTCTCCCACTCCCCCTGCTTGTGTTCCCTCTCTCGCTGGCTGTCTTTCTGTCAAATAAATAAATAAAATCTTTTTAAAAAAATTATCTGAGGGCCTCAGAGGGGAGGGGGGTGGGGGAATGGGATAGACTGGTGATGGGTAGTAAGGAGGGCACGTATTGCATGGTGCACTGGGTGTTATACACAACTAATGAATCATCGAACTTTACATCGGAAACCGGGGATGTACTGTATGGTGACTAACATAATATAATAAAAAAAAATTAAAATAAAAAAAATTATGACTTAACCAATTTTTTTTCTTTCAGTTCTTTAAAGATATGAATTCATTGTCTTCTGCTTGCTTAATTTCTGACAAGTCTGGTCTACTTCCTATCTTTGTACCTCTGTAGGAAATATTTCTTTTTCTTTGGCTACCATCAAGATTTTTGTTTTATCTTTGGGCTTCAGCATTTGGACTATAATGTGCCCAGTGAGTTTGTGTTGATACTTATACTGCTTGGGCTCTCTGACCTTCTTGGATATGTGGTTTGTTGTTTTTTGCTGATTTTGAAAATTATCTCTTCAGTTATCTCTTTCTGTCCTATTCTCTATTTTTTATCCTTCTGGTACTCCCAGTACATGTGTATAAGACTATTTGATATCATCCCACATCTCTTAGATAGTCTGGTATTTTTTTCCTCACCCCTTTTTTCTCTTTGTGTTTGAGTTTGCATAATTTCTGATGGCCTGTTTTTAAACTCATTGATTCCTTGTTCTGTGGTGGCCTGTTGATAACCCTGTTCAAGAAATGCTACACACACACACATGTATATAAATGTGTATATATGTGTATGTATATGTACTTATATATTCTAGATTATCTATTTGGTTCTTTTTTATAGTTTTCATCTCTCTGCTGAAATTTCCTATTTGTGAATGCGTGCTGTCTACCTTTTTCATATTTTATTATGTTTTGTTAGTCACCATACAGAATTTTTTTTTAAAAAAGATTTTACTTATTTATTTGACAGAGAGAGACAGGCAGCGAGAGAGGGAACACAAGCAGGGGGAGTGGGAGAGGAAGAAGCAGGCTCATAGCGGAGGAGCCTGATGAGGGGCTTGATCCCAGGAGTCTGGGATCACACCCTGAGCCGAAGGCAGGCACTTAACGTCTGAGCCATCCAGGCGCCCCACCATACAGAATTTTTTAACGCATTAGTCATAATTATTTTAAAGCCCCTGCCTATCTGACGGTTCTAACGTGTGAGTCATTTCTCATTCTGGTTCTTTTGACTGCTTTTTTTTACTTGATAGTATGTTTTTTGTTTTTTTTTCTTTTTTTGTGTGTCACAGTTTTTCATTGAATACTGGCTTTTTTTTTTAAAGAGCAGAAAAGATGGATGTTAATACTGTTTATACCTGAAACTGGCACACATCTTTTGTCAGGCCCCGAGTGGTTATCCATAGTTGAACTGGGTTTGTTGTTGCCATAATTGCCATCAATGTGTCTGTCTTCAGATTCCTGCAATGGTGGGCTACTGCCACTTTGTGCTTAGCATAAGGCCTGCGTTACCACAGGGCTTTTTTCAGGGCTCCTGTTCTGCTATCAGATCCTGCATGCTTGAACTACAGGTGGAGATTTTCCCATGGTCTTGCTCCTCCCAGGCAGCACATTGCTAATGCTTGTGATTTGGTGGAAACTTGTGGGGAGGGTAGATGAGATGTTTGGTTCACCTGATCTAGCCTCAGTCTCAAGAAGGCCTTGTTTACTTCTGTCTTGGGGGTGGAGCTTTCTTAATGGTTCAGACCTCTGTCCTCACTACAATCCTCCCCCACCTCACCCTGCCACATACCCATAGTCTGCCCTCTATTTATGAAGGGGTCTTGAAGGGACCGCTTAAGTGGGCATGGGTGTCCTGCCCTCCTGCAGTGACAATAGACGTCTGCTTTGTACCAGTTTAGGGGCTTGGGCTCAAGCAGCTGTCCTGTCCCTTCCTCAGTTGCAGGTTGCTGTTGCTGCTTGCCCTCCTCCTCCTGCAGTGTACCTGTGTCTGAGAGCAGGCCAGCAGGCTTTCCTACACCACTCCCATGTCTTCCAGATTTTGCGGCAGACTAGATATTGCACTGAGAGGATGCTGTGCTAGGGACCATCTCTGTCCATTCTTGTAAGCACCCAGTGGAGGCCCTTGGATAAAAGCTCTTTTTTAAGTCTGGGCTTCCCAGAAATCTAAACTGACAGGCTAGTCCATACTCAGCATTTAAGAATTTGTTAAAATTTTACCTTTTTTTTTTTACTTTTATAATGGTGATTTTGTCCTTCCATACTGTGCCAAAGGTGAAACCTTCTTCCTCAGCAGAGCTTTTCATCTGTTGGATTTCAATATAACCTGGTTGCTTTAAAATAATTTATTATTAAAAAAATCCTTTATAACATGTCCTGTTATTTGAATTTAATAATTCAGATACCTCTATGACCTTTTTAAATCTTTACCCAATTGCATAAAATGATTTATATTGTTTACAAAATATTCTTTATTTTTAAATACAATGAACTGTTCATAGATTCTGTTAACACTGAGTGCCCTGAGGTACAGAATTCTTAGTGTCTGTTAAGGCATAAGAGAGGGTAGTTGGGTGATACTGATGCCCAGGCAGATGTTCCTAAGTAGAGAAAGGAAATATTTCACTAAAAACATGCTCAGATAACCTCAGTTTTTGCATAGGAACAACAGAAATAATGGGAACCATTAAGAAATTTATTTTAAAATAAATTAAGCAAATTAGTTTTATAAATTATGGGCAATCTCCCACTGGGGATTCTCATTAGGGAAGAGGGTTTTGTTCTGAGAAGTTCTGCCTCTGTTTTGGGTGGAATTAGCTGATGTACCAAAGCTGGACTCTGAAATTCCTTTACAGTGAAATGGAATGAATGTATTTCATATATATTGTTATTCTTTCTAATTGAGTCCCCAGAATAAGTAGTAAAACAAGAATTACTTTGATGTGTTCATTTGAAAACTTATTGGAAACTGTGTTGGTTGGTACTTGAACTGAGCTCAACACTAAAATGGTTCATTTCAATAAAATGCATCTTGTCTTCATTCAGAAATTAACATTAAAAGCTTTTTCCAAAGAAATCACTTGCTAAGGAGACAACATTTCTTTATAGGTAGCATTTGGTAAAGATTCTAGCTACTGCTGTCCTTGGTTCATTTTGCTTAATGTTAATTAGGTACTGGTGCTTGGTAATCTTTGATCACCTAGGTGAATTTCAGTTAATGAAAGATAAATTCTTTCCTTTTATCAATTGAAACTAATCAAGTTTAGATACCTACCTTGTAGTAAATGCCCAGGATCATATATTCAGAGAGATACTATTGGAATGTAGGCATTTCTGGTTGACAGACAATTCAGTCACTGTCATATCGGCTTCTTGCTCGCCCATCCCCGGTCTCAAACTTTCCCATCAAACAGTCACCATACAGAATCCTCTAGCTTTCGTTAAGAGCTGTGATTTTAAGATCACCAAACATCTCTCCATCCTTTTGCAAAGCACAAATTAGCACTTCTCTCTTACTCTCCCTGTTTTCCTCCATTCTTCCCACTTTCCTTGTAATGTAGCCTGCGGAACAATGGTGATTATAATAAAAGCAGTCTCAGTTCATTCTTATAGCATAAAAATTGAGAAGATATAATGAGAGTTCTTTCATGAGAACATAATTCTAGAGGAGGTAGCAAATCCTGTGATCCCAAATTACTCGGTAAAAACTTCAGTGACTCCCCCCACCAAAACCATATGTCACACTTTGAACACTGAGTGATACTATGTTTTGTAGAATGCTTGTGACAGATGCCAGAAATTCGTGTTTGAAACATTAAAAAAAAAAAGCATGATGAGTTTAGAGGGCCAATTATTTTTTTCAGCAGAAAACAAGGGGATTATACGTATAAAAATAATTTAGAATAGAAAAGTAAGAAGCATCACGATTTATAATCATGATTATCAACCCAATAACCGTGACAGTGACCACTGCAGTTACACTCGTCTGGGTACTCACTAAAGGGTAGGAAATATGCTGTTTGTTTTACATATATTTTATATTTTACTATTACAAAAGCGTAGGAAGTATGCAGTATACAGAGTGGTTAAGAGCATTGATTTCATGTCGGAGTGCCTGGGCTCCGCTGTTTGTCAGGTGTGATCTTGGGCAAATGTCTTAAACTCTGTGCCTTAGGTTCCTCGTGCATACATTGGCAAAAATACTAGCACTTAACCCACAGGATTGTTATGAGGAATAAATGACATAATACAGGAAAAGACTTGAAATAATCCAATATGGAGAAGCAGCTAAGAAGTGCTAGGATTTCCCCATATTTAGTTCCAGGTCAGTGTTGAAGAATTATTGTTGCAACCCATATTCTTTCTAAAATGTCTCCTAATTTTCTGTCTCGTTCATTAGGAAAAATGAGTTGGTTTTGATTTGACGTATCTGTGATATAGGTTATTGCTCTCTTTTTATGAGCTTATAGCAGTTGAAAGGGAATAAAAACAGGGTATGAAAATGTAGAAAATAAGTATTCTGAGGTAATGTTGTGAAGTTCGTCAGTGTTTAGAACGCTCACGGAATGCCTGGGTTAGCACTCATTCTTAGCAGAAGGGCGTATTTATTTAACTGATGAATGTCATCCTCATTATAAATGGACTGAAAAGAATTGCTTGTGTGTTCTTCATTTTTCTATGACTAACAATTAGTGAAGAAAAAATACCCTTTTGACATTTTTAGAGTCTTTACTGAATAAAGCAGCATTAGTTAAATGAACAAGTAATTAGTTTGAAATGCAAAAAATAAACAGACACATTTTACCAATTTTTAGATAAATAAACTGTATTTTTATTTGGGAAGCTATACTTTCTGTATGTAGACTTTACAAATATTAATACAGCTTGCATTATACAAATCATGGTTATCATTATTTATGCATAAGCTAGAAAATGCATATTGATTTTGAAATCATTCTAAGCAGCAGCCTCTATGTGGAGACTGGTATTAAAGATTTGCCCTTAAAAATTTAACCTCCAAAAGTATTGATGGAGTATTTAAAGAGAACATAAATCTGGATTTCTAGGGGATGGAGGCGACTAATTTATCATAATTTGAAAAAGAAATAAAACACACTCAAATAGCCTTCCAGAGGTAGTTGAGTGAAAGGATAATGCTTGCGTTGAGCTTAAGGGCTGACATCCATCTGCACCTAGTGAATAATCAATGCATTGTAGTTATTGATTGATAGAGCTTTATGTAACTGATAGTTAAATCTTTATTATAGATCTTTTATACTTTGCACGTAGCTTTAAGTAAGTTTTATTTGTGACTGTGGAAGGAATTATGATAGATATATGTCAACTATGAGGAAGATATATTATGGTTGATTACTTTGATAACTGTAAGTTTGATTTTTATGCAAAGAAAATAAGAGATCCTCTTTTATATCTCTAGTGATTCTTTGCTAAATCACAACATTTACAGCTGGGATTGAGAGCTGCTCCATACTGTCTTTAACACCTTAAGGTTGATCATGGTCGAAGACTAAAAGAACAGAATATCTTAAAGATCTGAACTCTTACCATTGACCCTTATTCTACTTTTGAAAAGTCTGCAGGATATAAAACCACTGTTTGGTTCTGCTCTTCTGAAAGCTCATGTCACAGCATAAGTGTTTTCCTGGTTGTGGTTGAGTCAAAGTTATTTGAAAGCATGTTAGGGAGAAGAAATGGCTTGTGTGATAAGAAGCTTGGGCTCTGTTGTGATTCTGAGTTGGCATATGACCCAGGGCCAGTTACTTCTCTGGGTCTCCATCTCTCGTCTTTAAAATGGTAGTAGTTGGAGAAGGTTCAGGTTTTTGAATACTTTTTAAGATCTTTCTATATCCAGAATCTTATCAAACTGCACTGCCATTTTTTTCTCTTTAAAAAAAATTGCTGTTCTTCAATGGTAGGTGCAAACTTAGAGGTTCTCCTAAAGATTGGGGCTGAGAGGGAATCCTTGTTCTGACCTAATTCATTAAAAAGCAGTCACAGATTCATTTAATTAACAGACATATATTCACCATTTATGGTATATAAGTGTCTCAGAGATCATTTGCTTGTAGAAACAGAAATGCTTTCAAATTGCTGAAGTAAAAATGGAGACTGTGTTGGAAGGATATATGAGAATCTCCCAGAACCCAAGGTTGCATATGTGAGCCTGGTTTCTAGACACAAGAAACAGCAAATCAAATTGATCTGTTGTTTACCTCTTCCAGATTTGGGGCTTCTCTTTTGATTTTTGCTCATGTTTTCTTCCTTTTCTTCTCCTTTCAAAGAGTGGCTTTCCATAATTTGGTGATTGCAGAGTTACTCCGTTCTAGCCTTGCATGGTCTCTCAGTCTGTCTTGAGAAGAAATAAACAAGAATTACTGTGTTCCGAATCCAGGTTCTCATGAAAGAGACTGGCCCAGCCTGGGTTAGATGTCTGCTTATACTCTAGTAGATAAGTCACATAAGTAAAAAGGGCAATGATAGATGTGTGCACTAGATGCTACAGGAGCCCTGGACAGGGCATCCTACCCAACTTGGAATGTTTAACGGGAGCGGAGTCCCAAGACAGTGAGCAGAAGGAAAGTGGGAATGTCTCTAGGCAGAAGGGGCAGCACAAGCAGCATGCGAGGTTTGCAACCACAGAATGCGTGTGTGTGACAGCAACCAGCTCAGGACTTCTGTAGCGGTCACGGGGAGGCTGGGGAGGTAGGCACTGAATCCTGCCCTAGAAGGGAGATGCCAAGGGGATTCTTGTCTCTGGCAACAAGCGCGGTGGCCTGGGCATCTTTGATTTAGATCTCTGTGTGGTAAAACACGGTCAAAGCCAGAAGGAACACATTACTTAAATGTGAAGGTTAAAAAATCTCAAGCCACTTGATATTATATTTTTTAACAGTTAACTGAGAGTGACACTTAACTGTTGAGAATGACAAAGCAATAATGCTGAGATTTTTACCATAATTGAATCCTGCATATCTGTGAAAGCTCAATATTGATTATCTCTTAAATAAAATTTTCTCTATACATATTTGTAGCTTGAAAGAATTTTAATATTTAATAAATGGTATTAGGAGCCTTCAGAGTGTGATTTTATTACACAGGTTGGAGAAACTTAACCATTATTCATATCTATTAATTGATTTGAGCCTCTAAAAATTTGCTTTTCCTCCAAAGAACATAAAAACCATTAGGAACTTCCTTAATATTTATCCAATATGTTGTTTATAATTTTACTTATGGCTTTTAATTAATTTCATCATTTCTGAACATGTACACTTGGCTGTAGTTGGTAAATGAGAGCTGTCTACTGGCCACTGAGATTTGAGACCTTGTTTGAAAAGGGGAAATACCACAAAATTGGTAATTGGGAATAAAATGAATACATTGGCAGTAATGTCTTGTTTTCTTGTTATTAGAAACACATTAAACATTTTAGCCTCATTTTTAAAGTTTGTTATTTCCAGTTATGATAATGTTGTTCTAACAGTGAAACGGCAGCTAGTTTATACTGATAAAGGAACATCTGAATTCCCTTGAGGAATGGAAAGACTAGGGAGTGTATTTCATTAGTGGTCTGCCAGTGAAAAGTAAAAAAAAGTCCATTTATTAAACAATTAAAATTTCCATCTGAATTATTCTGGTGTACATGGTGGATATGTAAAGCTTAACCAATGACGTGGTTAGGTTTAGAGTTTAACTCATGCTTGTTGCATCCAGGCAGCTGGTAAATTTTGTACCAGAGCAGGTGATTGCTTATTTACTTGGCAAAGAAAATACACAGATGCACAATACATGTATTTTTCTCGTTTGATAATTCAGAAGCTCTGTAACCTTACTATCGATTGTGTTTTCTTAAGTAATATAGCCAAGTGCAACTAACTCAACATCAGACTGCAGCTATTATCTGTCAAGGATTCACTTTGATCAAGATTAGATGACAAAGCCTGTAGTAACAAAGCTCTTACAATTACAGTAAGAATAGTAAGAAACAAAGTTTAGTTTTCACAGAAGGAAAATTGAACCACTTGGAAGATGACACTGGCATACTTTTTTCCCTGAAAAATGGTTCTGGACTTTCCTTTCTTGTTTAATAATGATGGAGTAGCATGGCCCAGTGATTAGGTACGTAGCTAGCCTGTGGAGTTAAAAGAACTGGGTTCAGGGGCGCCTGGGTAGCGCAGTCGTTAAGCGTCTGCCTTCGGCTCAGGGCGTGATCCCGGCATTCCGGGATCGAGTCCCACATCGGGCTCCTCCGCTGGGAGCCTGCTTCTTCCTCTCCCACTCCCCTGCTGTGTTCCCTCTCTCGCTGGCTGTCGCTCTGTCACATAAATAAATAAAATCTTAAAAAAAAAAAAAAAAAGAACTGGGTTCAAGTCTCAGCTTTATCAATTAGTAGTAGTGTGAAGTTAGGTTATTTCTTTGCTCCAAAAATGGGAATAATGGTAATACAGCCTCATGAGATGGTTGTAAGATTTAAACGAGATTAAGTATAGAAATATTTTAGCATAAGTCCCAGCACAACTTAAAGCATTCAATAGACAATTCATTGATGTTGTTGTTACTATTGTATGATAACCTCCTGCAGTTGACCAGTTTTTCTGAAATTCGGAATGGGGAGATAGAGTGTCAGATCAGAGACGCTTCCTGTCTAATGCATTTGTGGTACTGTTTTTCAATTTCTTGAGAGTTTTAGGTTAATTTTTCATTACCTCTTTGCCATTGGGAAGGAAAAGGGAAATGCCATGGAGTGCCTATCAGAAGCCAGCAAGTTAATACATTTAGCAGTCAGCATGTCCCTGTGAAGTCGTTCTTTTTGCCACACTTACATATGTGAAAGGAAGGCTTACAGAGGTTGTATAATTTGCACAGCATTACACAGCCAGGAGTTGAAGATCCAGGGTGTGAGCCCAGATCTTCCTAATTTTACTCAGTAGCTGCCCTAAATTCTAGAGACTGAGCCCCACGGTGTCGTTTTGGATAGCTGGAAACATTCAGTGGACACGAAGGGCATTATTTCCCTTTACCCTGTGGGTCTCAAGTGGCTTTAGCTTACACTTCACACCTGTTGGGCACTGACAATTTATTCTACTCTTCCATGTCATCATCACGCTGGAGATTAGTGGGATTTCACTGTCCAGGGCCTTGGGCTCAGCACGTTTCAGAAGGACCTTATTCACCTTGAAGTAAAATATGAAATGTGTCACACTCCATCTCTAAGCAGCCCTTTAATACATTTTTGAAGGGCTGTGGAGTGACAGCCAGCTAGCTGATAGAATGAAAACCTGGGCCCTGATGATTGTATCTGATGGTTTTTTTTTTGTTGTTGTTGAATTGTTCTGCTCCTCACTGAAATACCTTTATATGTAACATTTCTGCAGGATGGACTCTCTTTTTGCAAGGTCCTAATTACTTTTATGGGCTTTTGTCCAAAACTCTTCAAAGTGAATGCATGCCGGTGTGGGCGTTCACCGTGGGCATGCTAAAACAGTGTTTCACTGTAATTGTCTTGGTCAAGCACCAGCGAGTCATTAGTTTCTTGGGGGGAAAAAAGTGAGGCAGTTAATTCAAGTAAGAGTAGTGGTCTAGTATGTCTCCTATTAGAAATGAAATGCCCTCTAATTTTGACTTTTATGTTTATACTTTTCAATTCGTTATCTAAAATATACTGTTCCTTACTCAAACATATTTTCTAGTATTCTTTCAAGGACTGCTTTTCCTGTTTGTTTGTTTTTTCCAAAAAGTTAAAAAGTCAGGAAAAAGTATATAGGAAAACAAAACAAGCATCCATATAACTATTGCCCCAGAAAGAAAACTTTGAACGTTTGAAATTCTTCCAGGTCCTTCAGGAAATGAAACATTGCAGATACATCAATCTCCCTTAGATCTCAGTTTCAAGCAAACTGATGTCTAACAACTGGCTCCGTCCCTTTCACCTCACTTTCTCTGATGCTTCCTCTCCAGCATTTCTTCCATTCCACCAACATCTCCAAGATTTGGATCCTGCTGTCTTTCACTCTCAGTCACCCCCCATGTGGGCACTCTTTCCACCCATGGTAGCGTTTGTGGTCCCTCTTCACAGTCCTTCTCATGCAACATCCACTCCCCTCTCCCTCTCTACCTTCTTTATACTCACCTGGCCGAACCACAGCTCTCCTTTAAGCACAATTTTCTATATCTATTCTGCAAGAATCCAAGCAACTAAATGTCCATGAAGAAAACTATGTAACTTGCAGATTTATGAATATAAATCTTAAATGGGAACTCAATGCTGCCCATCAATCCTACTAAACTTTCTACTCTGTTCACTTTCTCATACTCCAAAATGACTGTTTTACACATTCGCTCTCTTCAAACCTATAACTCTTTTTCTGTCGCCTCAGTTTTCCTGACTGTCTTCCTAATACATTGGCTTTTCCCCCTGTGGGCTCCTTTGCTTGTTCCCCATCAATACCTGTAATCATTTGCTTTACAAATTACTTCTTAAAACTTAGCTGGCTTAAAACAACAATAATTTTTAATGATCTTTCTCAGTTTCTGTGGGTCAGGAATTTGGGAGTGGCTTGGGGTCTCATGAGGTTGCAGTCAGATGTCAGCTGGGCCTGCAGTCATCTGAAGGTTTAATTCAGAGTGGCTCACTCATATGGCCTGTCTGTGGTGCTGCTTGAGCCCTGTCCCAGCATGGTGACAGGCTCTCCTTTGAGAAGACAAAGAGCTGGGCAGATGCTGCAGTGCTTTTTATGACCATACCTTGAAAGTCATACACTGTTACTTCCACACTATTCTGTTGGCCACACATACTAGCCCAGACTCATTTTGCGGGGCCTGGGTTTGTGGGGAAGTGCACAAGGGCACAGATACCAGAAGAGGAGGATCCTCGGAGGCCGTCTTAGAGGCTGGTTGCCGCTACATGTCAGCCTGATCGCTAACTGTTGGCATTCCCTAGGTCTCTGAAGAGAGGTTTCCTTTCTTCTGTGTCTAGTCTCTCCCTTAGTTCTCTCATCCAGGCTTGTGGCTTTATATATCATGTCTGAGCTATTGGCTCTCAAATTTGTCTCCACCCCTAAACACTAGATCCATACATTCAAATGCCCACTTGATGTTTTCAGTTAAATGTCTAATAGGTGTCTCAAAATTCATTCTAACATATTTCCCAAGTCTCCTCATCTCAGTAAATGGCATCAGCATCAGTGCAGTTGCTCAAGCCAGAAATATAAGAGAGTAATCTTGAATTTCCCCTTTTCCTGATGAGATTGTTAACAATACCTTCAAACTGTATCCCACATTTGTCTGTTTTGTTTCACCTCTGTTGCCACTACCTTGATCCAAGCTGTCGTTATTTCTCTTCTAGTCTACATCAGAAGCTCCTAATTAGCATCTCCATTTCTGCAATTCACTATTCATCAGAGTCATCTTTAAAAAAGGTTAATATTATGTCTTAATCATACTTAAATACCTCTGTTGGCTTCCCATTCTACTTAGAATGAAATCCCTCTTCCTCACCCTGCCTAAAAGGCCTTCCATCCATGGCATCTCTACTCCTCTCCAACCCCATTTTCTCCTACGTCTTCCCTGGTTCACAACATCCCATCCATATTTTGTCTTCTGACCTTGGCGCATGCCCAGTGCATCGCAATGCGGGGCCTTTTGTGCTGGCTTTCTCTCTGAAATACCCCTCCCCTGGATGTTGGTGTAGTTGTCTCTATCTTGTCATTCAGGTCTCAGCTTACAAGTCCAACCTCCTCAGAGAAGCCAGACCTGATCATTCAGTCTAGGGTAGCTCCAGCTCATTCTCTATCACACCACCTTATTTTCTGCAAAACACTTAACACTGTCTGCTGTTTTTTGCTCTTTATTTGTCTATTGTTTGTGCTCCTACTATAATATAAGCTTCATAAATGCAAAGGCCTCAAGTCTCGTGTTGACTACTCTATCCCCAGCTCCTAGAATAGTGTCTGGCTCATATTAAAGCTCAAAAAATGTCTTCTGAGTGAAAAACTAAATAGTTGTTAACTGATCACTGGAATATCTAGGTTATCACAAGAAAAAAAAATTACTTGGGAACTACTTAGTTTGTTGACAATTCGTTGGGATGTTCCCCTCCAGACAAAACAACCCAAAAGACATCTTTTCCTCTGCAAGACAAATATTGACTTCTTCACACCCAACATCTGTCCTTCCCCTTATGTGTTCTGTTGTAAGAATTCTCTTTATTGCTCTTGGTACTTAGGCAAATTTGCCTACGTTTTAAGAATATTGCAGTTTCAGTTATAGATAATTATACCTTTGGGGTGCTTCGGGTTTAAGACATCTTATGTTAACAAAAATACATGTATCTTTATGCTGTTTGCCATGATTTTTTGTTTGCAGAGTTATTCTCTGCAGTTCTGGCTCTCAATTTTTGTTGTCAAATTTGTTGTTAAACCTGGATTTATATTGCAGAGAAACCATTTAAATGTTTCTTTTCCTGGCAAACCACCACAGCCTGTTTATTATTGTTCTTCAGCAGGATCATTCCTCTTTGTTGCAAGTCACTGTGCTTTTTCTTTAGAATGACCCTGAGATCCCTCCCTTACTCCCTTTAGCTCAAAATCTCCTTCTCTCCTGAAGTGTGATATATTTCCCTTCAGTTTGTAATTTTATTTAGCTCACATGCATTGCTTTATTTTTTTTTTAAATGATTTTTTATTATATTATGTTAGTCACCATACAGTACATCCCCGGTTTCCGATGTAAGGCTCGATGATTCATTAGTTGTGTATAACACCCAGTGCACCATGCAATACGTGCCCTCCTTACTACCCATCACCAGTCTATCCCATTCCCCCACCCCCCTCCCCTCTGAAGTCCTCAGTTCGTTTCTCATAGTCCATAGTCTCTCATGTTTCATTCCCCCTTCTGATTACCCCCCCTTTCTTTATCCCTTTCTTCCCCTACCGATCATCCTAGTTCTTATGTTCCATAGATGAGAGAAATCATATGATAGTTTTCTTTCTCTGCTTGACTTATTTCACTTAGCATTATCTCCTCCAGTGCTGTCCATGTTGTAGCAAATGTTGAGAACTCGTTCTTTCTGATAGCTGAGTAATATTCCATCGTATATATGGACCACAACTTCTTAATCCAGTCATCTGTTGAAGGGCATCTCGGCTCCTTCCACAAGTTAGCTATTGTGGACATTGCTGCTATGAACATTGGGGATGCATTGCTTTATTTTGTAGTAATATTACATTGATTAGTGATGTTCTATGGTATTGTTTCCGTTTTAGGTGGCTTGTTTTTCTTTTTTCCTATTTTATCCCCTAAGACAACACATTCTGCACAACTGACATTCAGTCTGGATGGGTGGGTGCTGCTCTCCAGTTCATGCTGACCCTGAACAGGACCTGACCCCTGACCCCAACTGTGACTCTTAGTGACACATACCTCAGCCTGTGAGGCAGGCATCTGAGTTACATGTGGGTTCACTTTCCTTCATGCCCATCACATTCTATGCCAGAATGTTTTCCGAAACATAGTCATTTCTGTTAGTTTAATTATACAAATATTTATTCATGTTTATTCAACACCTACTAATCAGATGCAACTCTGAATTCAATAAAAAACACCCCAGGGATTTAGATGTATCCAGAATAATTAATAGTACTAGCTGTAGCAGTCAGGGTTTTACCAGCAAAACAAAACCAGCAGGATCTCCATCTATATCTATATCATCTCTACGTGTATCTGGTATAGGTATAGTTGATACTCGTTATTTTTAGAGTTTGTTTTTGTCAATTCACGTATTTGCTAAAATTTTTGTAACCCCAAAATCAGTGCTCGTGTGGTCATTCACGGACACACACAGAGCGGCGAAAACTTTGGATTGCCTGATGCCCACACTTCCAGCTGAGGCTGAACAAGGCGGCGGCCTGTCTTCTTGCTTCGGCTATCATACTGTCAGCAGGCATCTTTCTCCTGGTCTGCTTAGTGCCACATTTTTCATATTTTTGCTCTTTTTGTTGGTGATGTCAGTGTTTACAGTGGCCCCCAAGTGTAGTGCTGTCTAGTGTTCCTCAGCTCAAGGCTGTGTTGTGCCTTACGGAGAAAATATGTGTGCTAGGTAAGCATCGTCGGGCATGAGTCACGGTGCTGCGAGTTGTGAACTCAGTGTTAATGACTCAAGAGCAGCGCAAATCCAGGAAAAGGAAGAAGACGTTCGCTGCTTTGCACATGAGGCTGCTCTGAAAAGTGCTAAAGTAACAACTGCAGTGTGTGATGAAGCTATGGGAAAGATGGAGAAATGGCTAAATTTATGGATTCATGAGGTAGTAACTCATAGAAAAAAGCAGAGTGAACAGCAGTGTTGTGAGGCTGAAAGCCAAAGAAATTTCAGGTCATGTTACCCATGGTCAGGAAAATGTTAAACCCTGCTTGGCTAGTGCTGTCTTGCTCACGTCTTTCAAAAGGGGATACAGCCTGAAAAATATTAATTTGTAGATGAGGTAGCTGTGGAAGATTACGAGGCTGTAAAAGAATTTTAAAAATACCTGATAAATGGTAGACAGGAAAAGGGTTATATGAAAGAACAGATTTTCACACCGAGACTGGCTTCTTTTATAAGAACACTGGCAAACAAGCCTATATAACGCAAATAGCCTCTAAATCTCCTAGCTTTAAATCATTCAAAGACCATGCAACTAATTATTTGTAATAAATACATATTAAAATAAGGTGTTTTTAAGTAGAGACATATGAAACAAGATTATGTGTTGGTTGGTTGACAAAAATGTGACCAGAGGCTTGCAGGAACCTAACCTGTATTTCTCCCAGGAGCAACAGTTGCATATGCATGAATTCAGTGATCATGGCAACTTTGTAGAATATAACTACTAGGAATAATGAGCATCAGCTTCTTGTCAAGGAGTTGTATTGGTTCATATAATTGCAGGATCTGGCTAGGGAAGTGCACAATCTATACGGCAGGCCAGCCAGAAACTCTCGGGGGAGGGACTGGCAATTCGGCCAGAGGCATAATTTCTTTTTCCTCAGGGAAATCTAAGTTTTGCTCTTAAGGCTTTTCAACTGAATCAATGAGGCTGTCCCAGATAATAAAAGCTAATTTTTACTTAAAGTCAATGATTAGAGAGGTCAGTCACATCTACAAAATACTTTCACAGCACTCTAGAATACTGTTTGTTTGAATAACTGGGTACCATAGCCTGCCAAGTTGATACTTAAAATTAACCATCACACTAACATTTATTGAGTCTTTAGTATGTTCATGCATGTTCTCAATGCCTTCATACTTATTGAATCCTCAACAATCCTATTTTTTATCCCAGATTGAAAAAACAAAACAAAGCCTTCCTCAGGATCACAGAGCTAGTGGGTAGTGAAACTGGAAATCAGACTTCTGCAGGCTAGCTCCCAGTCCCTGCTCTTAACCAATTCACTCACCTTATGTAGAGACAGAGTTAGCTATGGCATGAAATCTCATAACTTCACAACTGGACAGAATTTTTACATTAAAGATGGTACTACCTTGGCTGACATTGAGGGCTATATATACCACTTGGGGGGATGGGGCAGCCTTCCGAGTGGGTGTTGCTTTCTCCTGTGATGAGCTTTACCCCTGTCCACTTAACCCAGGGTCAGCTTAGTTCTGTATTTGATGAGACCACAGTTGTGAGATGATTGGTTATTTTAACTATTACATATTTTTAATTAGCCTGGAATAGGCTAATTCTTGAGACAGAAGCCAAGTACTGTCAAGAAACAAAGTTCACACCAAGATATGCACCAAATTATGTTCTGAAATGTTTACACAGAACTGAAAAAAGCCCAGAGGTCCCCCATAATCTCTGTAATCACAGTATAGCTTAGCATGGTTGTCAGCTAAACCACTAACCACCTTGAGGCAGGAGGATCTGTGATTGCTGGAAATGTCTCTTATAACTGTTTCTGTTGTAAAAAGCAAAACAAGTCAAAATAGAAATGCAAATTACCAGCTACTGAATTGAAGTAAAATAAAGTTAAATAAAATTGGGCTTCACAAAGCTTGATAATGGTGGTCCCCCATGATAGCATGGGGAATGTGACACATTCCTAAAGACTGATTCTTTCACTATTTCCATAATGCAGTTCAAAATAATTTTGTTTTGTTTTTTTCAGTTTAGTTGGTAGAATTCTCAAAATAATTTGTGACCTTCCAGCTTCTGGTTGTGCTAACCCATCTGCTCACTGGTGCAGCCCTGAGAAAGGCTTGGAAACTGTGAGGGAGAGTTAAGAAATATTGATGTCTGAGGTAAAGGTGAGGGGTTCACTGACGAGAAAAATATGCTCTGTCTCCTACAACCGTGGGCAAAATGAGATCAGACCACTTCTTCTTCAGGTCAGCAAAGTTATGTGGCCTCATTAGATAGACGCTGACTCCGATGGGTGCTTGAGAGGAAATACACCATCCCTGTGGTCATCGCACTTTCTCTCTCCCCAAAGTACAAGAGGCATGTGGAGGAGTAAAAAGACACAATGTCAACATATATCTGAGAGGAGTGAATCATAGTTTAAGCAGATAGCTTTTGGCTGCTTGGTGAGGCGGCAGATGTCTCAACATATATTTTAAGATGCATCATATAGTTAAGAGAGTAAAAGAGAGTGGTAGATCATCGTACTATAAAAAGGTAAAAAGACTTGAGCCCTATTCTTAGAAGTATGTTATATTTATTTCCCTCAGTAAAGTGCTGAATGTAGGTCTTCAAAGAAATGGAAGTGAACAGTTTCAGGTTCATTAATGTTCTGTGGAAATTGACATTAAAGAAAGTAGGCTTTGTGTTGTCAAAGCAAAGAAATGGGAAGCTTCTCAAGATAAGCAATAAAGCAAGCAGTGCAGTCTTGAAACAGGTGAAGAAAAGCAGGAGGTGTTGAGGACAGAAAGGTGGTTGTTGGCAAAGACTGAGGGGAAGGCTGATAAGAAGTGAGGGCTTGAAGAGAGGAGGAGTGATGAGCCGTTCAGGTGCACGCTGAGGCATAAAATCAGCCTGATCACAGATTTTGTCAGGTCACAGCTAGGAGAGGGAGGAGGCCAGCTGTGTTCAGAAGATGGTAATTTTGAGCAAAATACATTCCTCTGGAAGGAAAAAGGATGTTACAGTTAAACAGCTGAGATGTTGGCTGGTTCTTGCCACCTCTCTATACACTAGCAATGGCTGTCAGGGTCTGACTTTAAGGATAAAACACAGAGTAATATGGAGCAACTTCCTAGAGAACACAAAGGATTTCCCTTTGATTATGGCTTTTCTGTCAACCAAAGCCGTTCTCATGGGTGAGCCAGTGAGGCCAAGGGGGCCCTGGGCCTGGAGCAGCTGACACTGGCCCCGTGGTTACTCTCTTGGGGTTCTGAGGAGGTGGGAAGGAGAAGGTGAGGGGGTATCTCTGGGGTCAGATTGCTTGGTTCAGACACAGCTCTGCCACCCAAGCTGCCTGTGACTTGACAAGTTACTTGAGCTTTTTGAACCTCATTTTCCTTATTTGTAATATGGGACCAGTCACAGCATCTCTCTCGTTAAGATGATTAAACAAGATGATGCCCACTGCTGGACATGAAGCGAGGCCCCGGCAGTGTCCGCCGTAGTGTCACCTTTATTGTGTGCCCACTCTTTCGGTAAGATGCTTTAGTCATCTCACTTAAGCATCGTAACAACATTTACAAGTTGCTATTATTTACATATTTTCTACCTGTGAGAAGATTGAATTCAGAGAAAATAACTTGTCAAGAGTGACACTCACAGTCACTGTTTGAATGTAGGCCTTTCTTGGTCCAAGTGCATGTGAAGGGTACCGTGACGCTTAGTGTCTGGCAGACACAGAGCATTGTCGGGAGCTGACCGCGGCGTACAGGGGCCACAGGCTTGGTTCTGGCGAGCCCTGGCTGCAATGGGATGAGTCATCACATCACTCAGCAGTGATACAGCAAGACTCTGTGTGTTTGATAACAGGAACTCATACTGTGTTGGTCCCTTGAAATGTGCTACACACTGTGAAAGGTGTTTTCCCACTTAATACTGACGGGAATTCTCTGAGGTAGTTGCATTTCCATTTTGCAGATGAAGAAATTGGGCTGGTAGGTGCAGAACTGAAATTGGAAGGAACTTCTGTCTTTCTCCGCAGCTGTAGGCCGATGGGCCTCATACCCACGTTTCTGGTCAGCCACCCCCCGCCCCCTAAACACACACTGCTCCTTTGAAGTAGATGGCGGTCACCAAATCCCTCTCCTCGCTGCCTCAAATGAACCTCGTGCTTTCTGATTGCTCTGGCTTTCCGGTATTGTCATCTGCCTCTACCTCTTCTCCCCCGTACTTTCTTTCACATAAAGCAATCCATTTGATACTGTTTCTTGAACATCTTGCTCGGTCCTGTTGCAGTTTATCTGAGAACCCACAGCACCTCTTCTTGGTGTATTTACCCAGCAATTGTCATTGCTAGTGCGTATTCTTAGTTAGCCTTTCGTGTGTTTGTGCCTTGTCTTTTCAAATACACGACCAAGCCCTTGTTGCCCAGGTCTTCTTTTTATAGCCGCTAAAAATCCTTACTTTGCATATCGTCTAACTTAGTAAATATTAATTAATTCATTAGTTTTCAGAAAATAATATACTCATCAAGGGAGATAATTTTAAAACATAAAAGGAAACAAATCTTATATAATTATAGCGCATGTCACAGATTATGGGATATTAGAATTAGGAGCCTTCATCATCTTGATTATTCTAATGAAAAGTAAGTTAATGAATGCAGAAAGTCACAGCCAAATAAAAGCCATTATAAGGAGGCAAAAAAAAGGATGGAACATAACAGAGTCACGTTGGGGTTTACCTACCAGTTTGGAAGACTGATCAAGTGCCCCAAATCCTTCAATGTGTAACAAAATGCAGCAGCTAAAGTAAAGGAAAAATGGATATCATATATAGCTATTAAGTAACATTTCATTTCTTTGAAATGTGTGTGTCTTTTTTTATACCTTTTTTTTTTTAAGCTTATTTATTTATTTATTTGAGAGAGAGAGTTGGAGAGAGCACGAGCTCCGGGGAGAGGCAAGGCAGAGGGAGAAGAGACTTCCCTGCTGAGCAGGGAGCCCTACATGGGGCTTGATCCCAGGACCCCCAAGATAATGACCTGAGCCAAAGGCAGACCTTAACCAACTGAGCCACCCAGGCAGCCCTAAACAGAATTTGTTATATAAGGTGATATTATTTAATTATCTGCTTCATCCATGTAAGTGAGAGAAAGATGATTTAGAAGTAAAACTGGTATTGGATTTAGAAATTTTTATTGTGTCTTCTTCCAGTATTTGGTTGCACAAGGAGCAAGCAATTTCTGTAGTCATGTAGGTTTAAATATAGTTACTTAGTCTTAAAATTTTTTCTTTTAAGGACTTAATATTTATTTTCTGGTGTTTTATCACATTGTTTTGTGTTGCGTGTGTGTGTGTGTGTGTTTTAATATATATTTGCTTTGCTAGGTATTTAGTCAGTTATTCAATCCATTTTTATACTTGTTGAATTAAATCTTTTAGTAGGAACTATAGCTTACTGATAGAATGTTGCAAAAAATCAGATTTTCATGTTTAATTTTACTTTACTTCTCACTCCTTTCTCCAAACCTTCCTTAGAAATATGTAGAACCTGCTTCTATTTCATATACTAATTGATGATATTTGTAAGAGAATCTGAGATCCAGTCTCCCATGACTTTCCTCTTTTTTTTTTTGAATATCTTCCCATCTTGCCTACAGATATTTTTAGAGGACAGAATGTAGCTCTTTTGCATAATTGTTAATATCACCTTGCATAAAATAGGGAATTAAAAATATTCTCAAAAAGACTTTTCCCCCTTTTGGATCAGTATTAAGTAGAATTTCTCAATGTGATTCCTGCTTTATTTATACTCCAAATAATTCTGTACAGAGTTGACTATTAAGATGCGAGAGCATAGGAATCATTATTACCCTGTTTACTGGCTCTTTTAAATGTGTGTAATTTATTTTAATATGGAACAGCTGGAGAACAATCAGGTGAAACCTCTGTTGGCATCAAGGAATAATTATATCATCCTCATGCTACAACCTACCATCCTCTGTTGCAGATGGCAATGCTGTCACCCTCCAAAGATCTTTCTCAGAGAGGGCTCTAAATGTACAACGTCTGCTTGTTTGTAGTAAGTCTGACTTTATTTTAAAGGATAAGTGGAAGAAAGGACATGATAACATCTTCTTGTCTTTGGGAATGGGTATTATTTTGTTGAAATTGTAGACAGATGTGGAAGATGGTTTCGCAAGGCACTCAAGCCCAGTAGTGTATGTTACTAATAATACATTTAGTGTAATCCATCTGCCTCTTATGTGAAGAAAGGTGGCTCTTTTCTACAAAATGCATTTTTAAAAGCCACCTTGGACCTTTGTGTGGGGGATGATTCTTGGGAAGATGGCAGGTTGAGCTGCATACAATCATTGAATCTGATAGGCAAGGTCCTAAAACCTTCATTCTGTGTTCATTTTTAAATCTCACTCAAGTAAAATATTTTTTGGAGTCTTTGAATTAGTGAGGTAAGAATAAGTGAATTTAGATGGAAATTATTATACCATTTTTCCAACTTATCCCATCCTTCATGGGACCCCCACCCCCAGCTCTCTTCAGCCCTCAACCAGCCACTGATTCTGGGAGTACTCCCTTTGTGTGGCTTATTCCCATTTTGTCCTGAGTCCTTTCAGGAGAATCTGTCACACACATAACCAACAGCCTGGAAAGCACTCTAAATACAGAAAAAAGGAAAAGATTTAACATGAAGAGTAAACATATCCATTCATTCAAATGAGTGACAGGCACTGGACTAGGTCCAGAATATAAACCCATGAAGTTGGGTTCTTATTCTCAGCAATAGAATCATATGGCACAGAAGTAGACCCATAACCAGATAAAGACACTGTGTGGGTCACAGTCACAACAGGACAAGAAGACACACTCAAGTTAGGATAATTGGAGGAGGATTTATTCACAAAGGCAGATATGGGGCCCTGCAGGGGATGCTGTGGTACCCCAGGCTAGGAAGGGCAGAGTTACCGTGATCCCATCTAGGCCTGAGCGGAAGAGGGTAGAAACGGTTACTGAAACCCAGGGGAGAGAGTCTTGTTGAAATGTTCCCTTGAGATTTACAAGGAGTGACACATCCATCTTGAGGCAACCTTGTGGGGAGGGTGCCATAGGAATATGCCCTGACCTCCCTTTTTTCCCTTTCTCCCTTTCTCTTGCCAGCTCCTGCCCTCCTCCATTGAAATCAAACTGGAAGGCAGAGGGCATGCGAGCAAGTTGCAGACCAGATGAGGCAAGCTTCTGGATAGAACAGAGTGGAGGAGCAGGCAGAGAATAGGTCTGGGAAAGAGTGTGTGTGTGTGGGGGGAGACAGGAACACTCAGCAAATACAGATAAAATGTCCTGCTAGTAAAAGCTTCCAATCTAGTAGGGAGAATGAGGAGTGAGCAGACATGGACAGCGTGGTATGACATGTGCTCCCCTGGGGTGCACACAGCATGCTATTGGGGAGCATCGAGGACAGGTCCCTAACTCAGAGCAAGGGGGGCTGGAGGGATTTACAGGAGGCATTCCTGGATTTTGAATGATGAAGAGTTTTCCTGGTGAGAATCTAGCTGCTGACAGCTAGGAATTGGCTTGGTGCTCACAGTTAGGCCTAGCTATTCTGTTGCACATAAACAATTTCACAGAACATCAACATCAGAAAATGTTGATGGATCTGTGCTCAGATGGATTAAATAAAAAACAAGAGCACTCTGAAATCACGTCTGAACATAGATGAAAGCTTGAACAGTGTTCAGATCACAAAAATGGCCAAACATTCCTCCATCCTGGATAATATGAGTGACTGCTCCTTCTTTACAAATTACAGATTTAGCTTTGCTTCATTTCATCCACCTTATTGATAAGATTTATTGGAACTCAATCACAGACATCAGCCGTCCTGTTTAAAGCTTTTCCTTCCTACCCAGATTCACCTAATACTTGCCCCAATCCTTTAAGAGATTCTTTCTAAACCCTCTTCCTAAGGCATCCCGGAGCTCCCTGGAGCTCCCCCAAGCTGTGCATTATCCCTCTCTGCAGTGAGTGATAAACTCAACGTGCCCTACCACAGGTGTTCCTGGTAATCACCAAGAGCATTTAGCTGGAGCGTGTTAACTCTAGTTAACATTGAGAAAAGGCATTTTAGATTAATGGTGCAACATATAAAAATGTATAGAATGGATGCATTGTTGCGTTGGAAAAATTACAAGTAGTTCACAAGGGTTGGTACTATCTAATTCATTAGAGGCTATAAATGTGCCCCCTCTGTGTATTCAGAAATAAAGTTTACTCTTTCCAGCTTGTGTAATTAGGTGAGGAAAAGAAATAACGTATAAAAATTGGAGGAAGATTTTACATTTTGAAATAACTCAAAACTTACCTGTATGCAGAAATTAATTTCTTTCTGGATTTTCTGATTGCAAAATTACAATATGTTCCTACAAATGCACTTTTCTAAGTATTTTTGTGGGGGTAGGGTGGAAGTGTGGCTTTGTAAGTGTCCTAAGTGTAAGTCTCCTAAGCATGCTTAGTTGACCTACTGGGTAATCTAGAACTCTGTGGGCATCATGGCAAAAATGAGACTGGAGTACAAGCAGAGACAAGACATGAAGCAGCTCTTTTACATTGAGCCTGGAAGTTTCTCTGTTCTTTGAAGACGCTGGGAAATCACTGTATGAATCCTTAAAAGCCTTGAAAAATTCGTATTTCTAAGCAGAGTCATATATAAATGCAGAAGTTGATAATTTCTGATGTTTTCCTTGATAAAAATGATATTAAAATAATAACTGCTAAGACATATCAAATTTATTTTATGTCAGGCACCATGCTAAGCACTTTCTATGTGTTCATCTGTGTATTGCTCACAAGAACCCTGTGAGGTAATTATTGTGATGCTTTTGAAGAAGGAACTGAGAGAGAGTGAGCTGAAGGGTCACCTAGCTAGTAAGTGAAGACTAGATTGCAACCCAGGCAGTTTGTGTCTAGGTCTGCTTTGCTGGGTTGCAAGAGTTAAACAGTGTGGTGTAGAGCCATGCTTTTCAAACCTTAATGTGCATGGGAACCTTCTGGGGGTCTTGTTTAAAAATAGTTCCTGATTTAGTTGGCCCGAGGTGGGGCCTGAGTGTCTGTGTTTTCACCAAAGGCTGTTGGGTGGCTTTGTGTGGTGAGGGATCAAGGACCTGGAGAGAGAAAACTGGAGTCCAGTTGTAAGGATAAGACTCTGGTTAGCTCAATTCAGTTCATCTCTTTGCCATTCCTTTACCCAGTGGGTGCCATGAGTAGGTTGCCTGATTTTTAAGTCCCAGCCAAGCTTGCCAACCATGCACTGCCCCCCTCCCCCAGCCCCCCGCCCTCCGATTTCAGACAGAGGAGGCCCCTTTCTAAAGCCGCCATGGGTGCAGTCCTCCTGGTCCTGACCAGCCGGGAGGCTCTAGACAGCGGAGCAGGTGTGGGCGGCCTCCTCCTCCCCACGGGCTGGGTTCAGATGACAGCGCTGGCGCTTCTGGACAGACAGGGGCTGCTCTGCGATTGGCTGTTTCCTTCCACGTCTGAGAGGGTTGCCAGCATCTGGCGCTGCTCGTTTTTGCCTCATGGATTGTCATTCCCTGTCACAGCTGATTAGGGGGCTGAATCTAAACACCGAGCCCGATACTCAAGGCACCACATTGTCTCATTGATAGTGTGCTCTGTCATTGCAGCCCCAGACTGCAGTGTTCCTGCAAAGAAACCCCTAGCATCTTCACAAGGTTCCTTTCTCTTTGAAAAGGATTTCTGCTATAAAACTAATGGGAGATACTTGACTCAGTGTGGCTAGACAAAGCCATGCTTAAAACTCACCATTTTCAAACTTCTTTTGCTTTTGTTAATACTGTGAGGACCTATGAATAGAAAGTGATAAGCCCTCTTATAACTTAAACTTCAAAGAAAGTTTTGCTCTTACAGTTTCCCAAATCTCCAAGTGATGTACCTGCAGTTCAGGGCTCCATTTCACTGTAATTCCCAGTTCTATATTCACTATGCAAATCTCAGATTTGTGTTTCAGTTGATCATTCTGGGTCCACAGTAGTGGGCCTTTCTCTTTCTTCCTTTGGCTTTGATCATGCAGTCTATAGCACATGCTCAATAAGTTATGCGAAGAATTTCTCCAGATGCAGAGCTTCTGTGACATCGCGTGTTATGGTTTCCTTGCTGCATTTTGACATTTTGTGAAATTTAATTGCATCTGATGATGCTCTCAGCCTAATCAGTCCAGAGCAGCAGTGTTATTCCCCTGCTGTGCTCAGCAGTGCCTCCTGGAAAGTTGTGAAGGGTGTTTGCTGTCCTTTTACCATGTTTATGTAATTCATTATCTCTTAACTACATTCAGGGCTAATTACAAGTCATGAAGATGTTAGGACAGGGTAATCTTTTAAGCATACATTTAATTTCCAAGTAGATAAAGCAGAAACAAGTCTTTCCGTCTTTAGAATGATCTTCAATATTGGAGGTATTGAATGTCTTGGTTTTGTAATTTTTCCTGATCTGTGATTTAGGGGTGTTTTTATTATGTGCCATTGATACTCAATTATTATTCCAGCCATGGTTTAGTATTGGTATGCCCAGTTTTTAACCAGGGATGGGATTTTTAAAATTGTTAAGGATAAAAGGTACAGAGTAAAAGAAATTTTTATAAAGCTTGTGAGGGGTAAGAGAGGGATGATGGTTCCAAAAATCTTTGCATTGAAACACAGTTGGTCTGTGTCTCTATCCATATGTCTATCTTGGCTGAATGCTCCATTCCCACTTGGGTTGAAGATCTGGAATAGATGGGAGAGTGCTATAAAAATCTAGGAAGCAATTCTTTGGGATTTGCCTAAGATTGGAAAGATGATAGTTCCTTGTTACTAACAGAGTAAATACTGTATTTAAATATCCCCTATGTTGCTAAAAGCAGCTTCCATGTTAACTGCTTTTGAATTATAGTAAGAATATAAAAAAAAAAATCTATCGAATGGACAGAAGTTAGGGCAAAAATCTGGGTTGATTTCACAAGACAAACTACCTTTCCTCCCAGGCCTCACCTCCTATATTCTACCTACCCCTAGCCTTGCAGCCCCAGAGAACAGGCCTCAGCTCTCCCAGGCTTGTGGGGTTGGTGGTATCCCACGAGACGGCACTGCATTTCCTAGAGCAGTGTTTGATGAACCAGAACATGGTGCGTGGTCATTCTCTTCCTTTGGGGCCAATACTTGGCAACTCAGTCAGGCCATGGAATCCTGGGTCTAGGTAGCCGCTCTGCATGTAAAGACTTGGGTCTGGCAAAGAATAAGAGGCCATAATGGAATTTGTCTCTCTCTGCTAGATAGTCTGTTATGCAGATTCAGATTCCCTTTCTTGAAATATCACTTGCACGTTTATACCTGCGTGCATTTTGAATTTGAATATTTGGTATAAAAAATTGGGACATATGTATATTGTTCCCTCTTCTCAAATTAATTCCAGTTTAGTTCTGATGACTGTGAAATGTTACGTGTGGAAAGTGGAAAATATTTGCACATAAAAATATTGTGAAATAGATAAAATGAATATTTTTTAAAAAGGACAGAAATTTAATACTGTAACATCTTATCTTTACAGAGCCTTCAATTAATTATGATTTATGGGGAAATAATTATTTTATTGGCATTTATCTGGTTGCAGTGTTTACAGTGTTTTATAAACAAAATTATCCTCTAATAGTCTTTCAGTTCTGCTTTTATTATGTAGTGATCTTATGATTTAAAATGAGAAATGACAATGCTTAGAATTTGGCAGAGATAGTTATACATAGTTATTTTTTAGACTGCTCATTTCTAATGAAAACACTATAGCATTTTTATCTCATATTCTTTCATGCACTTTAATGTATTCTAACATTTTAATTTTAAACTAGTTAAGTATTGAATATATGACAAAAGTTTTAGTAAAACATTTGATAAACTTTAGAGTTTTGAATGAATTCAGTGAATACCTTTGTATTGTGTACCTCTTCCCCAACACATTCTGTTACAATTTCCTCAGAGGTGCCATATGAAGAATTCTGTTTTTATTTTTCCTTTTTTTAATAGTTTTACCACATATGTTGTATCTCTAAAAATGCACTTTGTTGTTTTTCATGTTTTTGAAATCTGTATAAATCAAATCATTCTGTAAGTATTATTTCTGAAATTGCTTTTTTTCATTCACTCAAGTTATGTTCCCAAGATTCATCTACATTTTTATTTTTAGCTATAATTGATTCCTTTTGGCTATAGATTATTTCATTATAGGATTATACCACTATATATCAATCATGCTATTGATAGATCTTTAGTTTTCCACTATTTTGCTATGACCAACAGTCCTGGCATGAACAATTTTTACATGCTTATTGGTGTAAATGTATAAGACTTTTTCTAGTTAATATTCTTAGAATTGATATTTCTGAATCTTAAACACCACCAACATTATTGGATGAACCAAAATTTTTTCTAAGGTCATTAGACAAATTCAGTCTCATCAACCAAGTATATGCAATCCAGTTGATCCATATCTTTGCCAATACTCGATACTGCCAGACTTTTAAATTCTCACCAACTTGTGGGTGCGAAGTGGTATGTCTCTAGATTCTAACTTGTTTTTTCTATGAACACTAATGAGATTCAGTGTATTTTCATACTGTATTATTGGCCACTGGGATTTCCTTTTCTGTGCAGTGCCCGTTTTAAGTCTTTGCCTACTTTTCTATTGGATTGTTGTTATGGCCTGAATTGCGTCACCACAAAATTCATATGGTGAGTCCTAACCCCTAATACTTCAGTGTGATCTTATGATTTTCAAAGAGGTAGTCAAGTTAACATGAAGTCATTAGGGTAGGCTCTAATCCAATATAACTAGTGTCCTAATAAGAAGAGGAAATTAGGAACTACTGTTCCTAATAAGAAGAGGAAATTTGGACACAGGTACAGAGGGAAGATGATGTGAAGACACAGAGAAAAGACAGCCATCTGCAAAGAGAGGGCCTCAGAAGAAACCAACCCTGTCAAGAACTGGATTTGGACCTCTGGTATCCAGAACGGTAAGAAAATAAATTTCTGTTATTTAAACAACCCAGTCCATGGTACTTTGTTATGTCAGCCTGAGAAGACAAATACAGTTAATTTCAACAACTTCCTCCATGGTTTGCATTTGTTGTGTCCTATTTAAGAAATTCTTCTCCATTCCAAATTCATGAAGATATCCTCCTATATTCTATTTCTAAAAGTTATTTGTTTTGCTTTTTCATATTTAAGTCTTTATCTTTTTCTTTTTTAAAATTACAGCTGACCCACAATGTTACCTTAGTTTCAGGTGTACAACATAGTGATTTGACAATTTATACATTATGCTATGCTCACCCCAGGTTTAGCCATCTGTCACCATACAACACTATTACAGTGCCATTGACTACTTTTTAGTTTCCCTTTTTCATATTTAGGCCTTCAAAGAACCCGTAATCAATTTTTTTAAGTGTATATAGAGTAACTGGGAGTATAGTTCTTCTTTCACTATATGAAAAACCAATGATCAGAATATGATTTAGAAAAAAAAGTCTAGCCTTTGCCTGATGAAGTTTCCATATATCTGTGAGTCTGTTTTTACTTTCCCTGTGCTACTACCACATGGTTTTAAGTATTACAGCCTTATAATAATTCTTGATGTTTAGTACAATAGCTACTCTGAACTTTTATTTTTTTCTGATTTTTCAGTGGGTTCTTAGCTATTATTGGTTGTTAACTATTCCAAATTTATGGGATTTTTATTAAAATCAATTGAATTTATAGATCAATTTCAGGAGATTCGGTATCATTAAGATATTCAGTACTCTATAACTGCAGAGCTGATGTATCCTATGACATATACTGTTCTAAGTGGCAGAAGTCAATGACTCTTAAAGCAGACACACACGTCTTAAGCAATAGTCCTGTTTTGGTGACAACTAGCTGATTGATTGCCTGGAAATGAATCCCAGTTATGTGTTCTGGCTGTTCACAAGGCATTTTAGGATCTGCTTTGTCCTGCTGCCTTTTAAAGAATTTTGTATTTTTGGACTTATTTTTTAACATGCAGTTAAAGAGTCAGTGTGATGTCAGGATGTCTGTGCAATGAAGAGTATCTTTTTTAGAGGAAAACTTTTTATTTTTGGCATAAAGTAGCTTTCTCATTCAGTCTTTATTCATCTTGAACTTTTATTTATTTATTTATTATAATAATATTTCTTATTAATATATTAATATATTATATTATATTATATTATATTAGTCACCATACAGTCACCCTGGTTTTTGATGTAAAGTTCGATGATTCATTAGTTGTGTATAACACCCAGTGCACCATGCAGTATGTGCCCTCCTTACTACCCATCACCAGCCTATCCCATTCCCCCATCCCCCTCTCCCCTCCCCTCTGAAGCCCTCAGTTTGTTTCTCAGAGTCCATAGTCTTTCATGCTTCATTCCCCCTTCTGATTACCCCACCTTTCTTTATCCCTTTCTTCTCCTACCGATCTTCCTAGTTCTTATGTTCCATAGATGAGAGAAACCATATGATAATTGTCTTTCTCTGCTTGACTTATTTCACTTAGCATTATCTCCTCCAGTGATGTCCATGTTGCAGCAAATGTTGAGAAATCATTCTTTTTGATAGCTGAGTAATATTCCATTGTGTATATGGACCACATCTTCTTAATCCAGTCATCTGTTGAAGGGCATCTCGGCTCCTTCCACGATTTAGCTATTGTGGACAATGCTGCTATGAACATTGGGGTGCATTTCAGTTTTCTTTTCTTTAAATATACTGTGCATACTTGTTTACCCCGTCTTTTGATTTGGGCACTGTGGAACGTGTACATAGACACCATGGCAGTGTGATTGCTTTGCCCTGAGAAGTATGTCATAAATTCTAAAATCTACCAACTTTTAATCTTATCAATGAACTCATATTTGTTAAGCCTGATCGAATACATAAAAATAGTAATAGAGCAGCAGAAGGTCTTTTGCACAGTGACAAATTGTAGCACTGGTTTTTAAGTCATGGGATTCATATCAACACTGTTGTGAACATGTAACAATGATAATTGACGTCTACAGATTGCTTACTGTGTGCCTGGGCTGTTTGGGGTGTTACGTGTGCTGCCTCCCTGATTCTTGCATCCACCACATTAGGTCATTACTGTCATTAGCCTACTTCCCTGGTATGGAAATGGAGGTGAGCAGAGTTAAATACTGGACCCAAGGTCACTTAATAATAAGTGGCAGAAACTTAATTTGAACCTTAGAGCCAGTTCTTAACCTCTACACCTGCATCTTTTGCAAGATAATCATCTTGGAAAAATTGGTGCTACAGAGAATTATATCGTATCTTTTAGCTCCGAAATCATCAGATTTTTCCAATCAGCTTGCCATTTACTCCCAAAATAGAAAGTGATGTAAACAGTGAATAAAAACCCAGATTTCCCTCTGAATTCTACATTCTCCAATCTTTAATTCATATTGTACTTACCGTCTCTAGCCTAAAGCTTGTCCCTTTCCCCCCCACCATCTTTGTTTTTAATTTAGTTTTTCTGACCGTAATTACTTATCTGTACTTTTCCTTCATACTTGACTTACTAATGTGTATTCAAAGAACACTGGATAGTTTCATTAGAAATGTAATAACTGAGTTAATAAGAAACATGTTTTATATATAGGTTGAAGATTTTCTATCATTTTATATTTTTAAATTATTTATTTCTTGGAATTAGAAGTCAAATTCTAAATATCCAAAAGAGTAGTGAGAGGAAAAGGAGGACCTCTCTTGCTCCTTGTCCTCCAGCTACCACTTTCCTCCCTAGAGAGCACCATTGAGACCATGATATGGGTTGCACTGGGATATAGAAAGGAGAAATTTACTACTTTGTGAAATACATTTGTCTCTCTTGGATCTTTAGTTTTTTGGTTGCTTTTAAATTATTGCCTTCTACTTGTTTTAATATTTTTACATATCTCATGCACAGTAACTAGTGCAGTAATGTTTATTTCAAGAGGTTTAATTCATTGTCCATGATCTGCAGTGTATTTTTGCTAAGTGCCTGTCATTGCTTTATCATAAATCTCTTGAAAGGTGAAGAGACTTGCCTAACCAAGTGCACTTATTGGTCTGTTTTGACTATAATAAAATACATATGTTTTGGTAAAAATTTATAAACCCCGAGCATCATAAAGTTTTGAGAATTCCAAAATAATCAGTAAATATTACTGGATACTTTATTAGTGGGTATTGTATGATATGTATAAAAGGAGTCCTATACCTAACATGAAGCATCAAAACTAAAGAATACAATTGCTAGTCTAGTTTTTAACCCTTAGAAATTATTAAATGTATTCAGTACTTATTTTGGTAAAATTTAAATGAGGATACATTAGGATGTGGAACAGAGTAATTTTTTACTGAAGTCGAGCCATTCTAGACAAAATCAGCAGGCTTGATTCCTTTCAGATCTGGTATATTTCAAACTACTGTAGGACAGCTCTCTGGGCCCAGGAATTGAATCATGAAATTTTCCTGTCTTTAAGACTGGGAGTTTAAACTTCTAAACTTTTGGTTTATGTACCTGCTAAATTTTTACAAACTGCACATGCCCTCACATTTTTAAGTTGGTATCCTAAAAATTTTAATCATGTTAAGAGTTTACGAAGTATGTCATTTCCTGTATACTGTGAATGTCGGTGAATTAAAAGAAAAACTGTTCTATCTTTTTAAAAGCATACCCAATAGAATCTAAATGCTGAAGCGATTTGTTATTCATCAGTATCCATTTTAAAAAATACACAAATAGGAGGGATTTCCAATTATGGCAAAGCGAAGAGTTTGGAGAAATCTCTCCACAACAAGCAGGTATAAAACTACACAAAACTGTCAAAAACAACCACCTCTGGGCTGTGCAAATGGAATGAAGGCAGGCAAAATATTGAGAAGCATTTCTTACAGAAATACTTCTAGCACATCAGGTACAATTAGCAGGATATGATTCCCAGCCTTCTTGCCTGGGATTGCTCTCAGCCACCCTCCCAGCCACCTTTGCTAGCTCATCAGAATCAAGATGGATGCAAAAGTAACTAACTGACCAACAGCTTTGCTGCTGAGAGAGCAAACAATTTCAGCTGAGGAGCAGCGTCTCTGTTTGTCAAGCAAGCTTGACAAACTCCGTGGAAGCTTTGATAGTCCAGTGTCATGTTCCTGTGTGAGGTGAGCTATGGACAGCCAGATCAGCAGCAGGGTTCTGCCAGTGAGAGTGTCATAAAGGGCTGAGATAAGCTTGGCACTCGTGCCTGGTAGACTGAGAACTACACACGAGCAAACAGTAAAAGACAGGACAGACCTAAGAACTGGCTTCGTTTCTGAGCATGTTCCCAAACCACAAACAGATAGCCTCACAGAAGACGGAAGGTGTATAGTTCAAGGTGGTTCGTCTGTGTCTGCCCAATTCATTAGCTAACTTCGAAGGTATTTAGCCCCTGAAGGAATCTCTCAGAAATGAAGCCAAAAAATAAAGATAAGAATAAAAAAATGAGCAGAGACATCAGAGGCTACCTACTGAAGGGGAGACAGATTCCAAAGTTGAAGGCCAGGCGAGTTACAACAGCAGCAACAAAACCCTCAGAAAAAATAAAATGGAGCTCTTAATTTCTACAATATATCATCTGAGATGTCCAGATCTTTTCAACCACGATTTAAGAGACATGCAATAAAACAGGAAAGCGTGACTTGTATTCAGGAAAAAAAAGAAATAACACTGAAAGTGCGCAAATGTTGGATTTGTCAGACAAAAACTTCAAAGAAGTGCTTACAAATATGTTCTTAAGAGTTAAAGGAAACTATGTCCCAAGAATTAAAATATGATGACAATAGCTCAACAAGTAGGGAATATTGTTAGAGAAGTAAAAGCTGTGAAAGGAATCCGAAGAAAATTCTAGAATTAAAAACCCCAATAAATGGAATGAAATAGTTCCTGGATGATCTCAATAGTGGATTCAAGATGATGAAAAAATAAAGAATCAGTAAATTTGAAGGTAGATCAATAGAGGATTATTCATTCCAATGATCATGTGAAAAAACTTGTTGATGGAAATGAATGGAGCCTCAGGCACTTAATAAACGGACCCATCAATGTATGTTTTATGGAAATTTCAGAAGGAGAGGAGAGAGAGAAAGGGGCAAGAAAATAATGAAAAAGAATGAATGATTCCCAGATTTGATGAAAAACATTAATCTACAGATCCAATGAACCCTAAGTTTAAAAAAAAAAAGAGATTCACACCCAGATACATATAGTCAAACTGGTGAAAACGTACCTGATTTTAAAACTTACCATATAACACCATAGTAATCAAGGCAGTGTAATATTGGTATAAGGACAGATGTATAGATCAAGGAACAGAATGGAGAATCCAAGAAAACCCCCACACTACATATTTATGATGAATTGATTTGTGACAGAAGTGCCAAGTGATTTCAACTGCAAAAGGAGAGCGTTTTCAACTACTATGACACAGTTGGATAACCATTTCTCTACCCCTCCTTCCGAAAGCATGTAGATACTTTTTTTTTTTACCTTACTCCATATGTAAAATTAATTCAAATGGATCTTAGTCCAAAATATAACAGATAAAACTATAAGTCTTACACAAGAAACAAAATCTTTGCAACCTCGAGTAGGCAAAGATTTCTTAGATATGATATCAAAAGCATGACACATGAAGGAAAAATTTGATAAACTCAACTTCTTCAGAATTAAAAACTTTGCTTTTTAAGTTTAAGAAAATGAAATCATTAAGAAAATGAAAGACAAGCCAAAGACTGGGAGAAGAGTTTGCAATCTGATAAAGGACCCCAGATTATATAAAGAACTCTTATAACTCTCTGAGAAGAGGACAAAAGTCCAATAAAAATGGTCCAAAGATTATAATAAACCAAGGAAAGAATATGATTCACTGACAAGCATGTGAAAAGATGCTTAGCATCATTAGTTATGAGGGAAATGCAAATTAAAACCACAATGAGACGCTACTATACATTACCAGAATGGCTAAAATTAAAAAGTCTGTCAATACCAAATGTTAGTAAGGATGTGGAAAAACTCTTCTGCATTGCTGGTAGGAATGTAAAGTGCTGCAGCCACTTTGAAAAACAGGCACACAGTTTCTTAAGAAGATAAATGTAAGACGGGGTGCCTGGGTAGCTCAGTCGGTTAAGTCTTTGGTTTGGGTCATGAACCCTGGACTCTGGGATCTGACCACATAAGGCTCCCTGCTTAGCGGGGAGTGCGTTTGTCCTTCTCCCTCTGCCCCTCTCCCCTGCTTGTACTCTCTCTCTCAAATAAATAAAATCTTAAAAAAAAAAGATAAATGTATGTTTTTCATTCTACCCAGCAATTCCATTCCTAGATATCTACTGAAGAGAGATGGAAACATATGTCTACATAACACTTACAAGTGTTCATAATAACTTTATTCATTGTTCCCGGTCAAAGCTGGAAACGAACCAAATATCCATCAACAGGCGAATGGATACACAAAATATAGAATATCCATACCATGGAGTACTACTAGTCAGCAGTACAAGGGAATGTATCACTAAATATGCAACAGCATGGATGAAACTCAAAAGTATTATGCTAAGTGAAAGAAACCAGCCATGAAAGACACATAATAGATGATTCAAGTTTATGTGAAATTACCAGAAAAGGAAAAACTATAGAGATAGAAAATGGGTCAGTGGTTGCAGGGGGTGAGGGAAATGGGACTGGGTGTTGATTGCAGACTGCACACAGGGACTTTTTGGGGGTGATGGAAGTATTTTAAAACTGGATTGTGAAAATGGTTGCAGAGTTGCTATAAATTTAATGAAAGTCCTCATACTGTTCATTTAAAATGGGAAAATTTCATGATATGTAAGTTATAACTCAATAAAGCTTTAAAGAAGAAATTGGGAGGATGTATGGATGAATAGATGGATGGATTTATTTAAAACAAATACAGTACAATGTTAATGGAGAGTCTTTGTGGTGGGTTTATGGATATTAACTACAAAATTATTTAAAAAAATACACAGACTCTTTTCCTTCAACAATTCAAACTTTATGTCTTCCCTTTTTCTCCTCGAACTTGTATTTTCATTCCACTTCCATTATAATATTTTATGGTAACATAATACTTTAAAAAATCAAATGGCTTTCATTGACTACTTTATCATATTTCTCTGCAATATGCAATGTATATACATTTCAAATTTTAAATTAACTATGACTGTAACCCATTAAATATTTAAAATGTTTCTGGATTTAGTTATGAATGCAAACAACCTAAATGTATTTATTATAAACACACTGAGACAATACACCTTCTTCCCCTAATGTTTTTTCCCTAGCTTACTGAAGTATAACTGACAAATAAAAATTGTATATATTTGATATGCACAACATGATGATTTGATATATGTATACATTGTGAAATGATTACCACAATCAAGCTAATTAACACACAATTACCATTTTTCCTTTTTGTGGTGAGAACACTTAAGATCTACTCTCAGCAAATTCCAAGTATACAATATAGTATTCCTAACTGTAATCACCATCCTGTACATTAGATGCTCCAAACTTATTCATCGTATAACTGGAGGTTTGTCCCCTGTGACACCCACAGCCCCATTCTACTCTCCATTTCTACGAGTTCGACTTTTTGAGATTCCACATATTAAGGGAGATCATACAGTGTTTGTCTTTCTGCACAATGTGATATGCCTAGTATGTTTTCTATCTGTAGCAAAATGAGTGGCCTGAAAATGGCATTCAGTTTTAGGATTCTCTTCCATGTACTTTTTTTTTTTTTAAGATTTATTTATTTGAGAGAGTGAGGGAGACAGAGAGAGAGCATGAGTGGGAGAGGGAGAGGGAGAGAGAGAATCTCAAGCAGACTCCCCACTGAGCACAGAGCCCAACGCAGGGCTCCATCTCACAGTCTGAGCTGAAACCAAGAGTCTCACGCTTAACCGACAGCACCACCCTGACACCCCCCCCCCTTTTTTCTTTATTCCCCCAGAGAAGGCTAGAATACATTTGAGAGTGGCAGAGCCTTAAGAGTATGTGAGACGAGCCCGCCCAGCGAGGGCAGCTTTGTTAAGTGGCTTTGAGAACATTTTGCCAAGTGCGTGCAGAAGCTCCCCAGTTTTCCTTAGTGCCCTGCCTCTGGGCTGCATCTCCCTGAGTATTCCTGTGTATGCTCCGTCTACTCCATTAACCTCTCTTATAGCCATCTTAGAAACACACTGTCATTTGCAGTGTATAGCGTGAGTTTAAAAAATTTCACCAAATCCTAGCTCAGTGCATTTAATTTTTTTGCCACGGGAACTTAACGGGGTGATGTAGAACATTTCAAAAGGTTTGAGGGAATAGAAGAGTAACATTTTGAACGAAAAAACAGAAATCTGTCTACCTTGAATGCTCCTTTATTTCTTCCCCTCCAAATCATCACATAAAACTAGTTCCTGTGTAAATACTTTCCCTCCTTACCTTGTAAAATATTTAAGTTTCATATTTCCTACTCTGAAAATGGTCTTCTAAGGGTCCAGGGATTGCCAAGGACATTTGAGGTCCAGGTTGATGACAAACATTGGGTGTCATCGCCATTTGGTTTCTCAGACACGTGGTTCCCAAAAAGGTGTGTGGCTCCCGCGGCTGCCAACGAAGAGCAGCCCGCAGGCTAATTGGCATGCAGCGGGGAGCCGGAGCGGCCAGATGACTTACAAGGAGCCGCTGTGTCCGCACAGGCCTCCAGACGTTCTGCAGACCCCGGCAAGGCGGCGCAGGCGGCCGGTGGAGTAGCTCGGCCTGGAAGCCAGTGAGCAGCGTGGCAGCTGCTGGATTAAAGGGCACTGTTGGTACAATCCATGGGAACAGAAATCAACTATAAACTCTGCTTGCTTCCCTGAGGAGCGACAAAGTGTGTTCTCGCACAGCAGACCCGTGTGGAGCCTGTCTTGCCTAGTTCATAGTTGTCAGGAAAACCTCCTTCTGGCTGATTCTGTGCTAATGTTGGTCCTTCCCTTAGCAAATTAACCATTTCATACTTCTTCAAGATAACTTGCTGTGTGCTGTGAATGCCTGTCTTTCTGTGCATAATTTTATTCACATATATTTTCATATGATGGTGGGGCATTTGGATAGCATTTTTTGCTTTTCATTGTGTCTTATGTATGTTTACATACATTATAAACCTATCTGGGGCGCCTGGGTGGCTCATTCAGTTAAGCATCTGACTCCTGGTTTCGGCTCAGGTCAAGATCTCCTGGGTTGCGAGCCCCGCCTTGGGCTCTGCTGGGGGGGGGGGTAGTCTGCTTGAAGATGCTCTCCCTCTGCCCCTCCCGCACCATTGCTCCTGCAAGCTGTGGGGGTGGGAAGGCATAGAGAGAGGGAGAGAATCTTAAGCAGGCTCCATGCCCAGTGCGGAACAAATGCGGGGCTCAGTCTCCCAACCCTGAGATCATGACCTGACCCGAAATCAAGAGTCCCACACTAATTGAGCTTAGTATGTTTTCTGTCTGTAGCAAAGTCATATTTTGATTTTAAAGCAAAGTTCTTAAAGTAGACATAGAGCTAGAAGAATATTATCCAGTCATGATTGGTTCCATTGCTATCTGTGGGTTAAGTTCTGAAAGAACAGCAGAGAATGGATAAACAGGCTCAGCCGAGGGGGGTTCTCTGTTTTCTTTTCCATGGTTGCCTCTTTCTTAGGCATTTCTTTGTGAAATCCACCCCCCCACACACACAAGTTTTTCTGATAATGTGTTTTAAAAGATGGTCGTTGGGGGATACTTGGGTGGCTCAGTCAGTTAAGCATCTGACTCTGGATCTCAGCTCAGGTCTTGATTTCAGCGTTGTGAGTTCAAGCCCCACGTCAGGCTTCATGTTGGGTATGGAATCCACTTTTAAAAAAAAGTTGGTAGTTATACATAGAAACATTCTGTTTTACTTAACTCTGTAATGTGGAAATATTTTTCTTCTTGCTTTTTCTTTTTCACTTTCTTTCCTGCATTTTGTTAGTGTGCCAAGTATTGTTCCAAACATGAATTATCTTGTTTAATGTTTATACTGCCCTATGAAGCTATTATTATTACTCTTGGAATTATTATTATTTCCCCCATTTTACAAAAAGGAAAACAGGCTTGGAAAGTTTAAATGGGTAGACCAAGGTCACTCAGGTCAAAAAGGACTCAGATTCATTTGTATCTAGGGGTTAGGCTCCATAGCCTATGTTTTAAAAACCACTCTGTAAGATGGCATCCCTAAACTCTGAAACTTCTTTGAATTTGAGACATAGTTTTTGTTATATTGTGTAAAAAGATGGAAAAACAGTGATCTCTTCCTGATTTTGCTGTTCTACACTTATTCAATATTCTTTCTTACTGATTTTTCTCCTCCTAAAAAGAACCGGATCATGTACATTTGGCAGAAAAATCACTTTCTTTTATTCCTGTGTTTACAAGAGAAATAAAATATCTCACTTTACTCAGAAGAAAACTAAGATAATGTTTCATTTTGGCTTTGTTCCTATTTAAGATATGGATCTGATTCTCAAAGCTTTCAAACATCTTGGATCTGTCTTTTTTTACAGACTCTTTCTCCTTTTTTGCATCTCCCATAAAACGAAATTTAACAGAATATATTCTAGATTTGTGTTTTGACTCTTGTGGATTTTTTTTTTTTTCAAGGAAAGCATCTTTTCTTTGGAATTTATTGAACAAAGTTTTTAGGAGGACCTGCTGTTCTGGGTATGCTGTGGTTCTGATTGGAATATTCTAACATACCCTGATTGTACATTATGTCATAAATCTGAAAGTATTCTAAGAAAAATGCTTTCAGAGTAGGAGTCCTTATCATGGCATTCACGAGCTTTAGAGGGTCTCCTTGCAATTGTCTGCAAACATGGGTCTGGTTTCAGGGTTCCAAGAGGTCCTGAGATTTTAATAGCACAACTTTGGTTGATCTCTAAAGTTACTTTCAGTGAAACTATTTATCTTATGATTTTCATTGGTTAAGATTAGCAGCTTTTTTTTTTTTTTGGCATTTCACATGGATTTATTTAGGCAATAAAGTGTATTAAGTTTGTTGGGAGTTTCCTTACACATATTTCCTCCTCCCCTTAGCTGTATTCATTCCTTCATGCATTTATTGCATTTACACTGTGCCATAGCAAAACTATGTCTCCTCAAACTAAGTAAGATCATTCCATTATAAATTCATTCTGTAGTTCTCCATGGTAATTTTATCACTCTTTGCAAATTAAGTATTTGTATGATGTCTCCCTCACTGTGCTGGAAGTTACAGGAGGCCAGGGTCCCTCAGGACTGGGCACACTGCTTCACGTAATATGATCTCTAAAAAAATCACTGTTGAATGAATAGATCTTTGTGTCCCTTTGTAGTCCTAGCATCTACCTGAGATTCATTTTATATCTGTTGTAAACAAGTGATCACCATGGAGTGCTGGAGGGATAGAAAAAGAAGAAACACAACACCATCCCTCTGTCAAAGAGCTTACAGTTCAGCAGAGGACAAGGAAGTGTCAAATCCATAGCTCTCCGTGAGGTGCTGTAGGAAATGAAGAGAAGGACAAGGGAGAGCGGGCAGCAAGGAAAGAAGGCTTCTCAGCAGAGACCTGACATGGGGAATGATTTGTGGGGAGAGAGAACATGTTAAGTCATCTGAAGAGCAGGATCGGGGGAAGGATAGGGAAGACCCGGTGATGCAGAGGCCACTGCAAGGAGTCTGTAGAATTCCTCCAGTGGTAACACTGTCTCTGCCTCTCTCCTTGGGCACTAGAAACAAGCAATTTGCCTGATACAAGTGAACAAAGAGCCATGGCCAGTTTACGGGGCTGTTGGAAATTTGTGATGAGGAAAAGGGTTTTTGAGAACGAGAAAGGGCAGCACAGGGAGCAATAGCAAGGCTCCGAAGGGTAGTCGTGGAGCACAGGATGTCCCAGGAGAGTGAGACTTGTGTGGGGGCACCAGGGTAAGATGCTAAAAGGAATGCATAATAGCAACTAAGCAAGTCTGTCCTAGAAGGAGGTAGGATATCCAAGAGCCAGCCACCATCTATGTATCTCATGAACCTCATGAGGATGAAAAAGAGGGTGGCTGGGGCAGAAGCCATGCCAAGGAAGGAGCATCACTGTGCCCATCATGGTGGAGGGGCCCTTTAAGGTCAGGTCACCTGCATATGTAGTCGGTCTTGCACAGTGGCTGTAAACCCAGGACATTCCAGAATACTGCCCCCGCCATCCCAGGCATTCACTTTGTGTCTATTTGGGGTCCTTTAGCCTTCTGCCCAATAATTGTTTTCCCCCTAATCTCCCAGCATGTCTGTTCCATCCTCTCAAGGACAGGAATACTGATACTTCATCCAGTACAACTCCCAGTCACATCCTTTCCACAAATAATAAAGTCCACTTTTCTGCTAGCAGTTTGTTATTTTCTCTCATCATTGCTGCCCACTCCCCACACCACATATTATAAATAAAACCTGATCTGTAGGTTTCATTTCTCCTACTCTTCTTTAAAAAACATTTTTTTTGGTCACAATTTAAAAAACAAGAATAACAGCAAAAACTCATCACCTTAAAAAAAATAAGGAGGGGCTTTGTAGAGTAAGAAACCGTAGCACAGAAACTAGAATTTACCAAAAATACCCTCAGAGAGTGTCATCAATAGTGTCAACAATAAAATCCTGGGAACTAGGAATCGATTCTAGTCATTCATTTTGAACAGAAATAATTATTTTTATGGATGACCATTCCCAAGTGTTTGACGATTCCTGGAGTCAGTGTTCCAGATGAAAGCATCTGTTCTAAACCCCGCTAACGTACTTCCAGAATCATTTCTTCACATTCACACATTTCAATGAAGAAGCCAAAATGTAGCTAGAAGTAATTACTTCAGACTAAGCCCTGATGCTAATGGTGCTACCTCATTAGTGTTGTGGCTCAGTGAGGAGCCAGAGTGTATTTTTAATGAGTTTAGAATGGTAATAAAATTAAAGTGGAATTGTTGGGCAGAAGGAATATGTAATCTTATTATACTAATGTCTCAACATAAAGGGAATAGTGACGGGAATTGTAGGGGATTGTATTGCTTTTGCTCTTGTCTCTGCCTTTAATGTTTCCGGCTGCTTGAGTGTTTGCCCTTTGGGAAATGCACACTGCCCTCCCCATCGAAACCTCCCCCTTCGTGCCGGCATCAGATCAGATTTTAACTTCTCTGTGAGGTTTTCCTGACCACCAGATGGACCTTTCTCTAAAAGCTGCTGGTGCTGGTGTGTGGGCACCAAAAAAGTTGTGTGTCATGCCTCAATTCTGTCTCCTTCTGTGGCAGTGCCACACACAAAACAGCCTTGATAGGTTGATTTTATTTCTAAAAAGCATAGGAAAAGTATATGTAGATAACATGGACAACATTAAATTTTGTTCAACAGTTTTTGAGGAATTAAGGTATATACAGAACTCTGAGAAATCAAAAAAATCTGAAGTCTTTGCTCTTATCCAAAATGTTACTGAAACCTAATAAATATGCAAATACATCAAACTTACCAGGATCCCATCCAGAAGTATGTGAGGATCTTTATAAACATCATATGAACTCTTTCTAATGTGAGCACCATCAATGAATATGACTTTGAAAGACATAAAATTATTCATCCATCCATCCATCCACCCACCAATTTAGAAGGATTAAATGTTAGTGCTAGGTGTTGGGCTACAGAAGTAAAAACTGTCATGGACGGAATTCCTGCCCTCATGGAGATCCTGACTCTCGAAATGTAGGGTGACAGAAATGAAGTTAGAGCCAAATCATGAAGGACCGTGTATGCCATGGTAAGGCATTTGAATTTTATTTTGAATTCTGTGGGGAAAATGATAAAGATATTAAACAAGGAAATGAGAATGATTTATGTTCTAGAAAGATCTTTCTGGGAGCATTAGAGGTAATAGCAGGGTGGAGATGTGACAAAGCAAGTTTGAATATAGGGAGATGAGAAAAAAGACCATCAGATATTTAAGATAGTCTCTCCAAACTCTCTTTAAGAATGGGTATCTCAACCACCAAAAGTAGAGCTGGAAATATTTCTGGCTGAAAACTGTACCAGTTTAAAGATTTTGTTTGTTTGTTTATTTATTTATTTATTTATGAGAGAGAGAGAGAGAGAGAGAGAGAGAGCGAAAGCGTGAGTAGGGGAAGGAACAGAGGGGGAGGGAGACAGAGGAAGAAAGAATCTCAAGCGGTCTCTCTGCTGAGCACCAAACCTGGCTCGGGGCTCAATCTCACAACCCTGAGATTATGACCTGAGGCAAAACCAAGAGTTGAACGCTTAACGGATTGAGCCACCCAGGCACCCCAAAACTACCAATTTAAAACCTTTCTGATCATGCACACCAAAGATGAATGAAAGCAACTAGGAACTTCTTGGGTTTTGTAAAGGAATTAATTTTGAAAACAAAATTTCATGTAATTATATGCATTTTTATTAAACTTTTGTGTAATGAGAAGCTATATTTATTTAATTTGGATTGAACATGAAGCTTTTAAAAAATAAAGTGGCATTAAAAAAAGGGAGTTGAAAATATTTTATGGTTTAATAGAACTGTTTTGTTCTCTCACATAGGATTTTGTTTTATTAATGACACACTAAAATTCAATTTGTTTCCTTCATCTTTGCTGTGTTCTCTCCAAAGAGCTGAACAACTTATTTTTATATAAAAGAATGTGTAAAAAAATTTATAAAATTCAATGAAAGGAGTAAAATTTTGTCTAGACATGTAAAGGGAAGCATTTCACAAGCCAAGATTCTTTAGTTGACACACCAGAGAAATTCAGAGATCTTGTTCTGCACAGCTGTTATCCACCATACTGTCAAATTTGGTTAAAAGAAAATAACTCCTTAGTCTAGATCTGGTTCCTTCATCCCCTCCCACTCCTACCTTGGAACAAATAAGACATTTTTAGGTTGAGCATCTTGTGGGGTCCATAATTAAAGATTCTACTGTGCACATAAATTTAGCTTGTCCTCTCCAGTTTTGATGGAGATTTATAATCCCACCTATCAAAAAGTCAAAATTCTGTTGCCTGTTAGTCCTAATAAAGCAGCAGGGGTTTCCTAAAGGGAATGCTTATGAGCCTAATTATTCACAGCTGGAGGGTGAAGGGTTGGTTTCATCAATGAAATTTTAAACAACTTCTTCCCCATTTCCCTCTTGACTTTAGAGATTGGAGTTGGACTCCAAGAATCCATAAAAGAGATATTCAGATTTTCATTAGCAGTGATGAACTGTTCATATTTTGGCAAGACTGTGAGATATTGATTTGGATTTGATGGTATAGTGATGGCTAATACCAGAAGTTTGTGCAAAAGTGTTGATGTCTGAAACAAAAATTTCAGTGATGAAGTGTGACTGTTTTTTGGGGTCAATCAAATGAGATACTGGAAGCAGCTACAGAAGAAAGGTCTCTTCTTGGCTTTCCTATGAAGTTCTGTATAAAACATCAGAATGAAGAGACAGTCTATTTATAAATGTTTCTCTAACAAATATAATATGCAAATCATTGTAGAGATACATTATTTGGAGACCAAACTCCTTACAAATATTAGAGAAGGCTTCACAATCCACAATTGTTGTCATTCACAAATACCTCTGAATATCTATTGGGAAAGGATGTCATAATAGACACTGGTAATACAAAGAGAGGCTTACAGTAGAAATCTAGGGAGGCAAGACATGTTTATATAAAGGCAGAAGATATACCAAAGTGGATGCTGTGTCAAGTGCTAAAAGACTAGAGGAAAAGGGGGAACCCATAGTAGAATCAAAGGAAATGACAGAACAATGAGATGTATAATACAAGGTCAGGAAAGCAAAGAATGGGAATTTCAGGAAGGAGATGACCAGCACATTGATTATTACTAGAATGTTAATGAGACTAAGAACTAAAAATAAGTAAGGAAATTACACTTGAAGGTCATCAGTGATAAGGACATGCAGTTTCAGTTGAATGGGAATGACAAATGAGAAAATGTAAGCATGACCTGAAGTGGGACAAATTCAAGATTAGAATTATCGTGAGGAACAAAGTATTAGCAAATTGAATCCAACCACATATACAAAGATAACACACTATCATGATTTAATGGGGTTTATCTCAACGATTCAGGTCTTGGTTGGTAAATTACACATGCATACACATACACATAGTTGGTTTACCTATTGATTACCATATTAACATAAAAGATAATAAAATACTCATAAGGTCATCTTAAAAGATGCAGAAATACATTTGACAAAATTGTTCATTCACGATTTAAAGAAAAAACTCTCAGAAAACTAGAAATTAAAGGGAACTTTTATAACCAATGAAAAGCATCAACAAAACCTCTACAACTAATATTTTACTAAGTGGAAAAATCTGAACAAAATTGAGTAAAAGATAAGAATGATTAATCATTTGTATTCAACATTGTCTTAGAGGTCCTAGGAAGTATAATAGGACAAGAAAAAGAAAAGCATACAAATTGGAAGTAAAACTGAATTTACTCACAGAAAACATGACTATGCACTTATATATTCTAAAAGAATCTTCTTTAAAAAAGCTTCTACAACTAATTGAGCTTGGGAAGGTAACGGGATAGAAAGTTATTGTGCAAAGACTAATAGTATTTCTATATAGTAGCAATGAACAACTGCAAAATAAAATTAAAATAACATCATTTGCAATAGCCCAAATCATAAAATACCTAGGGATAATTTTATCAAATATTTAATTACTCAAGAGAAAATTATAAAACACCACTGAGAGAAATCAATGAAGATGAAATAAATGTAAAGATATACTGTGTTAGTGACTCAAAACATTTAATATGTTTAAGATGTCAGTTTACTTCAAACTGGTCTAAAGATTCAACATCACTCCAATTAAAAGCCCACCAGGCTTGTTTAAAAAATTTTTTTAAATTTTATAATGCAAATTCTGGGATTTCAAAAAACTTTGAAGAATTAGAACAATTATAATGAGAAGAAAATTTGGAAAACTTACACTATGTGATTTCACAGCTTACTATAAGGATCTGGTAATCATACAGTGTGATTTTGGCCTATGACAGACGTGTAGACCAATGCAAAAGAATGAAGTCCAGAAGCAGACCCACACATGATTTGTCAATTGATATATATAGGTAATTTCAGGGGGAAAGGATAGATTTGTCAGTAGTGTTGGAAGAATTGAGTATCCTTATATAAGACCTTCAACCCTTCCCTCATACCATATGTCAACGGATCATAGACATAAATATAAAAGCAAAATCTATAAAACTTTTAAAAGAAAAAAAATTAACATCTTTGTGACCTTGGGGTAGGTAAAGATTTCTTAGGTAGGAGAAATAAAGCACTAACCATAAAAAGAAAAACTGATAAATTGCTCTTCACCAAGTGTAAAGTATCACTAAGAAAATAAAGATGAAAGCAAGCCTCAGACTGGAAGAAAATACCGCAGTACATAATATTTGATGAAGGACTTTTATTAAAAATATATAAGGAACACTTATAGCACAATAAGAAGTCAAACCACCAAATCGACCAAATGGGTATAAGATTTGAACAGGCATTTCACAAAACTGTATCTATGACAAACACTGAGTAGATGTTTCACATCATGAGTCATCAAGGAAATACAAATTAAAACCACAGTGGGAGCACTATTTGCCCACTAGAATCATCAAAATTAAAGACCCAATATCAAGTGTAAGGATGTGAGGCAACTGGAACTCTCATATATTTTTGGTGAAGTGCAAAATAGTACAACCATTTGAAAAATAATTGGTAGTTTTTAATAAAGTTAAACATATACTTAGCATAAGACTCAGCAATGCCACCCCGTGGGTTTGTACCCAAGAGAAATGAAAACACATGTTTACAAAAAGACTTGTACATGAATATTTATGGAAGATTCATTCCTTATACCGAAATTGGAGACAACTTAAATGTCCATCAACAAGTGAATGTATAGGGTCACCTGGGTGGCTCAGTCAGTTAAGCACCCGGCTCTCGATTTTGGCGCAGGTCATGATCTCAGGGTTGTGAGATCTAGCCCTCCACTGGACTCCCTGCTGAGCATGGAGCCTGCTTAAAATTCTCTCCCCCTCTCCACCTGCCCCTCTCCTGCTTGTACTCTCAATCTCTCTCTCAAAAAAAGTCACTTAACACATGAACAAATAAACAAAAAGTCACTTAACACATAAATTGTGGCATATCCATTTCAAACAAAAAGCTATGAATTACTGATAGATCTAACAATATTAGTTCATCTTAAAACATAATGCTGAATGAAAGAAGTCAGTCTCAGAAGAGTATATGCTATATGAATTTCTAGAATAGTCAAGCCTAACCTGTAGTGACAAAAAGCAGATCTGTGGTTGTCACATGCAGGGGAAGATGGAGGATGACTGCATAGGGGCACAAAGGAAATTTTAAGAGAGTTCAAAATGTATAAATCTGTCAAACTGTAAGTGTATGCATAAAATGGGTGCATTTCATTCGATGTTATTATACCCAATAAAGTTGTTTCAAAAAGTAAAAAACATGATCTATCTCCAAATTTTGTGGTTTGGTTTGGTTTTGCTTTTAAAATAGGGTTAATGTTATAGGTAGCACCATGTCCAATATAGCAGGATATGATATAATTAAAAATTAATGATAGAATCTTTTTCATTGTTGATATATGTTATATTTGAGTTCGGCTTTTAAAATATGAACTTCCACTGTGAGTAAGCAGCTTTTTGGTTCACTAAATAAGATCTTAAAAACCCATTAGATTGTACATACTAGTTTATTCCAAAAAGTCTTAGAAGTCATTAAACTCTTGTTCCTTCCATCTCTTCATTTTCTTCTTGTTATTTAAAAAAAAAAATGAAAGTGTATGTTACATTCGCTGACTTCAATCTAATGAAAGAATTTGCCTGAGAGCCATGAAGTATGGATGAGAAAATTCTAGTTCTTCTATTTTCAGAAAAGGAAAACAGTATTTGTTTTCCACTGGAGAAACACTTGCTTCTTATATACCTTTTTTTTTTTTTTTTTTATAAAAAATGGATGAGTTATGCATCCCAGAGACATGTTCAGGGATTGGAAGGAAATGAAGGAAGTGTTACTGATTTTTTCTTTGGATTTTGATTAGTCTTTATTGCTTTATTCTTTTGCATTGTACCAACTTGCCAGAGAATGACAATTTAGTCTCATGTGTAAACCTCTAGAATCTATAAATTTATGGTAGAAAATTTTTAGAGGAGTTTGATGTGGGCATGTATTTAGGCTTAGGTCAAAAAGTGTATGTTTAAAAATAACAATTTAAAATATGATTGTGATATCAGTGAGATTTTTAAAAGGGTGGGAATGGAATTTTTCTTTTCATAAATTCAACTGGGTGAGTTAAATGCTTACTTCGCAAAGCCCTGTGTTGGGAACGCAGGGCAGACACAGATGAATAAGGCACTCACTGTTCCAACATACTTAGACAAACTAAATTACTTTCTCCATTTGAACGTTAATTTACACATGGTTGGGTGACTGGAAATATGGCAAGAGTGTGATAATACATCAGTGAGAAAATGAAATTGACTGCAGATAAAATGGAAGCATTTGATTAAACAAGTCTCTGTGAAGGTCATTAGCAATATGAAGCTGTCCAGTCCATACGTGTTGAGCAGTGGTAGAGTCAGGACACCTGTGTGTGCATGAGAACGAGGTGTGGGCACAGAGCCCATGATTTGGTTGTGTGGAGGGCACTTTTGTGCATCAGTACTGAGGCTTCCTTTTCCCTGGATGGTTGCAGGCTCCAGCCCAAGAACATGTATTACTACTGCCCCTAATTGTCACCTCAGCTTGGCATCCTTCCCCTACGGCACTGTAGTGGTCTGACCTCAGTATCCAAGCTCAATTAACAAGGGCAATGTTGAAAGTCAAATTACACTTTTATCTTTCAGGATGATACTGTGTTACATTTTCCTTTTCCTTCCAGGAAGGAAGGAATTGACAGACTTTTTGATTGTCCTGTTTCTGTACTTATTCAAGTTGAATCCCTTCATTCCTTGGCAGAGAGAGACGATTGTTTCCTATGTGTGTGTGGCCCCAGAAGGCATAGGCCATAGCAGTTTAGTCTTTTCAGTGGAGTTATGCTGGCTGTTTTAGTAATGGCTGCTTTGTGTATTTGCTGGGCATTGTGTTGAGCCCCTTACATATTGATCTCATTGAAATCCTTTCAACAACATTATAAGGCAGAAATTAGGATGACCACTTCCTGCTGAGGCTTCTGAGACCCAGGGAGCTTATGTTGCTTGCCCAGTCTCCCAACTCGTCACTGGCTGAGCCAGGCTACAAATGGGCCTGCCTCCCTCCCTGGGCTGTGCTGGAATGGCCACACTCAGATATCCTATAGAAAGAAGGAAACCTAGTTTTGAGAGCTAGGAATGAAAGGAATCATTAGAGATCACTCTAGAGACAGAGGCTCAGAAGGTTTTTCAGAAGGTGCAGGAACTTGCCCAGAATCACAGAGCTAAAACTGAAGAGTCGGCCCAGGGAGGGTCTTGATACACGTTCTAAGAATCAGAACAACAGCAAGCCCAACTAGTGAGTCGCCTGGACCAGTTTGTAGTTACTATGTAGGGGCCACAAGGAGGCAGATCAGTGCCATGGATGAAGGCTTGGGCTTGTGAGGTCATCTGAGCCCCAGTAACACCCCTGGTCTGTCTTTCGCTTGCTGTGTGACTTTGGGCTGTGTGACTGCCTCCATATTCCAGTCTGGAAAATGGAGATAATGATGATGGTAATAATAGCTCCTACCTGGTTAGAGCAAAGATTATGTGGGGCCATCAGTATATAATCACTACTATTACTACTATTATTTGTAGTATGTGTAATACAGGAACCCAGAGGCAATGTCTGAATAATAATAGTAATAAAAAAACCAAAAAGAACAAATGAAAACCTAGTTTCGATAAGGACAGAAAGAGGTTTTAGGGATAAATTTGGTTCTGTTTGGTTATTTTTGTCTCCGTGTTTGTATTTCAGTGTCTCCCCTTTAGCTGTGTGGCTATGTAGTTACTATTTACTTCCTGGGGTAGGTGTCTGGGATGCTGAGGACAGATATCCTCATTCTCAGGATTCATCATAGATGTGGGTCATTACAGCTGAACAAATGGGAGGATTTTTTATTGATTTTTTTTTACATTGGAAATATACTTTTATTTGATTAAAAATATTAAATTATAAGCAAATAGGCACAGAGATTGCATGGTAGGACACAGCAGAAATGCTAGTTTCTTTAACAATTTTCCCATGTAAACTGCTTTTCTGTGTCTTAAATATAAATTGTCTGGTCTATGGAGAAATTAGGAGAAGGTTTCAAAACTGAAAGAACACGTATTTCATTTTTATATAAACCATGATTATGATGCATACATTACTTCTATAATACTGATAGACATATTAATCAAACTTTAAAATCCTGACATGAATAATGTTTGTATATATGTCTTGAATACTCTGTGCTAGAGTCAATATGGTTCTCATTTCTACTCTAAGATCTTATTTATGGCTTTCCCCTCTGGAGCTAGCTTTCTGTGTGAGTGAAAATTCAAAATAAAAAATAAAATACAATGCACATCAAAGTATTCCAGAAGTGAAGAGTTAAAAGAATTTACAGGGCTGTTTTTAATGTAGCACAGACCTTTGCCCTCAAGGTAAAAACAATCAGAGTTCCAACTGCATATCTGCAGAGCTCTTTGTCCAGGTCACTCTCTCCTCTCCATGCCTTTTGTTCTCTGGCCCCCCGTGACCTGCTGGGACTCCCAGTCCCGGAGACCTCACTGCTCCACCTTGCACTGGAGCCTGGGAACTTTCTCCAGGACAGTAAGCTGGGGCAATTGTTTCCGTCTCTCAGGGGTCACTGGCCTTGTTTGCCTGATGTTTTATGTGAATTTTTGGTTTGGCTTGTTTTGTTTGTTTGGGAGGAAAAATGAATTTCAAAGGTGTTTGGCAAGATTGTACAGATCATGACTTATTCCCCACTTTCTAGCCCCATCTGCAAGGGTAGTTAAAATCCTCATACCTTAAATATAAAGCCACATTGAGACTGGGAAGGGATCGTGACCTGTTCTTTGGATGAGTTTATTTGGGCTAAGGAAGAATTTATTGTCTCTTATATCAACAGTATTTGCACCCTTTCAGTTGTGCTGTGTTTTATTATGGCCACCTACTCTGCTGAAAGGCTTTGACCACAAATGTAAGGTGATCTATTGAGGAAGAGCTGTGGTCTGCCAGGAGCTGAGGTTGCAGAATGTCTTTTTTGGCCCCCATGTGAACTCAGCTCAAGAAACTCATGTACTTTACTTCTTTTTTTTTAACTCTTTATTTTGAAATTATTTTAGATTTAGAGAAAAATTGCAAAAATCATACTAACTAGGAAATTTTAGTAATCTATCGGTCTTATTCAAAACCTGCCACTGTTCCATTAATGTCCTTTTTCTTTTCTTTTCTCTTCTTTTTTTAAAAGATTTTATTTATTTATTTGACAGAGAGAGACAGACAGCCAGCAAGAGAGGGAACACAAGCAGGGGGAGTGGGAGAGGAAGAAGCAGGCTCCCAGCAGAGCAGGGAGCCCGATGTAGGGCTCTATCCCAGGACCCTGGGATCACGCCTTGAGCCGAAGGCAGGCGCTTAACAACTGAGCCACCCAGGCTCCCCTCTTTTTTTTTTTTTTTTAATGTCCCTTTTCTGGTTCAAGGTCTATTTCAGAATCCCACATAAAAATACACTCATCCTGTGTGTACATTTTAATAAGTTTTGACAAATTTATGTATCATGTAACTACTATCTAAATTAATATAGAGAACATTCTTCCCATTCCTAAAAGAATCCCTTAAATTTCCAACAGCCCACAAAGTTCATTGTGCCCCTTCCTTGTCCATTCCCCCCACCCACTTGCATCCCTGGGAACTACTGATCTGCTTTCTGTCACATAGATGAGATTGCAACATTCTAGTATTTCAAGTAGATGGAATTACCTAGTATATACTCTTCTGTGTCTGGCTTTTTGTGTTTAGCATAATTGCTAGGAAATTCATTAATGTCATCGTATCTGTAGTTCTTTTTTTATTGCTGAGTTTGAAAATACCCCACAATGTATTTGTTCACCTGCTGATGAATGTTTGGATTGTTCCTAGATTTGAGGTATCTAGAGGAGAAATCATAGGAAGGTGGACCCTTCCCTTCCTTACTGCTTAATCTTCCTCCAAGTAGGATTCTTGGCTAACAAAGATAAACATCAAGAACAATAGCAGGGTAGTAATCAGAATACCATTAAATATCCCTGATTCAGAGCATTCTTTTAAAAGCTACATTGGTGAAATTGGTTTGGGCTTAAGGCTTAAATGAGGTTTCTTCTTCCCCCTGCCTTAAACCTGAGATATCTGGGATAGTAGATCTGGCTCTAGCTTAAATTATTCACCCAAGTGCAGACACAAAACTGGGATAAAGAGAAAGAGAGCCAGCATTGAGAGTGTGGGCTCAGAACCAGACTGCACAGGTTCAACTCTCAGCTCAGCTAATTACTGGACATGTGACCCTTGGTAAATTAACTCACTTCTCTGGGCCTCACTTTTCTCTTCTATAAGAGAGGGATAACAATAGCACCTGCTTCCTAGGGTTGTTATGAGGATTGAAAGACTAATACATGTGTTCAGAACAGTGTCTGGCTTCAGTGTGCATTCAGTAAATTTTAGATACTGTTATTATAATGTTCAATATGTGCATTTCTTTCAGGTTTGCCTGGTTGTTCCTGGAAGTCAGATTCACAGATGCATTTTCTATCTTTTCCATTACCTCTAAGTCCACCTCAGGACTAGACAGATAGTAGCTGCTCAATATCTGCTTTTCAAATGGAATATTGGTATCTGAATCATTCATCATTTTCATAGTGATGAAGTTACAGCTGTTCTTTTGTAGGTTTCCCAAATCGAGCAGCAATATCATGTTATCCTGGGTTATCATTCTTTCTAACATATATTGTTGATGTATTCGTATCTCTGTGAATAGTATTTGCAGTTCAAGTACCCTCCTGGAAAGGCGAAGACAGAGATTTTACTGATGATAATGTGAGAGGGAGTAGAGCATCAATGGTTAAGGCCATGGGCTCTTGTTCAGCATGGCCTAGGTTTAAATCTGACTTTACTTACTAGCTGTGGGAACTTGGGCAAGTCACTGACTACTTAGTGCCTCAATTTCCCCTCTGTAAAATATAGATAATAATAGTACCCTTGTCATTGAGTTATGCTGAGGATTGATGTATTAATGCAAGTAAAGCCCTTAGAAAAGTCTCTTGAACAAGGTAAGCATTCAATAAATGTTATTTGTTGTTATTGTATTTATAAGGTAGTATATCCCAAATTTTTGAAGACAGTCCCAATGTCAAAATGCTACTTCACTAGCTTAATTGTGCTAAAATTTATTGGCCCCTGTATCCCAATTAGGAATTCAGAAAATCTGATTACAGCAGTATTGGCTCTTTTTAATCTTCTTAGTGCTAAGCTTACTTGTGCACCTGCATGAGTATGTGCTGCAAGTAGCAGTGATTTGTTTGCTTGAATTCCGTGGAGCTCTGCTGTGCAATAAGTTTACATGCTTGTAATCGTGTAGCTAAGAGAACACTGAACTTCAGAAAACTCAAATTCTGGTTAATTGTTCACTGCCTCTGACCACTTTACCTCTGTGAGCCTCATTTCTAGTATGGGGGCAGTGTTTGCTGTCTGCCAACCTTACAAGAGTCTTTCAAAGACCAAATGGATGGAAAAGCCCAATGTAAGCAATGCTATATAAATACATAACGTGTATATTTCTGTGAGGGGTTGATATTCTGGCAAATTAAATGTTTAAATAATAGAGAATTCTCACACATAACAAATTAATACCCAATCAGCAGAAGATTGAAATGCATTGAGAAAATACTTAGCATCTAAATCATTTCAACATATACATATAACACGCTTTTCCTACTCATACTTATCTGTGATTAGGAGAACCTTTAGTTTCTACCACTCCTCAATATTTCTGAAAGTTCCTCTCATTATATGCCAGATGTTCTCCCAAAGTACTTGTCTATGTCTTATTCTGGCTCTCATTACTGGTATTGCCCTCTGGTCCTGGGGCCTTGCCTGTCTGTCCAGTACCCTATTCCATGGTGATGTGTTCTGCTAGGATGCCAGAGTGGCACTCTACAAACATTACATGCCTTGATCCAAATCTGATCATGCCATCTGCTTAAAGTGCTTCCTTGGCTCTCCACTGCCCTCAAAATAAAGATCAGGTTCCTTAACAGGTTTCCAAAGCTAGTTTCTTTCCTATCTCTCCCTTTCTCTCTAGCTTCACCTCTCACCACTATGCCAGTAGTTGATACTCCTGCCATGTTGAATGTCCTTCATTTTCTCCCCACATCCCTTGTTTTCTTTCAACCCTCAGCTTTTATTTATGCTCTTCCATCCAGGTCATCTTCCATCATCTCATGAATTCTTCATCATCCTTCATGTGCTAGCTTCAGTGCCATTCTTTCAGCGCATTTGTCCATGACCCGCTCTCAGCTTCTGCTCAGCTTGGCGTGCAGGCCTGTGTTCTTGGGGCTGGTTGGCAGGTCAAACTGAGAAGCTACAGTGCAGCGATCTGGTCTACCATTTCCTTTCAACTATGTGCACCCTCTCCCTATGGTCAGCTGTTTCCCACTTGGAGTTTCTAAATTAACATTTTCTATATAGGGTTCTATTTTATCTCACAGTTTCTAATACGTACATTTATCTTTTAACATGTTTTGTAGAAGGCCCTTCCAGACCGCACACTGCCTAAGTTCATTCTTTTTTTTTTTTTTTTTTTTTTTTTTTAACAAATGTTTAGTTTGTAGTGATGGTGTGCCAGGGGCTGTTCTAACTTACAGAGACACCAAAGATTCATGAATGAGGTTGTTGTCTTTTATTTATTTTTTATTTTTATTTATTTTTTTAAAGGTTTTTTTTTTTTTTTTAAAGATTTTATTTATTTATGTGGCAGAGAGACAGCCAGCGAGAGAGGGAACACAGCAGGCGAGTGAGAGAGGAAGAAGCAGGCTCCTAGCGGAGGAGCCCGATGTGGGACTCGATCCCAGAACGCCGGGATCACGCCCTGAGCCGAATGCAGACGCTTTAACGACTGCGCTACCCAGGCGCCCCTATTTTTTTAAAGGTTTTTTATTTATTTATTTGACAGAGAGAGACAGCCAGCGAGAGATGGAACACGAGCAGGGGGAGTGGGAGAGGAAGAAGCAGGCTCCCGGGGGGGAGCCTGATGCCGCTCGCTCCCAGAACACCGGGATGGTGCCCTGAGCCCAAGGCAGACGCTTAATGACTGAGCCACCCAGGCGCCCTGAGGTTGTTGTTTTTTAAATAAAAACCATACTCATGTATTACAGACCCCCAGAAATACCAGTGAATAAAAGACATTATGTAAAAAACTGAATAAACCAACTTTTATTTTACTTTTACAGGGTCTAGATTAGTTGACGACTTTGAATTTGTGCTGTGTCCCACTTCTATTAGGTTCGGGGCTTCTGGATAAGAAATTTCCTAAGCCCCGTTCTGACTCAGACTGTCTTGAGGATTAGTTAAGATACAGCATGCAGGGCACTGGATGGCTCATTGGTTCGAGCATCTGCCTTTGGCTCAGGTCATGACCCTAGGGTCTTGGGATTGAGTCCTGCGTTGAGCTCCCTGCTCAGCGGGCAGTCTTCTCCCTCTCCTTCTGCTGCTCTCTCTCTTTCTCTCTGTCAAATAAATAAACAAAATCTTTTTTAAAAGCTGAAGAATGCAGTGTGCTTTGCACAGAGACCAGCACATAATGCGAAATTTGTTATTATATTGAAACTTCCCTGAGACTGTTAGTCACAGAAGTAGCCAATAGCACCAAAACTGAAAAACTATTAATTGTAGAGAAACTAGAGATGATGTCTCTGGAGGCTCTGACTAAATTAGTGGTGGAATGTATTAAGAAGAACACTGGACTAAACATAAAGAACCTGAACCCCAGTTGATTTTTGACACTTTGATACTACATGACATTGGTATTTCTGACTTTATTTTTCTTATCTGTAAAATTACAGGAGCTCGTGTGGTTCCTTTTTATTATAGTATACTAGAACTTTGTCATCTCTTTAATGATTTTCAAACTGGTTTAGAGAACTAAAAAATTATGTCCCCACATATGTCCTGTATCTCCTATTTGTACATTTCCTGGTATAATAACAGGACATAATTTCTCATACACAATTCTTTCTTTATAAGTAACATGCCAGAACAAGAGTTTAACATTTCAGGAAGAAAAAATTATTGTAGCTGTGGAACAAGATATTGAAGGTTAATTGGAGTTTCGATGCAGTGGAGACATTTGTGAGTGTCTTTTTTGACTGGTTGGACAGCTTCTCCCCATCAGAATCTGCCTCTGAATGTCAAAGGAGACATCAAAGGTTGTTCTGCTCCTCTGTAGAATGCCATTGGTTATTAAGGTTTAGATGAAGCACTTAATTTGTTTAAGGTAGTACATTTCAGAGAGAACCCATAGACCCTTAAATTATCTTTGTTGTTTTTGTTAAACTGTAATCTTTCCTAATGTGAGCTGTGCCTTTGCTACTTTGGTCAGCTGAGAATTCTTTTTCCTTACTGTTCAAAGGGAAATAGGATTTCAGAATTTTTATTCTAAAAACTTTGAGCTCCAATTCTTTCTTATTAGCTGTAAGTCTTCTTTTTATTGCTTTAAGAACAAGGAAAATTATATAAGTATGATTAGTGTTTTAGAAGACATTTTATATAAGGTTCTCTGCCATTTATAGGTCGTTACTACTTTATATTAACAACACTTTGCAATGAGGTAGATGATGGTCACCGGAGCCAGTATTTAGGCAAAACTTATCAGGTGTTTATTATTCTGTGAAGGGCTTGAAACTCAAACAGGATATTTTCATTCGAAATACCAAAAATTAAGATGGGTAAACAATTTCCAAGTGGTTCTTCTCTTCCATCCTGTTGTCCATATTCCAAACTGCGAGCATTCTTATTTTTCACCGTGGTTAAGCAGTAGATACTAAAAAAAAAGTAAAAAAGAGAGCACGAGAGTGAGAAAAAGTGAGATAGATGGCAGGAGGGAGGAGCAATAAAGATTTTATGAGTTCATTTCAGCTCAGTAAATATTTATTGATCATCTTGCTCTAAGTTAGGTATATCGTAGTCATCTGATGGCACAAATGAATAAGGACGAAATCTCCTTCATTATCCAGGAGCTCACAAACTTGTGAGAGAGATGGGTAAATGCATTTTAGACTACTACCAGGCTGGTTCTGGTAAGGGCTATTATAAAGACACCAAAGATGAGTATACACAGAATTAAGAACAGAGGCTCCAGGAGAGGACAGACCTGGCCAAGCCAAGCTCTGCTGTTTACACTCTGTGTAACCTTGGCTAAGGTATTAACTGTTCTAAAGAGCCAGTGTCCTCATTTGTAAATGGAGATACTGTCTATCTCTAAGGGTCACTTTGAGGATTACAGGCATAGAAGAGTATATGCATAGATAACCAATATGCATTGGCACAATGTCAGACATGTAGCAAGAGTTCACAAAATGGTAACTAAGTGATAGGAAAGTTCGGGGAATGAAGAGATTAAATCCTACTGGGAAATTGTGAATACCCTCCTTGAGAAGGTGAGATTTTATTTTGATGCTAAGGGATGAACAGGTGTCTGATAGGAGCCATGGAAAGGAAAGGCATTCTGGGCAGAGGAAGGTATAGTCAGAGGCTGCAAAGGACAGAGAAGGAGGATCCAGAGAGCCTGGGAGGGATTTGGGTGTGTTTGTAGTGGGACAGCATCTGGATGCCACTCATGGTCAGAGTTTGGAGACTTTGAATGCCAGGTCAGGAAATTTGGACTTTAATTTTAGTAAGAGCTATGTATTTGAAATGAATCTCAGTATTCAAAGAGTTTTGTCCTAAGTTAAAAAAAAGTTTTTATAGCCTATGAGGTAGGTCAGGAAAATATTACATAATCTCACTGCATACATGAAGAAATTTGTTTTCAAGGAGGTTAAATAAGAAGTTCAAGACTGCAGGCCCAGTAAGTAGTAGACCTGGAACTGGGTCTCACATCCTTTGGCCTAGACAAAGTGTCTTGCCCAAGATGCTACCTCTGGTTACAGTGAACGCTGCTGAAGGTTTTGATTAGGAAGCCTGGTGAGATCTGTTTTTTAAGAAGGGAACTCCACTTGGAGTGAATGGCATTGAGGAAGAACAATAGAGTTGGGAAGACCAGTTGGGGGTAGTGGGGCTTTGAGGTAATCAAGGAGAGGGATAACAGGGACCTGAACTAAGGAACTTCCAGGGCAAATAGAAAAGGGAACACAGACTGAAGAGCCTTCATGAAGATAGAATCAACAGGATGGAAAGACCAATTAGCCATGGAGGGTGAACTTTAAGTAAGGAGAAGCAGTTTATGGTTTGGAACGTGACCAGCTGAGAAGGGCAATATTCATGCTTTGAGAATTTGAGGTATTTTTATTGTTCCCTGTCTTTTCAGCAACAAATCTTGGAGAAGTTGACCAAAACTGAAAAGTAACTAATGACATTCGAATAGTGCCTTATGTTGACACAGCATATTCAGGTCTCTATCTCATGATTGAATTAAGTAGCTGACAACATCTGATATTTGTTCTTCTCATCTATAAAATGGGGAATATAATGATTTGCCTCCTGGGCTTATACTGCATGAGTTAATATATTTAAATCACAACAGTGTCTGGCACATACAAATTGTTTCCCATTATTATTTTTGGTTTTATTGTTGTTAAGTTTCAGTTCTGTGGGCTGTATATAATGAATGGGCTGACAAGAAAAATCCCACAGGCCAGTTTTATGGGGGTGAGGGGGAGGGGGAAGAGATTTAGAGAACTCAACCCCTGCAGTGAATTTATGAATTCACTTCTGTATGAATTTGTGAATTTCAGCCTCTGATCTAGAGTGGGGAAAAAGCAAGATCACTGTTAGCTTATTTTCTATTTTGTTATGAGTTGACAAAGAGAAATAGAAACCTTGAAATAAAGATCATTTCTTCAGTCACTGACCATTCTAGTCCCTCATTGCCATGGGAAGCTAACTCTTACTTAAGAGTAAATTATTTGGCCCCTTAGGTTCACTTTCGCTTCTTGAGGAAATGGAATTTTTCATGGGGGGAGGAAGAATTGCCAAATAAGAGAGAGCCTCATAAATAAATCTCTTCAAGTGACAACCCCAGCATGCTTTCAGGGAACCGGAACATGATTAACATACCTCACTGTAACATTTTAGAAGAAATCCCCAAACATAAAGTTTGTCATTTCAGAAAAGAGGAACCACTTCTAATTTCATGAGCCTTCAGGAGTACTTTTCCATCCACTTCCAAGTACCATCCCTCCCAAGTACCTTTTCCCACACTGCCGCTCTCCTTTCTCACTACTCTTTATTTTGATCCTGTAAAGAAATTGCAGGAGTATATGATCCAGTAATTCCACTACTGGGTATTTATCCAAAGAATATGAAAACACTAAATCTAAGAGATATATGCACCCCATGTTTATTGCAGCATTGCTTACAATAGCCATGAAAGATGAATGGATAAAGAAGATAGGGTATATGCACAATGGAATATTACTCAAGACACAAAAAGAATGAGATCTTAACATTTGCAAAAACATGGATGGAGCTAGAGAGTATAATGCTAAGTGAAATAAGTCAGTCAGAGAAAGATAAATACCATATGATTTCACTCATTTGTGGAATTTAAGAAATAAAGAAAAAAGAGACAAACAAGAAAACAGACTCTTAACTATAGAGGACAAACTGATGGTTACCAGAGGTGAGATGGGTGGGGGGAGATGCATGAAATAGGTGAAAGGGATTAAGAGTATACTTACCTTGATGAGCACTGAGTAATGTGGAGAATTGTTGAATCACTATATTGTACACCTGAAACTAACATAGCACTGTATGTTAAATATACTGGAATTAAAAATAAATGAATAAAACATGAAAAAAAAAGATATAAAATCAGATTAAATTAGAGAGAGAGAGAGAGAAAAGAAGTTACAGGAATATCCAGAGTTTGGGTCTTTGTAGTGTTGAGCTGAAAACAATACCCATCAGGGAACCAGAGCTGAGAGGAGGAGAATGCTTAGTAGGGTTTCAGCAATTTGGGATCACAGATCACATTGAGATTGAAAACCAAAGGTAGACTTTTACCTCAAAAAATTTTTTAATGCAAATATATGCAAAATGTTACTTATAATGTCAAGGGTTGTGGACTCCCTTAAGTCCATCTTGGGACAGGAGCTGCACCTATTTTGGGAGAGCTGGCAGTAACTCTGGGCTTCCTCCTTGCCAAGTCCACTCTGAGGCAGAGGAGGGAGGGAGGGAAATGATAAATACAGTGCTTGGGGGTAAATCCCTGGATTAGGATTCGGTTTAGTTTTCTAGATTCTTTTCATTTTTTTCCATTCCATAAATACTTGGACAGTCAGTTCTCTAGGAATATCTGCCAGGATTATTGGTCAGATAGCAGGAGACTTGATATTAGGAGAGAGGGAAGGAAGAGTAGGGAAAGAAGACATGTGATCTGAGTGAGCTGGTCACGTCCTTTTGTGCCATTCGGGTACGTTTAACTGTTATGAAATATATGAGACTGCATATATTTTCTTTTCTTTTTTTTTTTTTTAATAATGATTTTTTATTATATTATGTTAGTCACCATACAGTACATCCCCGGTTTTCGATGCAAGGCTCGATGATTCATTAGTTGTGTATAACACCCAGTGCACCATGCAATATGTGCCCTCCTTACTACCCATCACCGGTCTATCCCATTCCCCCACCCCCCTCCCCTCTGTAGCCCTCAGTTTGTTTCTCATAGTCCATAGTCTCTCATGTTTCATTCCCCCTTCTGATTACCCCCCCTTTCTTTATCCCTTTCTTCCCCTACTGATCATTCTAGTTCTTATGTTCCATAGATGAGAGAAATCATATGATAGTTGTCTTTCTCTGCTTGACTTATTTCACTTAGCATTATCTCCTCCAGTGCCGTCCATGTTGTAGCAAATGTTGAGAACTCATTCTTTCTGATTGCTGAGTAATATTCCATTGTATATATGGACCACAACTTCTTAATCCAGTCATCTGTTGCAGGGCATCTCGGCTCCTTCCACGATTTAGCTATTGTGGACATTGCTGCTATGAACATTGGGGTGCATATGGCCCTTCTCTTCACTACGTCTGTATCTTTGGGGTAAACACCCAGTAGTGCAATGGCTGGATCATAGGGTAGCTCAATTTTTAACTTTTTAAGGGACCTCCACACGGTTTTCCAGAGTGGCTGTACCAACTTGCATTCCCACCAACAATGTAGGAGGGATCCCCTTTCTCCACATCCTCTCCAACAATTGTTGTTTCTTGCCTTGTCTATTTTTGCCATTCTAACTGGCGTAAGGTGGTATCTCAGTGTGGTTTTGATTTGAATTTCCTTGATGGCTAATGATTTTGAACATTTTTTCATGTGTCTGTTAGCCATTTGTATGTCTTCATTGGAAAAGTGTCTGTTCATATCTTCTGCCCATTTTTTGATTTGTTTATTTGTTTCTCGTGTATTGAGTTTGAGAAGTTCTTTGTAGATCTTGGATACCAGTCCTTTATCTGTAGTGTCATTTGCAAATATATTCTCCCATTCCGTGGGCTGCCTCTTAGTTTTTCTGACTGTTTCCTTGGATGTGCAGAAACTTTTAATCTTGATGAAGTCCCATAAATTCATTTTATCTTTTGTTTCTCTTGCCTTTGGGGATGTGTCATGAAAAAGGTTGCTTTGGCCGATGTCGTAGAGGTTGCTGCCTATGTTCTCCTCTAGAATTTTGATGGATTCCTGTCTCACATCGAGGTCTTTCATCCATTTGGAGTTTATTTTTGTGTATGGTGTGAGATAGTGGTCAAGTTTCATTCTTTGAGACTGCATATATTTTCTAAGTATCAAAACAGAAGCTTCTTTTGAACTTACTGATTCGCTCTGGTAGTCAGGCCTTACAGAAGGATTTTCCCAAAGAGAGCTCATTCAAGTGCAGAATTTTGAGGGAAGTGGGGAGAAATACTCTGAGGAAAAATTTCATTTAAAAAAGAGTGAAAGGGTGAGGGTAAAGTAAAAATGTGTGGACAGTAACGGTGAGAGAAATGGTTGTAGGATTTTATGATTAGCTGCAACTCTTTTTGTCTCCTCTCTGTCCTTTAATATGTAGTTAATTTGCATGTAGTTTGCACATAGTAATTACCTCTGGATATAACCAAAGAATTTTTGCAAAATTTGACATTGAAAAGAAAGTAAATGATCACATAATTTAAAATCGTGGTCCTGAAGATCATAGAGAAAATAATGACACAGGATGTGAAGTAGGTGGCCACTAAGCCCACCTTTGGTGCTTATTAACTCTGTGACTTTGGGGAAATTACCTAACCATAGTATCCCCTCTTTTTTTAGTATAGGGAATGGGTCTGTTCAATAACATAAAATAACTCCTTTATTCTTCAGAATAGAACTATAAGGTAGATACTATTACTGTCCCCATTTTATAATTGAGAAAAATACAGAGGTGTAGAGAGCTTAAGTAACTTGCCCAAGGTCTCCCAGATAGTAGGTGGCAGAGCTGGGGGATTGAAACAGAGCTGGTCTGGCTCCAAGGCCATACTCTTAGCTTTGGTCCTTGTTGGTTTGCCAATAGACCCCCATACATGGAGGGCAAGGACAGATGGAAGAAAGAGGCAGGCTACTCCAGATTGGCAGGTGGCAAGTTCAGTCATCAAGAGAACTCACCTATGAGGCTTGCCTTCAGCAGCCACAAGAGGAGTAGATCTCTGCACCCGCTGGCCAGAATCTTAAAAGTTTATATAGAGGCCTTAACTGTATTCAATCCTGTATACTGTCTAGGTAGTCTCAACAACACATCACTATCTCAGGTCTGTGTCCTTGGAACCACTCCTACTGTCAGAACAATGGGCAGAACGTACTGACCAAGGACACGGGTGGGGTGGGGGGGTGACCAGGTACAGCTTGTGGGTCAACTGGCAGTCATGTCCTCTCAAAGCCCTCTTCCAACAGTTCTTTACAGCTATCTGAATTTAATGCAGGTTGAGTGAAACAGTTTTCAAGAATAGAGCATATTCCTTTTGAAAGACTATTGCATATGTGGTAGAATCTTAGCATTGTTTTAGGGAAAATTTTTTCCTTCCTGTTTCATGTATGTGACTAAAAAGCAGCAATAGATATTTCTGCTCCCATAAGACAGTTTCTAAAAAGAAGTATTTGGGTCATAAGCTGTGTAAATATGTATATGTTTTTGGACTGTCTGATAAGGCACGTTTTTACTTTTATTTGGTTCAGAGACACGTATTTAATAAATTCTTCATTGGAGCCTAATAGCATGGTCTAATAACATGATGTGATAACAGTGGATATTTGCCCACCCATTTCAAGTTGCTGAATCAGTAAATAGTCCTGCAAACCCATTCATTCTCTTGTGTCGTTGGAGTCTTCCACTCAGCCAGTTTAGGAGGCCAGCCTTGTGTGATGTTAATCTTTCTCATAAATTTCCTATCAACAGTTATATGTAAAATGTGATTATTTACCAAACATTAAAACATATTTGTGGGAGAAGAGACTTATCCTAAAAATGAAATGAAATGGAGATCGGTTTTTAAAAAAGAGGGAGGACCATGTGTCTAGAAAATACCCTAAAGCATCTTGCATAGAATTGAGATGCCACTGCCTGCCCTTCAAGTCTTTGTGTTTGTGTGTGTTACTATGATGAAAGCTGTCAACTTTCAATCCATCTGTTCTTTGAATAATTTACTTTTCAAAGCCCATTTTTCTGTTAATTTTCCTATCAGTTTTTTAGTTGGCATGGCTACCAAAATGTCTTTAAGAGTTTAAATTTATTCTGAAAATTTGCCAATTACCTTGATCCACCCTACATGAGAACATTGTGTAAGTGTGAAATTGAAACGATGTTAAATTATTGCATATCCACTATCACAGTAACATTGGACCCATGCCACACATTTATCCCAATTTTTGGGTTTGGGCCATTATACTAATAAATCTGTGATATTCATTTTTAAAAATCCGTGACTACTTCAAAATATAATTCTTCATCTTTTGTTCAAGCAAAGAATACCTAGTGACTCCAAAGGGACAATGTAATTGGTCCTAACAGAAATGAGAAGAATGCCCAGACTCACCTATGAACTGTACTCATCACGACAGCAGTGTCACCTCTACCTCTGCAGTCTTCCTGCCCAAGGTAGTCATAGGGTCTCACTGGTCAATGAGATGAAAAAAAGAGAAGAAAAATCTTCCCTTAGGGTCTGCTGAAATAAACCTTTTTAGTGTTTTGTCTCAACTCATTCAAGAATTGGCCTTGTTCCAACTGTTTTCATGCAAGAAACAACAACATTATATATCACATTAAAAGTAATTTTCAGAAGGTTGCATGAGCGGGATGGTTAAGAGCTTGAGCTTTGGGGGCACCTGGGTGGCTCAGTTGGTTCAGGGTCCGCCTTTGGCTCAGGTCATAATCCCAGGGTCCTGGGATCGAGCCCCACATCTAGCTCTTTGCTCAGCGGGGAGCCTGCTTCTCCCTCTCCCTCTGCCTTCTGCTCCCCCTGCTTGTGCTCTCTGTCCCCCCTCTCTGTCAAATAAATAAATAAAATCTTAAAAAAAAAAAAAAAAGAAAAGAAAAGAGCTCGGGCTTTGGATTCGAGAACTTGGCTTTTGCAATTTCCTGGTGGTGTGACCCTGGACAGATGAATTAACTTCTCTTAGCCTCGACCTGCCTGTAAAGGGTAGGATAGCGGGCAATGATATCTACATCCTAGAGTGTGATGAAGCTAACGTAAAAATGGAAAGCATTTAGCACAACCATGGAAGGGCACAGTAGCCAGCAGCTACTACCTTTACCAGCTTCGCCTTTGCCTCATCACTGTCATTACTTGTTCTTCCTTCAGCCAGCTACTTCCGGCCTTCCTACTCAGTTCATCATGGAGATAGAAATGCTCACCCCAAGGGTTGTCTGTAAAATGCCTTGAGGTGTCCAGAAAGATGTATCGCCCTACTGAGTGGTTATTTACTCCTCCATTTTTTTGTTCTGTGGAGTGATTTTGCTCGTGCTTCTGTACTTCTGCCTGTGGATAACGGAAGGGTCCATGGTACTCTTCAGAGCAAGAGAATCCAGTTTCATTCATGTCTAACATTTTTTTCAAGTCAAGGAAATTTATTTCCTGAGGTCATGACACAGGAAGTAGACTCAGGCACAGCTGTGGTGCTCTCACAGCGGAGGCCAGAGCCTACTGACATGCTGAATGCGCCAGGCCACTTAGAAGGAAATGTCCGATTACTTCTGTTAGTGTTCATAACAGCGGAGAGCTGTCCCAGAGCTGTCCCAAAGCTGTCAGGGAGCAGATCCTCAGCGCACATGGGATGCTGGCACCCTTGGCTTCACTCTGAGACCTCAGGGAGGGGGATGTGTGAACAATGTATGGAGAGTCCAGCCATGGGTCAGATTGAGACAAACCATGTGTGGTGGGGTTTGGATCAGCAGGCTGAAGAAGTTTCTGCTTTTTGATCATTATCGTTTGGGGCCCCATAGGAGGCTCTCAGGGGCCACCTGAGCCCCAAAGCTGGGACATTCTTTAGAGCTGCTCATATTAGGAGCCTTCTTGCTGCTGTTGGGAGTCCAGGGAGCATCCCGTACCACAAAGCCCTTGGATGTCACCTTAGACTCCTCGTGGGCTGGTGGCTTCATGTACACCTGCAGTGCCTCCCTGTCGACCACATCAGCCAGGTATTCCTCCACTAGGTCGAAGATGTGGTCGTTGGCTTCCTCCACATTCTCTGGGAGCTCCATCACAGTGATGCAATCTTATCTAACATTTTAGTGAGGTCAGTAGAAATGACATTTGAAACCTCGTCTAGGTATTTGTTGGATAGCTATGATAATCTTAACAATGTTATATTTTGGTTTTGTACTTTGAGAAAAGAACAGTGACATTCTATTCAAGGTGTGGAGAAGAGTGGAACATGAAATTAATAGCTATTTTTGCAAAAGATATGTTTAGTATATCACCATTTGTCCATTAGAGCTGTAGAAGTATTAGGTCAGGGGGTATGTTGATGAATGAGTCTGATTCAATGATAAGGCTTTCATAGAAATTGATGGCATTGTTGGTTTGGTTATGGAGCTGTTTAAATATTCTATTCTATTACATGGTATATATACTGTAGGGTATTTATATTTGTTTATTATTTTTATTGAGGTAAAATGGGAATATAACATTGTATAAGTTTCAGGTGTACAACATTATAATTTGACTACTGTTTGTACTACAAAGTGATCACCACCAAATATCTAGTTGTCATCCATATGCTGTTTATATGGGAAGCTGTATAAATAATGCTCTATTAGTTTATTTGGGGGATACATTTGTTCCTTTGCATTTAACCTCACTTTGAGGTCTACTTTTTAAAAATTGGAACTTAAGAGTCTCATTTATGGGATAAGTTTTGACGGGTATTTATTGATTGTCACATGCTATCAATGATGATTATAATGATAATCATGAAAAATGTATTTAGAGGCATCCCATAACCTCTTTTATGTTCTTTCAAAACCTCTAAAATCAATTCTGTACAGCATATGGAGAGCTAGAGGCAATTATTTGAAAGTGAGACTAAAGCAAGGTAGGATTTCATTTGAGAAAGTGAAATATTAATGACTATCAACATCTTAATTTCTACACCATTGAAATTGTTTATAGTGGTATCTAATACAAATAATATGATGTCATGTTTAATAAGATGTTCACACTTCAAATTATTTCCCTTTTATCATGAAACACGTCAGCAGTAAAGCGGTAATAACTTCTGATGCTTATTTTAGCTACTTTAGAATGATAGAAATGATACGTTTTCTATCATGTTATCAAAAGTTACTTACAAATTAGACCTTTGACAAAAGCCCCTGGCAGTGTTATGCAAGCCCTCTACCCCTGCTCTGTCTGATAGGCCAACTTCTATCACTTGTAATTTGCTGGAAGCTGAGAGGAATAGTGGTAGAGATGATGGAGAGTCACAGGTTAATGAGATAAAAATGAGAAGTGCTGAGCGCTGTGCCTGGTCCAGAGTAAGTGTTCTATCTGTGAGAGTTTTTATTGTTACTTATGATTGTTATATTTATAATATTTTTTGTCTCTAAGGCCATGATAAATCTCCTCCTTGTGAAACACATTCTATTTCTCTCTCTCACTCTCTCTCTCTCTCACACATACAAACACACACACACACACACACACACACACACACTCACAGGAAAGAAATTTGCTTTATCTGTATCTTGTTTTCTGGTTATTTTCTCTGATTTTTAATCAAGTTAAGCAGCTTCATATGGAAAAAAATTGTAATGAGCATTATATTCTATTTCTGTCTCCTTAACATTTACTATCCTATGTGAGGGTTATAGTCCATAATATTAAGATATTCCCAATAGTATGTTTATTATTCTATATTATATATATATATATATATATATATATATATATATATATATATATTTCCATTTATATATATAGCTCCTTTAAAGATACTTTACTATCACCTGGATTTTCTCCATGACATAGGCATTAAGGGGATAATTTAAAATTTTTCACATAGTTGAGCAATTTTAGAGGTTGCTTTTGTTTATCACATCACAAGGTAAAAATATAAAATATATAGATTTTGCCTTTCTGATATTTATTTTATTTTTCTTACCTAAGCAATTCCAAAAAATAATTGATATGGATAAAAAACAAAAAACAGTGGTTCTTCTGTCTTGTCATTAAATTTTTGCTACTGCAAAATTATTTGTATGTCATCTATTATTTAATACAGTTTTTAAAATTCTGTTCTATCTTTTTTAAAAAAAAAATTTTATTTTATTTTATTTTATTTATTTGAGAGAGTGAGTGAAAGAGAGAATGAGCACAGACTGGGGGAGAGGCAGAGGGAGAGAGAGAAGCAGGCTCCCCACTGAGCAGGGAGCCCGATGTGGGGTTCTATCCCAGGACCCTGGGATCCTGACCTGAGCTGAAGGCAGATGTTCAACCGACTGAGCCACCCAGCTCCCCAAAGTTCTGTTTTATCTTTATTCTTAATTTGATATCTACAAAACTTGACATTGTAAACTGATGAGAAATTCTTTATCTCTCTTTCTATTCTATTCTATTCTCTTGCTGGGTAGAGTATTCTTGGCTGCAGATTTTTCCCATTCAGCACATTGAATATATCATGCCACTCTCTTCTGGCTTGTCAAGTTTCTGCTGAGAAATCTATGGCTAGACTCATAGGTCTTCCCTTGTAAGTTAAGGACTTCTCTTGTCTTGCTGCTTTTAAGATTTTTTTCTTTATTGCTATGTTTTGCAAAGTTAATTATAATATGTCTTGGTGTTGGACTGCTTTTGTTGATTTTGATGGTAGTTCTCTGTGCCTCCTGGATCTGGATGTCTGTTTCCCTCCCCATATTAAGGAATTTTTCGGCTATTATTTCCTCAAATAAATTTTCTGCCCCCTTTTTACTTTCTTCTTTTGAAACTTCTATAATATCAATGTTACTATATTTGATGGAGTCACTGAGTTCCCTAAGTCTATGCTTATGTTCCATAGCATAAATTCTTCTTGCTGTCTTTTGTTCAGCTTCATTATTTTCCATTATTTTGTATTCTATATCACTTATTCATTCCTCTTCTTTCAGCCTTGTATTCATTGTATCAAGTCTGTTTCCAATCTCAGTTATTATATTTTTCATTTGTAATTGATTCTTTTTTAACTCTCTTATCTCTGTGGTAAGGGTCTCCCTGAAGTCTTCCACTCTTTTCTCAAGCCCAGTGAGTATCCTTATGATTGTTGGTTTTTTTTTTTTAAGATTTTATTTATTTATTTGACAGAAAGAGAGACAGCCAGCAAGAGAGGGAACAGAAGCAGGGGGAGTGGGAGAGGAAGAAGCAGGCTCCCAGCGGAGGAGCCTGACGCGGGGCTTGATCCCAGAACGCCGGGATCACACTCTGAGCCGAAGGCAGATGCTTAACGACTGAGCTACCCAGGCACCCCTATCCTTATGATTGTTGCTTTAAATTCTCCATCAAGCATAATCCTTATATCTGTTTCGATTAGCTCTCTAGCTGTAACCTTATCTTTTTCTTTCATTTGGTATGAATTCCTCCATCTTGGCATTTTGTCTAAGTGTCTGTCCTCTTCTCTGCATTAGAAGAGCCCATTATATTTCCTGCTCCTGAGAGTAATGGCTTTATGAAGAAGAGGTCATATAGTGTCCAGGGCCTGGTGCTTCAAAGAGTGTTTCTGGTGTGCACTGTATGAGCTCTGCTGTTGTTTTGACTGCTCTATCCTTCAGGCTAGAGACTCTCCTTGCCTGCAGTGGGCAGTGTTTGGTCCTTGGCCAGAATGTAGCAAGTTTTAACTAGGTGTGCTCTGGTTGGCTTGTTAAAAGACCTGATACTACTTACACTAGCACTGAAACCCTGCAGAACTCTCTGGTAAGGAAACATGGTGTGGGCTGGGGTTTCTACCAGTCTTCTGGGGAAGGGGCCCACCATTCTGGGACTGAGACAAGCTTGACTGAGAAGTGCAGTCTCACTAGAGCACAGGGATGTGGGACTTGGTATAAGCACGTTAGGTAGCCAGTGTGGGCACTGTGCTGCTTCCTGTAGGTGTCTCTGTGTTTATGCTGAGGGGCCTAGGAGGGAAATGGTACCAGCCAGCTCCTTTGTCCCCAGAGAGGAATTTCTGTGATTGCTACCTCTCACAGAAACACTCTAAGAAGAGCAAATAATCTTCCCACTGTGTGCCCTCGTCATTCTTCAGATCACTGTTTCCATGCTCTGTATCTCCAGGTTGTTTGCTTGCCTTCTCTCCAGGAGCAGGGCAGTGCCCTCAGGGCTCTATCCCACCCAAGCCCACTGACCTTTAAAACTCCAATCTTAAAGCCCCACTGGTTGCAAGAAGTCATGAGCCAGTGGCTTTGGGAAAACTTTCTCCTGTGCATTCCCCTGTGTGCTCCTTTTTCACCTTTCTCTGAGACCAGGCTCCCTCCCCTCCACTGCACTGATGATCCATTTCTCCCCCAAACCCTGTCTCCACACTTCCTACCTTCTTCCATGTGGCCACTTCTCTCCCTTTAGTTGTGGAGTTTGTTCTGTCAGTCTTCAAGTTTATTTCTGGGGTATTTAGGATGATTTGATAGTTATCTAGTTGTGTTTGTGAGGCAAGACGTGCCTAGTGTCCTTCTACTCAATTGCTGTCTTCTCTGATAACTGATTTTAAACTTTTCATTTCCAATGAAAAGATTATCTACCAATCTGAACCCATATTTTTAGCAACAATACATTTTGACACAGTTGTCACCATTACTTTTAATATACATTTCAATTAAATATGTTAACTTTGAATATTCTCCTGGAGGTGATATGAAATCTAAATTCTGTGCTTGCATTGCCATTGACATAGCCTGGAACACTTTGTAAAATATTATTTATATTTTATGTGTCTCAAAATGTGGTCTAATTAACTCTCTTACATGGTATTTCTAACCATTCCTTTTGTTAACTGCAATCCGCTGGTCCTTAATAGATATCTGTCATTTCATTCTCCTTGTTGGAATATTTTCAGTTGTGAGATTTCACTGGTAATTTTGTTCAGTTTTTTGAGGTTTTCTGTCCTTTTCAAAAGCTATCTTTTTGTCTTTAAAGAGAAGAATGACCTTTGCCGGATTCTGTTCTTTTATAGTGCCTCCTCTTCCCTTAGCTTTGGGTTGATTTCCCTTGAAGCCTGCCTTGTACCTCAAATCTGAGCATCAGGGTGTTCTTACCTTTACAGTAAGATAGAGCCTTGAGGGCCCAGTCTGTAGAAAACTAAGATGCATAGTCAAAAGAGATAGCTAGATGAGAACAAGTATAATCCACCACACCAGACTGCTCTCAACTCACCAAACAATGATTTCTATCATAAGTTCTGCCATCAGCAAGGCAGTGGTTGTCTTATGTTTCTTTGATCTCCAACGTACTCTTCTCCAAACTGTGCCATCTTAAGTGCCAAAGGGTTTGGGTTGTGGCTTCTTCTCATCTGGTGGCCCGAAAAAAAATTCTTCCCTTTTTTTTGGTGGATCTCAAGGCAAAATTAATACCTCAGGTCATTAATTTATCAGGCCTTTCCTTCAACTCTCAAGAATCCGGACATATACACATTATAAAAGTAAAAATTTTCCTTAGAAGAAGATTCTGGAGGAAATTTGATCTTTTTTTTTTTTTTAAGATTTTGTTTATTTATTTGACAGAGAGAGACAGCCAGCGAGAGAGGGAACATAGGCAGAGGGAGTGGGAGAGGAAGATGCAGGCTCCCAGTGGAGGAGCCTGATGTGGGGGTTGATCCCAGAACGCCAGGATCATGCCCTGAGCCGGAAGGCAGACGCTTAACGACTGAGCCACCCAGGCGCCCCCCGGAAATTTGATCTTTGACTTCTCCATATGAGTTTATCCAAGTGTCTGCATTCAAGCTACACAATCCAGGGTACAATAAAAATATCCCATTAATCATATCTTCATCGTCTTTCATGCCTTTTAACTCAAGACCTCATATTCTTTTGTTCATGTGTTTCAAACTTTAAAAATGTGACAAGTAAATACCCTGTTTCCAACGGGCTTTTCATATTTTTTCAAAATATCTGTATTATAATTTGATATCTTGACAGTCCATAAAATTATCTTTAATTTATTTCCTAAGTAAAATTTCACTCTGTTGAGGTAAAGGATCGGTACTCTGAAAACTATAGAACAGTTATGAAAGAAATTGAGGAAGACACAAAGAAATAGGAAAATATTCCATGCTCATGGATTGGAAGAACAAATATTGTTAAAATATCTACGTTCCCCAAAGCAAATCTACACATTCAGTGCAATCGCAATCAAAATACCACTAGCTTTTTTCACACAGCTAGAACAAATAATTCTAAAATTTGTATGGAACCAGAAAAGATCCCAAATAGCCAAAGGAATGTTGAAAAAGAAAACCAAAGCTGATGGCATCACAATTCTAGACTTCAAGCTGTATTACAAAGCCGTAATCATCAACGCAGTATGGTACTGGCACAAAAACAGACACATACATCAGTGGAACAGAATAGAGAACAGAGAACCCAGAAATGGACCCTCAACTCTATGGTCAACTAATCAATAAAGTAGGAAAGAATATCCAATGGAAAAAGGACAGTCTCTTCAACGAATGGTGGTGGGAAAATTGGACAGCCACATGCAGAAGAATGAAACTGGATCATTTTCACACCATACACAAAAATAAACTCAAAATGGATGAAATACCTCAATGTGAGACAGGAATGCATCACAATCCTAGAGGAGAACACAGGCAACAATGTCTTTGACCTCAGCTGCAGCAACTTCTTAGTAGACACATCTCCAGAGGGAAGGGAAACAAAAGCAAAAATGAACTATTGGGAATTGCATCAAGATAAAAAGCTTTTGCACAGCAAAGGAAACAGTCAACAAAACTAAAAGGCAACCTACAGAATGGGAGAAGATATTTGCAAATGGCTTATCAGGTAAAGAACTAGTATCTAAACTCTATAAAGAACTTCTCAAACTCAATACCCAAAAAATAAATAATCCAGTCAAGAAATGGGCAGAAGACGTGAACAGACATTTCTCCAAAGAAGACATACAAATGGCCAACAGGCACATGAAAAAAATGTTCAACATGACTTGGTATCAGGAAAATACAAATCAAAACCACAATGAGATACCACCTCATAGCAGTCAGAATGGTTAAAATTAACAAGTCAAGAAACAACAGATGTTGGCAAGGATGTGGAGAAAGGGGTGAATGGATAAAGAAGATGTGATACACACACACACACACACACACACACACACACACACACACACATACATACAATGGAATATTACTCAGCCATCAAAAAGAATGAAATCTTGCCATTGCAACAACACGGATGGTACTAGAGGGTATTATGCTAAGTGAAATAGGTCAACCAGAGAAAGATAAATATCATATGATTTCACTCATATGTGGAATTTAAGAAACAAAACAGATGAACATAGGGGAAGGGAAGAAAAAATAAAATAAGATGAAATCAGAGAGGGAGACAAACCATAAGAGACTCTTAACTATAGGAAACAAACTGAGAGTTGCTGGAGGGGAGGTTGGTGGGGGATGGGGTAACTGGGTGATGGGCTTTAAGGAGGGCAGGTGATGTAGTGAGCACGGGGTGTTATATGCAACTGATGGATCACTAAACTCTTACCTCTGAAATTATATAAATAAATAAATTTTTAAAACATTTGAACAATAATAAACATGTTTATTTTAAAAAATTCAACTTTGTTTGCATTTTTATGTCCTTTGGTACGCCAATTATTCTCAAATTGGATATCCTAGTTTTATCCTTGGTTTGTAAATTTATTTATTTGTCATTGTCTGTGTACCTTTGATGTGCTTTCACTTGTTCTATTATTGTCTTTTCAATATCACAGGTTCTTCATTCTTGATGTCAGTTCTGCTCCTGATGGTCTCCTCTGATGCTTGACTGCTTTTATAGGATTTATAAACTTGACACAGCTTTTTTTTTTTTTAAGATTGTATTTATTTATTTGAGAGAGAGAGAGAGAGAGAGAGAGAAGGAGCAGGGGGAGGGGAAGAGGGAGAAGGTAGCCTGACCTGGGGCTTGATCCTCGGACTCTGGGATCATGACCTGAGCCGAAGACAGATGCTTAACTGACCGAGCCACCCAGGCACCTCACACAGCTTTTAATAGTATCTTTGCACCTTGTTTGGTAATAATTATGTCTTCCTTTACAGTAGTGGGAGTCAGTTGCTCGACAGTCATGTAACCAGTTTCCAGATGATGGTTGTTTTGTCTAGCTTCCTGTCCCTTTAGTATTTGCCCTAATAAAACTTGGCTTTTCAAAAATCTTATTTTTGTCCTATGTGTAACTGTTGATATTTGCTCTTACATTTTCCTTTTCTGAATAATATCTTCTTGTGAGTTTCTGTCTGAGTTTCCTTCTCTTTTGGATTCTTTCTTTCTAAATTTAGCTAAGGAGTCATTTGTTTTTCAGTCTTTCCCAGAAGTTTCTTTCTTTTGCTTTATCTAACCTGAGGAGAAAAAAGCCCAAGACATTGTGATATGCTTATGTAAAAAGGCAGAGAGTGCTTGCCACCCCAACTAATCTTTCCATCATCTTCCTCTTAAATGCATTTATGTAGTAGCTCTAGAATAATCCCTCCACCATGTTACTTAACCTAAAATGGTGAAATAATAACAGTGATAGTACTTGTGATAATTTGTCAGTGATTAAAAAAAATATGCAATGGTAGAATGATTTCCCAATCATTACTTATTTTGTAATCTTACTAAGCCCTTGCATGGCAGGTAGGATGGGCAAATTGTCCAAATTTACAAAGGAGTAAACTTAGTTTCATAGAGGTTCAGTGACTTGCTCTTGGCCACTCAGCATGGCCAGACCATGAACTTACATATATTTTGTCTGTAAAGTTTGAAATCTTTCTATTATAGCATCCTAATTTCCAAATTAATGCTAAGACTTTCAACTATGCAAAAAAAAAAATTCTTTTTTTAAGTTTCTATTTAAGTTCCAGTTATCAAACAGTGTAATATTAGTTTCAGGTATATAATAGTGATTGAGCAGTCGAATACAACACCCAGTGCTCATCACAACAAATGCACTCCTTAATCCCCATCACCTATTTAACCCATCCCCCCATCCACTTTCCCTCTGGTAATCAGTTTTTTCTCTATATTAAAAATCTGTTTCATTGTTTGCCTCTCTCTTATTTTTTCCCTTTGTTCATTTGTTTTGCTTCTTAAATTCCACATATGAGTGAAATCGTATGGTATTTTTCTTCTCTGGCTGACTTATCTCACTTAGAATGGTACTCTCTAGTTCCATCCATATTATTGCAAATGTCAAGATTTCATATGTTTTTATGGCTGAGTAATATTCCACTGTAATATGTATACTATATCTTCCTGTTGTTTTTTTTTTTTTTTTTCAGATCTAGGTTTAAGTTTTGGGTTAAAGTTAGGGTTAGAATTAGCATTAGGGGTTAGTCATTTGGGGTTTATGGTTTAGGGTTCAGGTTAGTGTTAGGGTTGGGGTGTGTATCTGGTCTCCTGTAGTTCAGAGACCTCTCTAGAGAATAAAACCCTAGACTTCTAAGCAGAAAAAATTCTATCTTAGTCCAGTAAGAGATAATGGTAGTCCAACAGGGTCTTTCTGATGCCCTGAAGTCATGCTGAGCTGGTAACTTATCATGCTCTCTGTGAGTGAGATACTGTGAAGATCAGCAACATAAGCCCTACCAAAAAGAGCTAACCTCATGCCTGAGAAGTAGGTAATGGTCCCCAAAGTTTGGATGCCTTTAGGAACTTGACTTCTTAATTTTGATCAGTTGGCCTGTCAAATCACACAGGGGACCATTGTAATCAGGAGCCATTATTCAAATATGCTAGTGACAAGAACCCTTTAATCTTTCACATTTCTCTTTATCTCAAGTGGCCAATTGTAGCCTGTCAGCACTTCTGTGTGTTTGATCAATAACTTTTCCAACATGTAGTGAATAGAGTGTGCTGATCAATTGAATGATATGACATTGAATCGTAAATGTGTTTACTTTCAAGTTGTGTAGAAAACTGTAATTAAAAGTTAGAGGATAAAGGAGTCATTGTATTTTGATTGGAAGGAAAGTGGAAGGCAGCCCATGCATTAGCAACTTATAAGGAATGAGTGCAGTCCCTGAACAATTTCCTCCTGCCTATAGAAGCCCACCAGCATTCAATGATCTTACTAGTTGTCCATGTTACAACACCTGGCAATCATTTCGTCTACTGCTTCCCCTTTACCTGTTGGTCAAGCAGTCCCCGGGGCCTGTAGTTTTGATCATTCAGTTTCTCCAGAATTTGACCATTTTTCTCCATCCCCAGTGCCACCACTTTGGTTAAAGCCCTCACTGTAGCTTGCTTGGGTTACTGCAGATAGCCTCCTAACTAGTCTTCCTGTCCCCATTTTGCACCTCTTCAGATCCATCCTCCACACTGCTGGTACATGATATTTATAATTATTTTAAAATAGTAAGTGGTTTCCTGTAACCTTCAGGGAGGGGCTAATACTCCTTGGTAAAGCATATGATTATACTGATGTTTGACTTTGCTGATCTTTTGGCCTCATCTCTTGACACCTCCCCTCGCCCTTCTTCTTCAATAATAAGCACTCTCCATCCTAAATTGCTCTCAGTTCTCTTCGGCTCAAAGCTTTTTCATAAGCTTCTGCCTTTTCCTGGAATGCCATTTCCTTCATCCCTGGCTGCTGCTGCTTATATATTGCTTCTAGGACTTCTTCCTTGAACTTTCTTATGTCCAGTATTTATTGTCTGATTTCCCAACACTTTGTATTTACTTCTGTTTTATTGCACTAGACATTATTGTTTCTTCGCTCATGGTTCTTCTTCACTTTGATGTGAGGTCCTTGAAGGCTGGGACCATGCCTTCCTTTATATCGTCAGCGTATTGTGTGGTGTGGAATCCAGAATAGACCTACAGAATGTGTTTTTTCCCCCAGCTTCATTGAAGTGTAATTGACCAAAAAGTTATATGTATTTAAAGTGTACAATGTGATGACTTGATATACATTGTGAATGATTACTACAGCCAAGCTAATTAACACATCTATCACCTCACATATTTTTTGTGGTGCACTTAATATCTACATTCTTAGCAAATTCAAGTATACAGTACAGTATTATTCACTACAATCACCATGTTGTACGTTATTAGATCCCCAGAACTTATTTATCTTAAAACTGAAAGTTTGTACCCTTTGACCAAGACCTCTTCATTGTACCCACTGCCCAGTCCCTGGTAACCGCTAGTAACCCCTATTCTACTCTGTTTCTGAGTTTGAGAGTTTGACTTTTTTTTTTTTTTTAAGATTCCACATGTAACTTGGATCATACGGGGTTTGTCTTCTTTGTCTGGCTTATTTCCCTTAGCATAATGTCCTTCAGGTTCATCCTTGCAAATGGCATAATTTCCTTCTCTTTTTAATGAATGAATAATATTCCATTATGTATATCTGTATCTGTCTATCTACCTATAAATATACATCTTTTTTATCCATTTATCTTTTGATGGGTACTTAAGTTCTTTCCACGTGTTGGCTATTATGAATAATGTGCAATGAGTATGGGAGTATAGATATCTCTTTGAGATACTGATTTCATTTTCCTCAGATATATAACCAGAAGTGGGATTGCTGGAAGATATTAGCTGAGGGCTTGTCATATATGGCCTTTATTATTTGAGGTTAATTCCTTCTGTATCTAATTTGTTGACAGTTTTATCAGAAAAGGATGCTGTGTTTTGTCAAATACCTTTTCTGTATCTATTAAGACGGTCATCTGAATTGTGTCCTTCATTCTGTTTGTTAATGTCGTGTATCACTGTTATTAATATTTGCATGTCACCTCATCCTTGCATCCTTGGGTCCTCTCAGTGTGCTGTTCAATTCAGTTTGCTAGTATTTCATTGAGGACTTTTTCATTTATGTTCATCAGGGATACTGGTAGTTTTCTTGTAGTACCCTTACTGATATCGGGCTAATGCTGGCCTTGTAAGATGAATTTTGGAGTGTTTTCTCCTCTTCAGTTTTTTGGAAGGGCTTTAAAAGGATTAGTATTAATTCTTTTTTGAATATTTGGTAGACTTCATCATGAAGCCATCTGGTCCTGGGCTTTTCTTTTTTGGGAGATTTTTGATTACTGGCTCAATCCCCTGGTGCTCATTATTTGATCTTTCCACATTTTCTATTCATGATTCTGTCTTGGTTGGTTTTATGTTTCTAGGAATTTATTCATCTCTTTCAGATTATCCAAGTTGTTAGGTGTTGCCATTTTTTAAAAAGTTCTTTAGCCACCCTTGCTGCAGGTGACTTCTTGTTGGTTGATTTTTTTTTTCCTTCTGGAAAACCTTTGCCTCTACTATGTTGTCTGGCCTGTCCCTCTTACCTCAATTCCCTCCTCTGTGTTCCTTCTCAAGTTCCTACTAGTTTCTTATTCAGTCAGTTATCTTATAAATGATCTCTTTGACTAGCTCTGTAACATATAGGCTATTCCAGGCTAAGCCATCTTCAAAATCAACTCTTCCTGTTATTATTAAGGTAAAGCTAGGCTACACGGAGGCTGCACTGAGGTATCAAGAAACCCCAAAATCTCAGTGGCTTAACACATAAAAATTTCTATCTTGTTCACAAAAGGTCTGCTTTGAGTTATCAGGGCAGTTCTCCTCTAAGTGACCTGGGATTTCACACTGTGGTATTATCCTATACTTACTTATGAAATAGGTGGCTTTTGGATTAGTATTGTAGGAAGGTAAAGGGAGAGGGTCTCAAACCAGCTCATCTTTTAAAAACTTGTTTTAATAGATTTCAGTCATATAAAACAATCAGTTCAGTTTTGCTTCAATTGTATCCCTCCTCACCCTGCCTTACTGGACTATTTTGAAAATGATGCCAGAAATTTCTTCTGTTAAAGTTTAACTATGTATCTTTAAAGATATGGATTCTTTCTTTTTTAAAATTTTGTTATCTTTTTATCTGAGAAAGAGAGAGCAAGCATGAGCAGGAGGGGTAAAGGGAGAGGGAAAATCTCAAGCAGACTCTTCACTGAGTGTGGAGCCCCACAGGGGGCTCAATCTCATGACCCTGAGATCACAACCTAAACCAAAACCAAGACTCAGATGCTTAACCAACTGCACCACCCAGGTGGCCCAAAAGATATGGATTATTTCTAATAGCACCATTGCAATACCATTATCACACCTAAAAGATGACACAAATTCCTGATGTCATCAAATATTCAGTTAGCCTCACAAGCCCTTAGATATTTTAGCCAGAAGGAGACACATTACATTACTGCTCACATCTATTGGCCAGAACTAGTCACATGGCTCCAACCAAATGCAAGGATGCTGGGAAATGCAGTCTTTTTGTGGGGTCCCCAGGAAGAGCATTATGAAGCAGGACTTGGTGAACATAATCTAACATTAGATAAATTCCCAAGCTCACTTTCTTTTAAAATATTTTTTCCCTTGTATTTATATATCAATAAAAGTTCTCAGGCAAATTGAGCAATGCCACTGTCATTAGCTACTTGAACAGGACATCTCAGAATTTTGGGACAGTCACACAGAAACAATTTGTTTATTTAGCATGTAAGTATTCCATTCTGATTCCTACCCATATATTTCATAAAGGCCCAATTAAAATCTTAACCTGTTTTGGAGAAAGGTTTTCCTGGCATAAAACTGGCAGTGAACTTTCACTTCCTAATTGTTTAATATACTAATGATCTGTACTTGATTGTGAATTACTTCAGTCGGAGTGCTTTTCTTTTTGAAGCAGAGCCAGGATCTGGTCCCTGAGCGACTGGGTGCTCTGCCTGGTGATTCTGCAGCATGAACCATCTCTGAGAAAGGAGATCGAGGCACAGGTGATATGGTGAGAGGTCTAGGGTAAGCATATGCTACAAAAGAATGCAAGTTTTTAGGTCAAGAGAAACAGCTACTCATTCACAGAAATGGTAGCAATAAGTTAGGTGGGAGGGTGTGCTAATTGACAAACCTATCTATTGCTCAATTTTTCTTATATTCCTGGGTGTGACAGCCCTACTGATAGCATACTTTTTATGCCATCAAAATTTCTTAGCATATTTATTGGCTTTGGCTGATTGAAATAATTGAGCTGACCTGGGTCCCAGCTAAATCCTCTGTCCTTTATGAAATGAAGGAATGCTGATGCCTCTGACATAGTTAGCAGCAAGACAGGGATGAGACTCGTCGAGGTACTTTCTGAAGCAGTATCATCCACCTGAGAGCCCATGTTGCATCAGGATTTCAATAGGAACTTAAAATTCCATGTTCCATTCCTTGTCCAGTTTTTTTTGTCTTAAAATATAGTATTACAGAAATCTGCACACTCATAGGTTTCCTTGAGAGTTCCTAAACTTAGGCAGTGGAATGAGAAGTGTGACTTTCTAGTTAATTTAAGTGTAATGTCATATAAAACAAGATATAAACTCCCTAGAAAGCTGGTGAATCCCCTTTAGTTGACCCAGTCTGTCCCACCTTCAGCTTTTGTCAGCCTAGTTCTCAGACGCCCCCCAAACAGTGCTCCAGCCTTGAAAGTCTGAAGAGCTGAAGATGCTTTTGTACTGCAGTGTGCTCATATTAGTCTCAGAGATTTCTCTACATCTGGCCTGTCATTCTTCAATAGTTAGCTATTTAGTTGCTTCTTTCCTAACTAAGAAAGTTTAGCTCTCATATGTCCAAAGTCCTTTATCTCTCCTACCCCAGCAGGAATCTCTATAGGAGCAAGTGCTAGAACAGAAGTTTTCACCAAAAACAAAGGAAATAAGTAGAGGCAAAAGCAATGCAGCAAGACTGAGGTACAAAAAGGCAAGATGTTGATTTGGGGACTCTTGAGAGTGGAAGGAGGTGTCAGCCAACTGCTGAGAGTGAGCGTAGAGTCAGTAATCCTGAACTCAAAGGTGTGTGTGAATGGACAACTGTGAAAGATGGAGTTGAAGGCTGCAGTGGCTTTCTGGAAAAGGCCCTGGGGTTCCTAGCTTGACTTTATGAGCTGGAAGGAACTTGATTCATGGGTAAGTTGGCCAAGTGTGAAGACGAGGTAGAAGAGACACAGTGCATATTGCAGCCTTTGTCTCTGGTTTGGGTGTCCTCTAATTTGCCAACTAATGTTCTGCTCGGCTTACTCTGAATGGTGGGAGGTTTGGGTTTTATTTCTACTTTTGTTGTGATAAATAACTTAGAATTTCAAGTACCTCCCGAAAATGTAGATGTTTTCTCCGTGACCCAGCAAAATGGTGCTCTGACACTTCCTGAGTATGACCATCCAATAACATGTCCTGGCCAGAGCCACTCAGGTCTGTCTGTTCCACTTTCTGGCCACTGTAGGGAAGAGTGGTTCTCAAACCTGGCTGGGCATCAGGGACTCCAGGAAACATGTTAAAAAGTACCAATTCTGGGTGTTACACCCAGAGATTCTGATTTAATGCACTGAGTGGGTTCGAATTTGGGAACTGGTACCATAGATTTGCATGTAACTTGTTTTGTCAGCGTGGTGACATTTATATTTCCGTGAATATTAATCTTTAGAAACTGGATAATTAGCACTTATCTGTACAAATCTGAGATTTAAAACAAATAAAAAGCCCAAGTTAATTATGATTCTCCACAAAATTGGAGCCTGCAGTAGACAACATAAGCTGGCAGTTTTCAAGGCAGACTAAATGTTGTAGAAATGGTAGCCAATCTCCACCTCCTAGTACTTCAAGGAAAGAAGAAGTGATGCAATGTATGCTTGAATAAAGATGTTTTTTTAAATATTGAAAATCTTGGCTTCCATCTCCATATAAATGGATAAAATTGGACCCATAGGGAAAGACAGAAAGACCCTCTGTTAGCATCATGTTATTTTCATGAGATATGGTATGGATGAGAAGATGAAGTGAATTTACTTAAGTGGACAGATGTATTTCTGCTATAGAGAAATGTAAGAAAAGGCATGTGATACTTTTTAGGAAAACAACAGGATAGGAAATGACAGAAAAGACTATTTAAGACAGAATTCAACATTTTTCCTTCTAAAAACTCTTTCTCCTGACTTTTTAATTTCTGTCGACATCACAGAGACTGTTACTACCTTACAGGCTTTACTTTAGAATGAATCACCACCCACAGGATAATTCCGGCCCCCAGCTGTTTTTGCAAGGCCCCCCCCAAATTATTTTTACATTTTTTAAACTCTGAACTCTAAACTCTAAAGATGAATGATACTTCATGACATGTGAAAACTGTATAAAATTCAAATGTTAGTAGCTGTAAATGAAGTTTTATTGGAATGCAGCCAACCTCCTTCATTTATGTATTATCTCTGGCTGCTTTTGCAATAACAGAACCCCAAGTAGTTTCATAGAACCTTATGACCCACAATGCCTAGAACACTTAATATCTGGCCCGTGACAGAAAAAAATTTGCCAACCCCTGTGTCTGGTCCTTTACAGAAAAAGTTTGTCTTAGTAGATTAGAAGCTCCTTGAATCCAGGAACTGTATCTTTCTAATACCTTTATCTAAAGAAGTCTCTAACAATGCTTACTTAGCAGAGAGTAAATTCTCAGTAGATGTTTGAAGAAATATGCATTTAAAAAATAATATAGTACAAGACGAACTGCTCTTTTTCCCTGCAGCACTAATGCAGGGACTTTACTCAGAAGGGTCTCAGTATATGGTTGGTTTTTTTTTTTTAATTGAAATTTAAGTGTTCTCTTGTTTTATGTCAGTGGTTTTCAAACTTCACCATGCATCAAAACCACCAGGAGGATTTCATCAAACACAGATTTCTGGGGCCCCATCGTGAGAGTCTCTGATTTAGTAGGTCTGGGGCAGGACATGAGGATTTTCATTTCTACAATGTTCCCAGGTGATGTTGATGCTGCTGGTCCAGGGACCACATTTTGAGAACCACTGGTTTAAATAATGCTTCCCAAACCAGGATGAACATCAGAATCATCCAAGGAAGTGTGTTAGAAATATAGATTCCTGGGGTGCCTGGGTGGCTCAGTCATTAAGCGTCTGCCTTCGGCTCAGGGCGTGATCCTGGCGTTCTGGGATCGAGCCCCATATCGGGCTCCTCTGCTGGGAGCCTGCTTCTTCCTCTCCCACTCCCCCTGCTTGTGTTCCCTCTCTCACTGGCTGTCTCTATCTCTGTCAAATAAATAAATAAAATCTTAAAAAAAAAAAAAGAAATATAGATTCCAGGTGTCACTTCCAGAAATTCTGATTTAGTACATCTGGGTTTGGGCCCAGGAATCTGTGTATTTAACAAGGCATCCAAGTGTTTCTGGGATTTTGGGGGGTCACCCCTTTCAAGATCCATAAGTATAACATCCTCTGAGGTGTGAGTATTGTTTGATATCCATATAGTTAGTGCTTTATTCATAGACTAATAGATTCATGGGTTTAGAAGAGATCATCTAGTTTGCAAGTTTAGCTTTCAAAACTCAAATGTTACCATGGTTCAGTGAGGTATTTGATTTTTTTTTTTAAATCTCCTACCTGGGAACAAAAGGAAATAGTGTAAAGTAGGATGAAGAGGGGAGCTGAGCAACATGCGTTGTCTCTGGGGATGGTGTCTAGGGAGGGAGCTTTTGGAGCTGACAAAATTTGCCTCTGGATAATGGGCCAGCTGTTGAGAAAAACTGTTTCAGTCTAACTATTGGCTTTTTACTTCATGGAGAAGACTTCATAATCCTATGTTAATATTTCCATTAAATTCTCAGTTGCTGAGAAACCGAAGAAGTTAAGAGAAAATCCTTTTCTTCATAAATTAGAACATAATGGCAAAAATAATTTTTATAATGACAAAATTGCTAGGCTCTAGTGAACATTATGTAAAGCTTTTAATTTACAATTTTATTTCTGGCTGTGTGATGCTCTAACAGAAATTTTCACCAGTGTAATCATCTACTGACTGTTTTGTTAGAAGAAATGGTACACTCAGTGTAAGCTCTTACCAGCTCTGCTTTAGTCACATGGAAACTCAAGTTCACCTTGAGTGAACTCAGGCCCTGAATAGTCTGGGTCTCAGGCAAGTGCTTCCATGGAAGCGGTATTCGACACAACATATTCCTCTCTCCATTCTTCATGTTAATAACGCAGCCGAAATGAGAGGCCATGCGTTGTAGCAGAGAACTGGATTTGGAGCCAGACAACCTAGTTCACATCGGACTATAATGTGTATTTGGAGTGACCTTGAGAGAGTCATAACAACCACTCTGTTCCTCCACTATAAAATGAAAGGGGTTTTGTTGGTATCAGATGATTCTTATACAAAAGTGTTCATGAACCGCAAAGCATCGTACCCACTTACGGCATTGTTAATGTGATTGCTAATGTGTTTGTTAACAGATAAACAAGATTCTTGTTTGGAAGTCTGGAAACATGTGCCTGGTTCATAGTATGCAATCTGTACATGTTTATTAAATGAAACTGAAAGGACAAAAAAGCAGAAAGAAAATACAGTAGAGTAAATGCTTTATGGAGCACGACTAGACTAGCAGTAAGAAATGAACCAAGCATGTGCTTTGCGGAATGGCACATTTGCTTTCTTGTAGTCATGGGCTTTAGAATTTGTTGCTAGCAGTCTTAGATGTAGATATTTATTTTGTTAAATTTACTCTTAATAAACTAACTGTATTAATACTGTATTGGAAGATTCAGAGAGTCTTAATGGCATTTCAGATCTACCTTAGATTTATTCAGGGTGAGAAAAAACCCCTCATTTAAACTGTGTTGTTGTTCAATACCAAATAAAAGAGAATCTCACATAGCTTTATTCATATATTGGTATTTCTTTATTTTTACTTTTTATTTAAATATAGTCAACATACAATGTTACATTAGTTTCAGGTGTACAACCTAGTGGTTCAAGAAGTTTATACATTATGCTCTATTCATGTATATTGATACTTCTGTAGCCTGTAAAGGGGACTGCATTCTCATTCATTTCTCACTGGTTGATTTCCTTCTACTAAGGGTGATTTCAGATAACTGAAGCAATACCTTCAACATGTGCCCTAAGCTAGATGCCTGAACAACTGGAAAGATAGCAGATGCTTTTATAAAAATGTAGAAATTTATAAGGCGGCTTCAGTAAGAGCAAAAAGTACAGACTTAATGTATTTCCATATTTGTAGGTGTTATTTTAATATAGGGTTAGTTAATAAAAGCTCACTGAGCCCATGTTCTTTTATTTATAGAGCTAGGTGCTGGAGAAGTCACCATCCACGAGACCCAGCTCTGCCCCCAGGAGCTTCTGCCTTGGGGGGCAGCAGACATGCGAACATGCAGTGACAGGGCAGTGTATAAGCCTAGGCAGGGCTGTGGGAGCATAGAGAGGGACCCAGCCTGGCCCAGCAGTGGGCTGTGACAGGCAAGGTTTGTCAGAGGATGGGACATCCTCGCTGGGACTGGAAGGGTCAGCAGGAGCTGGAGTTCAGAGGCCCGTGAGAGTTGGTTCCAGAAGGTGAGGCAAGCTGACAGGTGCTGCTCTCAGGAACTGGACACCTGAGAGAGAGTCGTGAAGACCATAGTGACAATTGTGTGGGGACAAGAGAAAAGGAGAGGCGGGGGCCATGCTCCAGTCTCAGTTGAAAGAGATGCTCAAGAAGCCTATGAACAGAGAGAGCAAGGGAACCACATGCACAGAGTGAAGCAGGGCGGCCATGAAGGAGACCAGTGGCTCAGGTAGGAGTACCACCCCTCTCCTACCAACTGATGGGGACTGTGTGTGGTTTCCCACCGCAAGGCCTGTGACCTGGGCTTTGGCCCTTTTCCAAGTTAGTCCAACCTCAGTTTCATGCTGCTTTCCTTAAATGAGCTCCTCTGTTGCACACTCTCAGCATTTGCTCCCAGTGCTTTTCAGCACCACTGTCTGTGCTATTGGTCTTGATGCCTGCTTAGTATTATTGTAATCTGTCGTGACTCTACTGGAACTTGAGCCGATTGTCACCCTTCTCAAGGTGACACGGTTGCTGCCATACTGCCATTTGACTCTTCTGGAATCACCAGGAGACTAAATCTGAGTACCACTATTTTTCCAGTTTAACCTTTAGGTGTCAGTTGGTTGAGGTTATTGGAACAAAGTTCTCAAATATATAAAGTGCTACTTCCGCTTGTAGAATTGAGCAAAAAGGTAATGGTTATTGGTTACTGCGTGGTATGCGATAATGTCAGTGAGTGGGCTGGGTAGATGAGATGCGAGCTGGTATGAGGACTCCCTTAGTGAAGCTAATGGGAACTCCCAGGGAGAAAAACGTGGAAACAAAATCCCCTGTTTTCCAGAAGGGGGATCCCCTGCCCAACTGAGACTGGGATTTTGTTATTCCACATTAGGCAGATTTTGGAGCTTGCAGGTGGTAAAGAATTAGGACCACAACCCATGTCTTCTTTTTTTTTATTTTATTTTATTTTTTTATTTTATTTTTTGTCTTAATGATTTTATTATTATTATTATTATTATTATTATATTATGTTAGTCACCATACAGTACATCCCCGGTTTCCGATGTAAGGCTCGATGATTCATTAGTTGTGTATAACACCCAGTGCACCATGCAATACGTGCCCTCCTTACTACCCATCACCGGTCTATCCCATTCCCCCACCCCCCTCCCCTCTGAAGTCCTCAGTTTGTTTCTCATAGTCCATAGTCTCTCATGTTTCATTCCCCCTTCTGATTACCCCCCCTTTCTTTATCCCTCTCTTCCCCTACCGATCATCCTAGTTCTTATGTTCCATAGATGAGAGAAATCATATGATAGTTGTCTTTCTCTGCTTGACTTATTTCACTTAGCATTATCTCCTCCAGCGCTGTCCATGTTGTAGCAAATGTTGAGAACTCGTTCTTTCTGATAGCTGAGTAATATTCCATCGTATATATGGACCACAACTTCTTAATCCAGTCATCTGTTGAAGGGCATCTTGGCTCCTTCCACAGTTTAGCTATTGTGGACATTGCTGCTATGAACATTGGGGTGCATATGGCCCTTCTCTTCACTACGTCTGTATCTTTGGGGTAAATACCCAGTAGTGCAATGGCTGGGTCATAGGGTAGCTCAATTTTTAACTTTTTAAGGGACCTCCACACTGTTTTCCAGAGTGGCTGTACCAACTTGCATTCCCACCAACAATGTAGGAGGGATCCCCTTTCTCCACATCCTCTCCAACAATTGTTTCTTGCCTTGTCTATTTTTGCCATTCTAACTGGCGTAAGGTGGTATCTCAGTGTGGTTTTGATTTGAATTTCCCTGATGGCTAATGATTTTGAACATTTTTTCATGTGTCTGTTAGCCATTTGTATGTCTTCATTGGAAAAGTGTCTGTTCATATCTTCTGCCCATTTTTTGATTTGTTTATTTGTTTCTCGTGTATTGAGTTTGAGAAGTTCTTTGTAGATCTTGGATACCAGTCCTTTATCTGTAGTGTCATTTGCAAATATATTCTCCCATTCCGTGGGCTGCCTCTTAGTTTTTCTGACTGTTTCCTTGGATGTGCAGAAACTTTTAATCTTGATGAAGTCCCATAAGTTCATTTTATCTTTTGTTTCTCTTGCCTTTGGGGATGTGTCATGAAAAAGGTTGCTTTGGCCGATGTTGTAGAGGTTGCTGCCTATGTTCTCCTCTAGAATTTTGATGGATTCCTGTCTCACATCGAGGTCTTTCATCCATTTGGAGTTTATTTTTGTGTATGGTGTGAGATAGTGGTCAAGTTTAATTCTCTTGCATGTAGCTGTCCAATTTTCCCAGCACCACTTATTGAAGAGACTGTCTTTTTCCCACCAGATGTTTTTTCCTGATTTATCAAATATTAGTTGCCCAAAGAGCCGAGGGTCCATTTCTGGGCTCTCTATTCTGTTCCATTGGTCTATGTGTCTGTTTTTGTGCCAGTACCATGCTGTCTTTGTGATCACAGCTTTGTAGTACAGCTCAAAATCCGGCATTGTGATGCCCCCAGCTTTGTTTTTCCTTTTCAACAGTTCCTTGGAGATTCGGGGCCTTTTCTGTTTCCATACAAATTTAAGGACTGTTTGTTCCAGTTCTTTGAAAAATGTCCTTGGTATTTTGATCGGGATAGCATTGAAAGTGTAGATTGCTCTGGGTAGCATGGACATTTTAACTATGTTAATTCTTCCGATCCATGAGCATGGAATATCTTTCCATCTTTTTATGTCTTCCTCAATGTCTTTCAAGAGTGATTTATAGTTTCTAGAAAATAGGTCCTTTACGTCTCTGGTTAAGTTAATTCCAAGGTAACGTATGGTTTTTGGTGCTATTGTAAATGGGATGGATTCCCTAATTTCTCTTTCTTCGGTCTCGTTATTCGTGTATAGAAATGCAACTGATTTCTGAGCATTTATTTTGTATCCTGCCACGTTACTGAATTGCTTTATAACTTCTAATAGTTTGGGAGTGGCTTCTTTTGGGTTTTCCATATAGAGTATCATGTCATCTGCAAAGAGAGACATTTTGACTTCTTCTTTGCCGATTTGAATACCTTTGATCCCTTTTTGTCGTCTGATTGCTGTTGCAAGGACTTTTAGTACTATGTTGAATAATAGTGGCGAGAGTGGGCATCCTTGTCGAGTTCCTGATCTTAAGGGAAAGGCTTCCAGCTTTTCCCCATTGAGAATAATATTTGCAGTAGGCTTTTCATAGATGGCTTTTATGAGATTGAGAAATGTACCTTCTATTCCTACACTCTGAAGGGTTTTAATCAGGAAAGGATGCTGTATTTTGTCAAATGCTTTTTCGGCATCGATTGAGAGGATCATGTGGTTCCTGAGTCTTTTCTTGTTGATATGATGTATCACGCTGATTGATTTGCGAATATTGAACCACGCTTGCATCCCAGGTATGAATCCCACTTGATCGTGATGGATAATCCTTTTAATGTACTCTTGGATTCTATTAGCAAGTATCTTGTTGAGGATTTTGGCGTCCATATTCATTAGGGAAATCGGTCTGTAATTCTCCTTTTTGATGGGGTCTTTGCCTGGTTTGGGGATCAAGGTAATATTGGCCTCATAGAATGAGTTTGGTAGCTTTCCTTCTGTTTCTATTTTTTGAAATAGCTTTAGGAGAATAGGTATTATTTCTTCTTTGAATGTTTGGTAGAATTCCCCAGGAAAACCGTCTGGGCCTGGAGTTTTGTTATTTGGAAGGTTGTTTATCACTGACTCAATCTCTTAATAATTAATTGGCCTGTTTAAGGAATCAATTTCTTCCGGTTTCAATCTTGGTAGTTTATAGGTTTCCAGGAAGGATTCCATCTCTTCCAGATTGCTTAGTTTATTGGCATGTAGCTGTTGATAAAAATTTCTAATAATCCTTCCAATTTCAATGGTGCTCGTCGTGACCTCTCCTTTTTCATTCATAATTTTAATAATCTGGGTCCTTTCTCTTTTCTTTTGGATAAGTCTTGCCAGTGGTCTGTCAATTGTATTGATTCTCTCAAAGAACCAGCTTCTAGTCCTGTTGATCTGCTCTACTGTACTTCTGGTTTCTGCTTGATTGATTTCAGCTCTAATTTTGGTCAACTGCTTCCTCGTGCGTGGATTAGGCCTGTCCCTCTGTTGCTGTTCCAGCTTCTTGAGGTGAGAATATAAAAACTGCATTTTAGATTTTTCTATTCTTTTGAGTGAGGCTTGGATGGCTATGTATTTCCCCCTTAGGACTGCCTTTGCAGTATCCCATAGGTTTTGGACTGTTGTATTTTCATTCTCATTGGTCTCCATAAATTGTTTAATTTGAATTTTGATTTCCTGGTTTATCGAGTCATTCCTGAGCAGGATGGTTCTTAGTCTCCAAGTGTTTGAGTTTCTTCCAAATTTTTCCTTGTGGTTGAGTTCCAATTTCAGAGCGTTGTGGTCTGAGAATATGCAGGGGATAATTTCAATCTTTTGGTATCGGTTGAGACCTGTTTTGTGTCCCAGAACATGGTCTATTCTTGAGAATGTTCCATGGGCATTAGAATAGAATGAGTATTCTTTGGTTCTGGGGTGTAGTGTTCTATATATATCTATGAGGTCCAACTCGTCGAGTATGGCATTCAAAGCCTTTGATTCTTTGCTTAGTTTTTGCCAGGGTGTTCTGTCTATTTCTGATAGTGGAGTGTTGAGGTCCCCTACTATTAATGTATTTTTATTTATATGTCTCTTTATTCTGGTTAAGAGTTGGCTTGTGTATCTTGCTGCTCCCCTGTTGGGGGCATATATATTTATAATTGTCATATCCACTTGTTGAATACTTCCCTTAAGAATAATATAGTGCCCTTCTGCGTCTCTAACTATAGTCTGTAGTTTAAAATCCAATTTATCTGATATGAGAATTGCTACCCCAGCTTTCTTTTGAGGTCCATTTGCGTGAAAGATGGTACTCCATCCCCTTATTCTCAGTCTGAATGCATCTTTGGGTTTGAAATGAGTCTCTTGTAGACAGCAAATGGATGGGTCATTTCTTTTTATCCAATCTGCAACCCTGTGGCGCTTTATGGGATGGTTCAAACCATTTACATTAAGACTGATTACTGAGAGATATGATTTTAATGTTGCCATGTTGCCAGTAAAGTCTTTGTTTGTATTGGCTGTGACTTTCTGTTCTGTATCACTCTTGGGGCCTTTTTACTTTTATAGAACCCCCCGTAATATCTCCTGTAGGGCTGGTTTCATGGTTACAAAATTGGTTAGTGACTGGCGATTCTGAAATGTCTTTATTTCTCCATCAATTCTGAATGACAGCCTTGCTGGATAAAGGATCCTTGGCTGCATGTTTTTCTCTGAAAGAGCTTTAAATATGCTCCCCCAACCCTTTCTCTCATTCCAGGTCTGTGTAGACAGGTCTGACGTAATTCTGATGCTTTTGCCTTGGTACGTGAGAAATTTCTTTGCCCTGGCCGCTTTCAATACTGTATCCTTGCATCTAATATTTGCGAATTGCACTATGACGTGACGTGGCGTAGGTTTGTCATGGTTGAGCTTGGGAGGGGTCCTCTCTGCCTCTTGGACACGAATGTTTGTTTCACTTGCTAGATTAGGGAAGTTTTCAGCTACAATTTGTTCAAATATCTCTTCTAGACCTCTGTTTTTCTCCACCCCCTCGGGGATGCCGATGATTCTAACATTGGATCGTTTCATTGAGTCAGTAATCTCCCGTAACCTACATCCGTGGGCGTGGATTTTTTTAAGACCATCTTCTATTTTCATTTTTTCCTCTATTAACCCATCCTCCAATTCACTAACCCGTTCCTCTGCTTCTGCGACCCTGGCCGTCAGAGCCTCTAGTTTTGCCTGCATTTGGCTCATAGAATTTTTAATTTCTGTCAGATTCGCTCTCATTTCTGTCCTTAGGGATTCTATATTCTCAGTAACCTTTTCGTTAATACTTTTTTCAATTCTACTCATCATTTTGACCATCGTTACTCTGAATTCCATTTCTGATAATTTGGTTACATCCATATCCATTATTTCTGTGGCAGAGGCCACAGACTCACTGTCTTTTCTTTGCTGGGGGGGGGCTTCTCCTTCTTGTCATTCTGATGAGGAGAAGTTGCGGGGTTGTCCAGAGCCCAAATTATTGACTGGGTCCCAGGCCGTGCCCCTTGTTTTATAGGGATCTTAGGGATGTGGGCTTCTTCTTTAAAGATTTTATTTATTTATTTATGTGGCAGCCAACCAGCGAGAGAGGGAACAGAAGCAGGGGAGTGGGAGAGGAAGAAGCAGGCTCTCAGCGGAGCCTTTCCGGAACGCCGGGATCACGCCCTAAGCCGAAGGCAGGCGCTCAATGACTGCGCCACCCAGGCGCCCGGGTTGTGGGCTTCTTGATTTCTCAGCCTGCCTTCTGGGGGAGGGGCCTGCCGTGCCGATACTCGGGCAACCCTTTTTGGGTAGAGTCTCCGTGTCCCCTGCGAGGGGGGATGGGGATGGGCACTCCCTGAGCCGGTATTTCCAGGCTTTTGTTCTCTGGCGGCTTTCCCTGGCGGTTTGCTGTGCCTCTTCTGAGAGTCAGAGCAGCAGCGGCCAAATTTCAGCCTCTGTCACAGAACAGAGGGATTGCGGCCCGTTCTCCACTGATGTTCTGGCCACTTTAACTCTGTTTCTGTTGGTGCTGCTCAACCCTGCAGCATCCCGGGATGTGCGCCCCACACCCGGTGTCCCAGCCCTCACTTCCAGGGCCGGCGCGTCTCTGTCCTTTGTGTTTCTAATGCCGCCAGCCGCCAGCCGCCCCGTGCCCGCTCCTGGATCTCCCGGTCTCAGTCTAGATCCAGTGAGCGCACCGGGATTCCGGTGTTCCGCGAGATGCCTGGTGGCGTGCGCACCCGGCTCACGGTCTCAGTCTGCTGTTTTGCGGGTGCCGTCCGCGAGCCCCGCCTGCTCCCCCGTGCAGGTGGCTACCGCTTCCGGGCGCCCGAACGCGGCGGCTCCCTCCCCCTTCCGTTTATCTTCCGATATCTGTGCACGGTTTCATGGCTCCCCGCTTCGTACCTCAATACTCAGCGCTGGAGATGTTCATTTATAGAGATCCAGATGCGTCTTCCTGCGTCTCAGGCTGGTTCCGTGTTTGTTTAGGCTGGTCTGGTACCTATCCAGCTCGACTTGGAGGACCGGCTGAAAACGGTGTCTCCTACTCCTCCGCCATCTTAACTCCACCCCCTCCACAACCCATGTCTTCTTGCTCTTGAAGTGACTCAAACTCCTGAGATAGTCAGGAAAACAATTCCTGTAACTGCACACCATCTACTTGGCTAGAAATACAACAGTTAGGGAGGACACTGGGCTCATCTAGTTGAGTCTGCCATACTGTCTGAAGCAGATGCTCTCGATACATCATCCTTGGGTAGCAAGCTTCTTTCCATAATTTCCTAGTTGTTAGGATTCCAGACTCGCCAATAAGCAAACGTATCCTCTTCCCCCACCCTCTGTTCTATAAACTTGGATTTCCTCCCCGTAAGCTCAATTCTAGCGGCGTGCACTACCACTGTCCAGCCAGCTAAGCCAGAAACATCTTCGACAACTCTCTTTCCTTTCTTGTACATTAGTATCTGAATCCTGGTTTGGTTTTGATTTGTTTTGTTTCTTTGAAACAGCTTTTCTCCTCTTCCTTTTTTCTGTTATCACTGTCTATCCCCATCAAGACCCTCATTATTTTGTGCTCTATTAATAAGTTTCACACAAGATCAGTGTTTCTATCTCATTTATTTTTGTCAGATCTCTCCTCTATTATTTGAATCTTCTCCAGAGAAAACTGCAAAATAAGTTTTATTGTACACCTGGAATTTAAGGCTCTCCACAGCTTGCTACACATGGCAACCTCTTCAAACTAATTTCATTGTTATTCCTACTATATACAGTACACTGTGTTTTTATGACCTCAGAAAAATGTCCCATTTGTTCATAACATTAAGGCTTTTTAATTCAGGGGCCCCTGCCAGACTGATTCTTGTCCCATCATTCCAACAATCTAAATTCTGCCTAGAAAAGACACATCTTCCTATAATCTTCTGTTCATCTCATTTCTTGAACTCCATTGGCACCATGCAATGTGAGTGGGAATGTGTGTGTATAGTTATTACCTGGACTATAAGTATAAGCAGATAGAGGACAGGTTCTGCACATCTAGTGAATTTAAGTGGGAGCCGTGGTTCTGTTGAGAAGAGAAGGGCTGATAGTAACTCTCTTTGGATGATCCTGGAGAAAGTAGGTGACAAAAGAGTGAGTTGCTAGGGTTGTTCAAGAGCAGAGAGCAGGTGACACCTGCTTAGACCTATTAGAGCTGGTACTGGGTAGGACCAAAGGCCCTTTGAGGCATCAGTGCTAACTCGGAAATGGTGAGGGCAAAAATAGGGGACAGCCTTGGCAAGGAGGTCAGGTCACCAACACCTGGCAAGTAGATCAGAAGGAGTTGGGGCAGGGTGAGGGGCTACATGCTGGTCTTAATGGTGTTTAAATTGAGGCTAGTATCCTTGACAAAGCCAGACAATGTTCTTCCCCGAGAAGGAGGTAAGTTCTACAGAACAGACTAAGCCACTGTGTCTTTATATAAACAAGGGATTTTTTAAGTGAAAGAATTAGAGGGATCCTTTGACTTTGAACACTAACATTTCTGATATGAGACAAACACTTGCTGCTTTTTAAAAATTTTTTCATATGTACCTATCACAGGCATATTCCCATGCTGAAGAAGTATTTTGGGCTCCTGTTATTTCTCTGAAAAGGTTCCTCAAAGCCAAAAGAACAGAGCTCTGATTATCTTTTTGAACTTAATGCATCCTGGGATTTAAAAAAATTTTCTTGATTAAAATAGTTTGAATATAAAGGGCCGTACAATTTAATTAAGTGCCAGTTGTTGGATGCCAGTTGCCCTACAGTCTTATCTCCCCTTTCTTGCTCATATATTTTTGTTATGAATTCCTTTACTCTTTCCTGATTAACCAACAAAAATGCATGACTAAATTGTTTAAGCTTAATTCTTGGCTTCTTTGTGCTTTATATTCTATTTCGTTGGCAAGATATTTTAATGTCTTTCCTCCTGTTAGCAGAATTTATGGCAGAAAATTGCTCTAGCTTTAAAAAAGAGACCTGGCAGAGCAGGAATTTTAAGCTGATCACTTGGTTTCTGAAATTTTAGCAGAAATAAACAAGATGATTAGTTTGAAATGTAATTCATAGTCAATGAGTTTAAAAAAATACTTGAGCTGCTGATTACAGCCAGCTCAAATAGACCCCCTAAAATGTAATTCACTTTTGGAATGATTCCAAGTGGATTCTTTCTGCTTAAATTTGCAGAATTTCCCAATGCTCTCTCAATATTTCAAATAGTATTGAAAAAATTTGTTAGTAGCGTTGATCTGACTTTAAATGCACCAAATGCTGGTGGTATCTTGAATTTTATGAGCACAATAAATGAATTGAAAGGAGACTCCAGTTTGGATAAATGCATAACCCTGATTTTTCCCCCATGCACTTGCAGCTCTATTGCTCTTTTTCTGCTAATGTTTTTCTTTTTTTCTTTTGAAAATTCTTATTATGGATAATTTGAAATGTACACACAAAAAAGAGAGAGCAGGGTGGTAAAGCTTCAACTACCTAACACTCAGCCTCAATCATCATGAACTCACGGCCAATCCTGTTTCATTCATCTCCTACCTATTTTCTCTTTTCCCCTACACTGAATTCAACTTCCAGACATTCAAGTCATTTCATGTGTAAATACTGTAGCATGATCTCTCAGTTATGATTCTTTTTAAAAAATAACTTTAATTTCATTACCACATCTAAAAAAATCAAGACTGCTTCCTTCATGAAATATCCAAATCAAATTCCCTGTTTTGTCTTATGTAGTTGTTATCATATATTTATTCAAATCAGGATCTAAACAAGGTCGGTATATTGTAATTGCTCAATATGTCACTTACATTCATTTTGAGTATAGGTTTCTTCTTCCTGCTTTTTTTCCTTTGGAATACATTTGTTGGAAAAACTGCTCCTTTATTCCCCTAGTTTGTCCCACAATGTTGATTTTGGTTGGATTGTATTCCTACATTTTTACTCAGCGTCTTGCTCGGCGTCTTGTATTTGTTGAATAATCTGGTCACTGCATGATCTGTCCCTGCCTGACTCTTCAATCTCATGTCACACAGGTCTTTCTGTTCTGTACCCACGCCAGAATTTGCTCACCTTTCCTTAGAATGGTCTTTGACTGCTCAGCTCAAATGTTTCTCTCTTAGGAAAGCCTTATCTGACCAAGGCAGAACCCATCATATGGTTTTATAGCACTTTTTTTCCTTCATAGCAATTGCTTTTATAACATATTTGTTTGTGTGTATATTTTTTAAAAACTGTCTTTTTTCAGCACTCCATTGAATACTCAGCACCTAACATAGTAATTAGTCCATGAAAATGTGCCAAAAAATGATAAATTTGATGATTAACTTGGATGAATCAGTATAATGAATTCTATCCTCCCTCACCTTATTAAATAATGCCAATGAGGTGATCACAAGTTGTGCTCCGGTTATTCCTTATCTTGGTCCTACCTCCTGGCCTTACACATGTGGCTACTTTTCACACCCACTATCCTGTGATACTGCACACAAGTGGTCAGTATTCCTCTAGGGGAGACCATAAAGGACATGTGAAATTTTTTTTTTTTTAACTTTTCTTTTTTTTTTTTTTTTAAGATTTTATTTATTTATTCGACAGAGATAGAGACAGCCAGCTAGAGAGGGAACACAAGCAGGGGGAGCGGGAGAGGAAGAAGCAGGCTCATAGCGGAGGAGCCTGATGTGGGGCTCGATCCTATAACGCTGGGATCACGCCCTGAGCCGAAGGCAGACGCTTTAACCACTGTGCCACCCAGGCGCCCCCAGGACATGTGAAATTTAGTCACCTTTCCTTCGGTGGGCATGATGGTTTGGAGAGTCTGCATTGCTTCGGAGTCTTCAGGGAAATTTTCCCAAAATGCAATTGAACTCTTTATTTAAAAGGAGATGTTTATATTTATGTATTAATCTGCTTGGCGTGCCATGACAGAATACCACAGACGGGGTGGCTTAAACAACAGAAATGCCAGCCTCCAAGACTGGAAGTCCAAGATCAAGGTGCTGGGAAGGTTGGCATCTGGTGAGACCTGTTTCCCTGGCTTACAAACAGCTTCCTTCTCACTAGGTCCTCACATGGCCTTTCCTTTGTGCACTTGAAGAGAGAGAGAGAGAAAGAGCTCTCTGGTAGCTCTTCCTCTTCCTATAAGGTCACCAGTCCTGTTGAATTAGGTCCCCACCCTTTTGACCTCCTTTAACCTTAATTACCTCCTGAAAGGCCCCATCTCCAAATACAGTAGAGTCTCACATTGGGGGTTAGGGCTACAATATATAAAGGGACACAGTTCAGTCCATAACAACTCAGTAACTCATTTCCCACGGGTCTGGGTCTAAATTGAATCTATTCTCTTAACCATAAAACTTCTTATTTCTTTTTTAATGCTTACTAATCAATGGCCCATATTTTAACAGGCTTTATCACAGGTTAAAAAGTCATGGCCACTTTGTAGCATTATTTTATCTGTGTCTAGGAGAATTGGATCAAAAGTCTAATATTAGCATATACTAATTTTAGGGGTGCCTAGGTGGCTCAGTCGTTAAGCGTCTGCCTTTGCCTCAGGGCGTGATCCCGGCTATGGGATTGAGCCCCGCATCGGGCTCCTCCACTGGGAGCCTGCTTCTTCCTTTCCCACTCCCCCTGCTTGTGTTCCCTCTCTCACTGGCTGTCTCTCTCTCTAATAAATAAATAAATAAATAAAATCTTTTTTAAAAAAAGTCTAAAATTAGCATATACTAATTTTTCCATGATTGTCAAATTTTTTAATTAAACATTTAATTTAATATAATGGTTAAATAACATAATCTTAAGTACTAAAATTTTTAAAGACACAAATAGAGTAAAAGCAGGGATAAATTTAGAGCTAAGATTTGAATGCAAAATGTAATGTGTATTTCTAAAAATTTTTTTAAAGTACGTAAAACATACATACTTAAAAGGAACCCTGACATAAATATCTCTTAAGTCAATTTATAAATGGGCTTTAGAAAAATAATGTGAAAAACCATCCTCTAACAAACTCGGACATACCAATTAATCATATGACCCAAAGCTCAGATTTTGCAGACTCCAACCACGTCATCTAAAATGCATTCAGGGGTGCCTGGGTGGCACGTTTGGTTAAGCAGCTGACTCGGTTTTGGCTCAGGTCATGAACTTAGGGGTGTGAGATTAAGCTCCGTGTTGGGTCGGCTTGAGATTTTCTCTCCCTTTTCCTCTGCCCCTCCTGCTTTTCCTCTCTCTCTCTCAAATAAATAAACAAATAAATATTTAAAAAAAAATAAAATAAAATGCATTCATGCCCCTTCTCCTCAATGCCCCATCTTCCTTTCATTGTTTTATTTCTTCCACACACTTATTTTCTGAAATACCATATAATTTGCATTTTGTTTGTCTGCCTACTTCAACTAGAATGTAAGATCCATGAGGTCAGGGTTTATGTATGTTTGTTCACTGAAGAATCTTTGGCTTCCAGAGCAATGCTTATTACATGATGGGCATTTAATATACATTGGCTAAATAAAGAAAGAAAGAAATTAGTAATAAGTCAATTATTCTGTCCAATTAGATTTTAATAGCCAGATCTTTTTTAAGTGTAAACTAAATATAACATATAAAGCTATGCATCAGAATCACCTGGAGGGCTTGAAATAGGGCTTTTTGAACTTCATCTCCAAATTTTAGATTCTGTAGATCTAGTGGGAGTCCTGGGAATCTGCATCTCTAACATGTTCCCAGATCATGCTGTTACTGGTGGTAGAGGAAACATACTTTGAAAAAACACTGACTTACAGAAACCAGAACTCAATAGCATTTTGAAATTTGCAGAATGGTTATGAGTTGTTAGCATCTGGCCTTAACTCATGGTATAGTCCATCTGTTATATTGTAATTAACCTGCAGAAACAAGTGTAGTGGAGCACTGGATTGGTATGTCAGTAAGTGGTTTCCTTGACTCTCTCTCAACAAATTAAAGAGTGTGCTGACTCCCCACAGGCTGTCATCTCGTTCGGGTGTTTTAAATATGGACCTGCGTGATGGCAGTAGACTCACAGAAGGCACGTCCTGGCTCTCCCCAGAGTGTCTTCGTTAACATGATGGATAAATGGAAATTTCCCCTTTGGAAGGTTGTTAAGGCTTTTCTTTTGGTAGAGCATTGTAAAAAGAATTTGTAATGCAGCATGAAAAAAAAAAGAATAACATTCGAGTTATTAGGATAGTAGGATTTAGCCATTCTTTGGTAGTTTTCATCTTAAAAATTCTTTGCAAATATTAACTAATTCCTCAGGCAATCCTTGGAGGCAATGTATACTCCCTACATTTTGTTTTTCTAGAAGTTGGAGACAGAGGTTTGGCATCTATCTTGTGTTTTTGTGGCCTTTCTCCTTTTTTTGGTCTGTTTATGCCCTGGGGGATAGAAATCAGCTCTTAAAAATCAGATTTTCCTGCTACTCAGCAACCTCTTGAGGCCAGTTGCTTCCTGCCTCAATTGTTATTTCTGACAATCCTATTTTTCATGTGCAATGATTAGTTACTAAGGCAATGATTTTAAGGACTCCGACTCTGTTTATCATCCGGTAGGGAGTGAACTTAAAGGAAAACAGAGATCTTGCACATTGTATGGACACTCTTTTGTGTTCGGAAAAAAAAAAAAAAAACAAACCAACCAAAAACCACAATGTAAGAGATGTATGCAGAATTGTCAGCAAAATAAGCACAACTTTGTTGGCCTGGAAATTTTTCATTAACATGCTCACTGTATTCAGTAAGTATTGGGTTAAATTTATCTTACAACTCTTCCTATGTTCTTAAATTTTGAGAGGATGGGAAGTCTATTACCAGAAGGTGTATTTTTTACTGGATAAGAAAGCATATGCACAAAGTCCAGAGGATCAGGCAAAATATTTCTTTCATTCTAGGGTACACCAAATCCACCTTGACCAGTAGAGGGAAAGCAGCTACCCTTTCTAGTCTTTCTTCTTCCTTCATACATTTACTATTTGTTGAGTGCCTAGTACAGGCTAAGTACTTGTCTGTTTCTGGGATTAGGGCAGTGAACAAGACAAAGGTTCTGGCCTCATGGGCTTAGATTATAGTACAGGGGAATAATTAATAAATAAAATTGTATGTCTGTATTATGATTAAGTGTAGATAAATGCTCTGTAGACAGTAAGACAGAGCTTTCAAGTAAGATGACACATGGTACAAGTCCAGAAGGAACTCTGGTAATGAGCCACTTAGATCATTGAGGGAAGAACATTCTAGGCAGAGGAAAATTAGGTGCCAGGATCCTGAAGAAGGAGCATGGCTGAAATATTCAGGAGCAATAGAGAAGCAATGGGCTGCAGTAGAGTGATTCAGGGGTACAATGGTACCAACTGAAACCAGAGAGATATAGGAGTATACGAAGAGTTAGAAATCAAGTCCCCTCATTTTTTAAAATAAGCATAGTCATTTTTTTTTTAAAGATTTTCTTTATTTGAGAGAGAGAGCGAGAGAGCGCCTGGGATCATGACCTCAGCTGATGGCAGATGCTTAACTGATTGAGCCACCCAGGTGCCCCAAGTCTCCTCATTTTTAAAAAAAATTTCCCATAAACTAGTTGGAGGGTTAGCATAGTAGAAGACCCAAAGAATAGAAATTTACATTTTTAAAAAAGATTTAGTTATTTATTTTAGAGAGAGAATATGTGTGTGTGTGAGCAGGGAGGGGGACAGTGGGAGAGGGAGAGAGAAACTATAAGCAGACTTCGTACTAAGCACAGAGCCCAACGTGTGGCTTGATCTCACAACCCTGAGATCACAACCTGAGATGAAACCAAGAGTTAGACGATTAACCAACTTCACCACCCTGGAGCCCCTAGATATTTAAATTTTACAAGATATTGTGCAGAATTGGGCACTAAGATATGTTAGCTTTTCTCTAGAAAAAATACAGATTGGATATATCGATTGTTTGACATTTATGTTTTTTCATAGCATTAGAAATTCAAGACCTCAAGCTTAGCTTCTTATTTATCACAAAAGAACTCAGGTTCCATCTCTAAAGATTGTGCCTCTTAAAGGGAATCACAGTGAGAATTTGTGTATAGAACTTGGTTCCTTCTGTCCTTTCCATTATATCCTTCTCCTACTCCTATTCTACCTGCGCTAAGACTGAATTTGAACTTACGTTACATCATGCAAACAATCATTTGAGAATTTAGCATTGAATTCAGTCCTTTGTTAGCATAAAATTTTTAAATGAACTAATTTGTTGTTGACCATTGTGATTAGAATAATCACCCCATTGGAATGTATGTGCAGTAGAAATAAAGGGAATTAAAACTATGAAGTCGGATTATTCAATTTTCTTCTATGAATAGTTAATGTTATACCACAGGAGGACCATAGTCTGAAAATGTACTTGGATTTCCTTTATGACTCTTGTAGATTAAAGCTGGACTAAGCATGTTGGTTTGTAATAAATAGCAACATAAATCAGGAAAATAACCAGTCTCATTTTGATTGGCAGAATTAATGCCATTGGATCTATTTTTTATAGGTCTTTATTTCCTATATCTTCTAATGTGGTTTCCCTGCATAACAACAAGAAACATCATTGGATTTTATTTATGAGTAATTTATTTGGTATTGGTTTTTTATTACATTCTCACAAGGTGTCTTGAGGTTTGGGATTATTTTTATTATGTATTTTACAATCATATGGCCTACTTATAAGGGGAGAATATTTAGTGGGATTGGGGGTACAGGAGGACCTCTGACTTGCCTAATAATGACCAACACAATGATATATCTTTTCATCATGGTGTGAGGCAATGGAACCCCCACTGGAAGGGTGATTTGAAGGCTGTTCTTATCCATCCATCCATCCATCCATCCATCCATCCATCCATCCATCCATCCCTCCCTTGATCTCATATTTCCTTTCAACTCCCACCTCATTTCCAAATTCCCTTTTCATTGAAAAAAATCATAATCGTTATATATACACATTGCCTTTATACCTCTCTTCTTTCTTGAATTTTCAGGTAGGCTTCTGTTTTTACCATACCACGAAAGTAACTCTTAACTGAGGTGATCAAGAATCACATTTTCAAATTCAGTGGTCAGTTCTCAGCCTCATCTTGACCTTTCGGCTCATTCAACAGTGTTCATTTTTTCTTCCTCCTTGAAACACTTTCTTCATTTGTCCTCACTCATTTAGAGTTTCCTTTTGCCTCACTAGACACCTTTTCTCAGTCAATTCCTCATTTCCCTTACTTCTAAATGTTGTAATACTCCAAGGCTAATCCATGAACTTCTTCTAGACTATGAATTATCTTCTTTATCTTTATTTCTACAGTGATCTCATCCTCGTCGCTTGGCTTTCAATACCATCTGGATAGTGTCAACCTCAACATTTAGGTCTTCTGCTTGGGCTTCTCCAAACTTCCAAGTTATGTAAAATTGTCAAATTATGTCTCCTACTGGTTACAAAAATATGTATCTCAAGTATAATATGTCCAGAACAGAACTTCTGATTCCTACCACTCCAACCTGCACTTCCTGAAATCTTTCCCATCTATTAATCATCAAGCCTACTATTCCAGTTTTTCAGACCAAAAAATCTCAGGTTGCCATAGACTCCTCTTTCTCTTACATAATACATTTAATCCATCATAAAGCCTGTTGGCTCTTTCCTTAAAATGCATTCAATCTTTTTTTTTTTTTTTTAAGATTTACTTATTTATTTGAGAGAGAGAGCACAAGCAGGGGGAGCAGCAGAGGGAGAAGGAGAAACAGGCTCTCTGCTGATCAGGGGCTCTATCCCAGGGCCCTGGAATCATGACCTGAGCTGAAGGCAGAGGCTTAACTGGCTGAGCCACCCAGGCACCTCTGCATTCAATCTTTTAACCTCTACCAGTACCATTATAGTTCTAGGCACTATCATTACCTGAGACAGTTTTCCAAAGTCATTGTCCCATTACATTTCCATAGCAACATGAGAGTTCCCATTTCCTAATCAATATTTGCTCTTATCAGTCATTTTCATTTTAGCCAATTTAGTAAGCATGAAGTAGTATCTCATGGTGACTTTAATTTTCATTTTCATTATAATTAATGATGTTGAGCAGGTTGACTCATCATATTTAATTGCAACTCATCCTGGCCCATGATACCCTCCAAGTACTCCTTATCTGTTCAATGTCTAATTTTTTTCTTAGCACTTACTACCTTCTAACATGATGTATAATTTATTTATATTTATTGCTTATTATCTGTTTCCCTGATGATCTCCCTTCTCAAGTAGAATGTTAGCATGGAATCTTCCCCTGTTTTGCTTGTTGATATAGCCCAGAGGGCCTAGAATAAAACCTGTATTTATTTGGTATTAGATGCATATTGCTTGGGCAAATGAATGATCAATAGCCGTGTATTACTAGGAGTACTAATGTCAAGAATGGGAAAGTTTCCAAGAAGACTCACAAAAGAAGTGTAGTAGAAGGTTCCTGTCCGTTATTTCCCTTCATCATCCACGTGCCACTTGTCCTTTCTGTGTCTCTCATAGGCAGGGGCCGGGTGTCTCAGTAGCATGACTAGTCACAGTTAGCAGCTACCTACAAAGCTATATATACTGGACTATATGGGGATCCTCCCAGAGAACTTGATGGAAATGAAAAATTACTATGAAACTGGCAAAGTATTCGAGTGAAACAGAATAGCTTTTATGGTAGCGAGAAGGTTGTATATATATATACATGTATATATACATGTATATATACATGTATATATATATACAGGGCAATGCCTTTGCAAGAAAAACAGTGGTAAAGTATAAGACAAAATACCAAATATTATGCTGAGTGGGGCAAATAAAAAGAATAAGACCTACTAGCTGCCTTGAGGAGAGCTTGGCTTGCCCTACTTCCATTTCATTCACCCCACCATGGATTGATCTAAACATGTCACTCCCCTATCAAGAATTCGTTGTGGTCTTTGTTCTCCATTAAGTCCATTTTCCTTAGCAGAGCATTCAGGGTCCTTTCCAACCTGGCTCCAGCCATCTTACCCACTTCAGTTTTTGTTGTTTCCCCTTATTTTTTAATTTTTAATTTTTATTTTTTTGTTGTTGTTCCTCTTATTTATCCAACCTCCCAGCAACACAAGGAGCAAAGTTCCAGATTATGGGCTCTTTCTGGCACAGAATACTCATTTCATATCTACTTGCCTTTTGCTTCATTGGCATAAAGGTCCCCCCCCCAGTATACATTTACACACACACTCACCTTTCTATATTTAATAAAATCCTTCTTGTTGTGCGAGACTGGATTCAAAGGGCACTTCTTGGTGCAATAGTCTTCCATGATTTAAGCAGAATGAACTTCTTCCCTTCCTATATGATTATGATACTTAATATAGTCTTATTTTGATTTTGGTTTTGTTTATCCTTATTTCCATCAAATATGAAGTCTGAGGCCAGAGTTTGCATCATAATCATTTTTTTTGCCCAACGGTTCTACCTCTCTTTGCCTATAGTAATTATTTATTGAATGTTCATTGAAACAAAATAAAACAAATAATAAATAAAGACTCCTTTTTCCTTGTACCTAGAATATACTGAATAGATTTTTTTAAAAACCACAATGATAATCAAATGCATTTTGACAAATTGTTATTTACATCATAGGTATATTTACACAAATTCAACTATACCAGATCGATTTTAAAAAGCAAAAGCAAAAAATGGAAAGAGAGAAAATAATGACTTAAATAGTGTGGCTATAATTCTTACTTTGCCCCCACTGAGTGTAGTCCCAGGAGACAGCAGATGGAGATATGGATTTATTCTTCTCTTAGTCACTTCCAGTTCCAGTTCCTGTGAGCCATCGTGGTGTGAGCATCTTGCTGCGGTGAACGGGATTCTAGTGTTTAAAGACAGGCATTTTTCATACAACATGGCTTCTGAGAAGAAGTCAACTACTTTATTTGGTATAGCCTGCTGACTTTTTTTTTTTTTTAATTTATTTGACAGAGACAGAGACAGCCAGCAAGAGAGGGAACACAAGCAGGGGGAGTGGGAGAGGAAGAAGCAGGCTCATAGCAGAAGAGCCTGATGTGGGGCTCAATCCCATAATGCCGGGATCACGCCCTGAGCCGAAGGCAGACGCTTAACCGCTGTGCCACCCAGGTGCCCCAGCCTGCTGACTTTTTGACCCAATTCCCACACAAGGTATTACTCCACAGTAATCCCATGATACAAAGTCCAGGTCATATTTCTAATAGAGTAACTACATACATGGTCTTTCTAACTTAAAAATGTAATGGAGAAAGTAGATGATTTCAAGTAGAGCCACAAAGATAGTTAACATTTGTAGAAGATGAATATTTAAGAAAGATTTAATCATTGCACTTATTCTTGTGACAAAGAAGGTAGATAGATGTCCTAATAAAGGTCTCTAAAATGATGAGAAAAATGATTTCTCACATGGAAAATGGTGACCAGCTGTTCTTCTCCACAGAGTGCACAACAGCAGGGAATGTTTAAAATGTAGCATGAAGGATTTATCTCAGATACAGAAAGATTTTCTGTTTGCCAGACACTGAGATGACTTCTTGAGAGAAGTTAACAGAATCTCCTAACATGGAAACTTTTCTTTTCAACCTCATTCTGTCTGGAATAGTTTATGTCCACATTTTTCAAGTATGTACTAGCATTTTATGGACTGTTAAGGAAGTTACTCAAAGTAAAGATTCTGTTATCAAATGGATTTCAGAAACACTAGGTTTAACAAAATTTAAACAAAAGTCTCTACTGAAGGGCTTCATGGCATTTACTCTGCTCTACGCTTTGTGAATTTCTGGTGGGGGTAGGGACATGTATAATAAAAAGCATTTATAAGCTTTATTTAATCATGTATAACCCATTTTTAGAGGCTTTTTAAAGGATTGGTATTCTGTGTTACTCTCTTAGAGATATGTTGACCCACATATTTGAAAGTAGTAGATAAATTAGGTGGACTTTCATGTAATGTTGAAAAAAATTCTCACTTGCCACATTCCTACTTTTGAAAACAATGACAAAGTACTTTGTGGAGATATCCCTTTTTAAAAACCACCTAAACATGGGTTCCTTTGGGATAATTTCTTTCGCAGTTTTACATGTTGTCCAGTGAGCCACAGTGGAGTGAAAACAATGAGTTTTCACTCCACAGAACCAGGCACAGACTCATGGAACCTTCCTCCTTACTCTGACTTCTGAACACATTATTTGTGATACTAACAGTAGAGGCAGAGGCTGTAAATGTGCATTTTGGTTTTTGCTATAGTGAGGATTGCAGCTCTAAAGGCTGCTAATGAAACGAGGTGAGTACATTCACAAGATGGTGTAGTTTGGGGAGGAGAATTTCACCTAGAATAGCTAGCTTACTCACTACTACATTGCATGACAGCTTACCCGTGGAAGGCAAAACTATCACCCTACGTAACTCTTCACATACCTACAGGTACTGTAGTAAGTTCTCAAGGTCTTGAGTGAATCTTTTGGGAGCTTCATAAATATAACCGGAAAGGTGTACTAGAGAGAAGTTATCTCTGTGTCTACTTAACTGATAATTTCAAATGAGGAAAAAAAATAAATAAATAGTAGGTACATGAGGGAAGAGACCCACAGAGCAAGGTGACGTATTGTCTGGGTGGTAATTTACTTTGAATGTGTGTGAGATTAAGTGACCTATAATGTACACTCTACAGGTGGTTAGTTAGCATTTGAAGTACCCAAATCAGGAGTCTGTGTTCCTAAGGGATCTTATGTTAGTCTGGGTTCTCCCAAAAAACAAACAGTGTGTGTGTGTGTATCTGAAAGAGAGATTTATTTTTAGGGATTGACTCATGGTGATCATGGGGACTGGCAAGTTTCAAATTTGTAGGGCAGACCAAAAATTCAAACAACAGAGTTTCTGTGTTGGAGTCTTGAGGAAGAATTATTTTTCCTTTGGGGAAGCTCAGTCTTTGCTTTTAAGAGCTTGAGCTGATTTGATGAGACCCACCTACATCACAGAGGGTGGCATCCTTTACTTAAAGCCTGGTGATTATAAATGTTAATCACAAATAAAAAATAACTTCACAGCAACATCTAGACTGGTGTTTAACCAGACAACTGGACACTACAGCCTAGACAAGTTGATACAGAAAACTAACTATTACAGAGTCTACACAAGCACTTCCAATATTGTTGTCAAAAATCATTATCAGAGCTTTGTTCTTCAGCATGAGAATTGTTAGAAAATAATCTTGTATCATTGAAATAAGTACTAGTCAAACTAAGGGGTTGGCCAAAAGGAGTGTATGGGCACTATTGGCCTTAAATGAGAAAGGTCCAATGCTGGCAGGCCCAGCAGCCTTATGGAACTAGAACTGAGCTCTGTTTGGGTGTGTTTCCCTGCAGAAAAGACTAGAAGGTAAGCGGATGCTTCCTTGCCATACTGGACATCCTCCTCAGAGTCAATCTGTCATGCAAGATTCTCCTAAAAGGCCTACAGACAGAGGCGGATTCTCTGGCCTTCTAAGAACAGGTGGTGTAGGACTCTGTCGAGTTGCCTATAAATGTTTGCATTCCAGCAGAATCTTGTCTACAACTTGCTTTCATTGTTACATCCCATCTGGCTTTTATCGCCAGAGGCTTTTACAAAGGCTTTGGCTGTTTTTAGATAGCCAGCTTAGCTTAATTCACAACAGGAGGAATTTGGAATTCAGTATCAAAAAGCAATCCACTGGGAGAAACACTGTGATTTCCTCTCCATTCCAGTTGACTACCATCCTTTCTTGATTTGCGGGACTTTGATCAGTGAACTCTAGTCTTCTGTCTCCCACAGATTTAGGTCTTCATTATGATAATGTCTTCGTATAGGAATAATTGAAGCCGAGAGTTGTTGGACATACCATTTCACTCATTTCCTGACACTTAAAATTCTTAAAGGAATTAATTAATGTGTGGGGGCTTCACTCTTACCTTTAATGTAATTTTGAGCTTCATATGAATCATACAAAGCTTCCTGTCTTGTATATATACTTAAGAAATGTAGGCTGATGCCATCTGATGGAAAATAGCCCTTTTAAGAACATATTTTCCATACCATGAAAGAGTGAAAATATGCGTATGAGAGTCTGAATTCAGAAAAACATAGATATTTGAACAATTTAAAAACATAGGACCTTTACTATATTTTATTAGCCCGTTAGCATTTTCCCACTTAAATTATAGAACGTAGGTGTTTGTACACTTAAAAGTGGAGAAAGGGGACTAGTCCATCAAGTGAGTTTACTTTAAAAAAAGCTTTTTAACTACTTCTTAGGAAGCTAAATAATCCATCATGCTTTATCACCATGAACTTGAAAGTAGGAAAGTGGATCTTGTCCAAAGAGACACACTACATTTTGATTTAGAAGATATTTTGCTTTTGGATGAATACATTGATTGATAACAGGAATCAACTACACTATTAATAGTAGCTCCCCCAAAAGCTCTGTTATACAAATAAATCTCTCACATCTTTCTTAGCTGCTAAAATAATTGCTTGCTAGATTTATCTTTTCTTTCATGTAATGTGGCCTTGAAGTAAGCCAAGAATTTCTCTGCAAATTTGTTTGATAAAGTACAGTGAATTCTTACCCGTTTTTAGGAAATGCTGCTCTAAACTATTCGGATCTTCACTCAGTGAGAGAAGCTGGAATTTTTGGCCTTTCTTTTTGTTGATTTGAGATTATGGAATGAAGGCACCACTTTTTTGTGTGTCAGAATGTAGTGATAGATGAATGACAGTATCCCTTTGAGTGATGATGACTCAGAAGATTTTGGTGGACAAATGCTTTCCTAAAGCAGTACTGGGCAATGTTAGAAGGCTACTTATCCATAGGAACAAAACTATTAATGCCGGCTTCTAATTTCCACAGATCTGTGTCCTCATTTTCTCTACCTTTGTTTTCTCCACTTCATCAAAGCTAACTTCACTGTATGACTCCACCTATGATTCCATAACCCAGAACTAGGGACCTAGGATGCCATAAATCAGACCTTACCTGAGCCACACACATCTCCAAGCAGGATGAAGTTGTGGTGAATGGGGTGCCAGGCCAGGGCCTCTGAGGAGCCCTTCAGTGGTTGTCTACTCTTTCCTTCCCTCTCAGCTCTGGATTGGCTCTGAGCACAGGAATGGGGCTTTACTTAGGTTTTCTCTCTTTAGTTCTCATGAGCTCGCCTGTCCAATGCCTGTCTGGTGCTCACCCCAAGTCATAGTCTTCTCTGAAGCCTGGTGAGTCTGATGGGGGTGCTGATACTTTACCCAGTCTCCTACTTGACCCTTAGTCAAGCTGACTTTGGTCTTGTCATGTGAACACATCTCTTTTAGAGCAATGCTGCTCCTTAGATTTTCCAACTGTGCCCACGTAAGTGAATACCTAGCATTTGATGCTGTGAAAGTGGGACTGAAAATCCAGCCATAGTCTCCTGGGTGAGTGTTTGTAGGTAAGTGGGCATCCCTCTGCACATCTGCCTGGTGTCAGCTCACCCTGCCCTCCAACAACACTTTCCTGTTGCCTTAGTAACCGTACTGCCTGTGATGGTTAATTTTATGTGTCAACTTGGAAGGTGTTTTGAGATGAAATTCACATTTAATTAAGTGAACTTTGAGTAAAGCAGATTGTCCTCTGCAATGCAGTTGGGCCTCATCTAATCACTTACTAGCTTGAATAGAACAAAAAGACTGGCCTCCTCAAGCAAGAGGGAAATCTTCAGTAGGCTGTTTTGGGAGTCCATCGGCACATTGACTTTTCTGGATGTCTACCTGCTGGCCCTTAGACTGGAGCTACGTCATCAGCTCTCCTGGGTCTCAGGCCTGCCAGCCCATACAGCAGATTTGGATTTGTCAGCCCTCATAATTGCATGAGCCAATTCCTTGCAATAAATCTCTTTCTGGATATATGCACATCCTAATCGTTCTGTTTCTTTGGAGAATCCTGACTAATATAATGTCTTGTAGTCCCTCAAACTGTAGCACTATTATGAATGTATAAATTTTTATATACCTCTGTATATATACATGTATTTACTGTGGGAAAAATGAGGTTTCCTGTTGACTTTGGATCAGAACTCTAATAGGCAGTTTTATTATCTGCAATCACGGGAGAATGTCAGCCCAAAAATCTTCTAACAAAAAGCCTCAAGCCTGTGTAGTTGCTGTTTCTTCTGCCTAGAATGCTTTTCCTCCTGAGAGTTGCAGGGATTATTCCCATATTTTGGTCTATACCCAAATGCTCCTTCTCAAGGAAGGCTTCTTCAACCACAGTCTAAAATAACCCCCTCTATCGCCCTGCATAGCCTTAACTTAATTGATGTTTCTTCATAGCACTTACAATCACTTGGTATTTTATTATGCATGTATTTATTTCTTTATTGTCTAGCACCCCACTAGCATGGGAAATCCATGGACTTTGCTTTATTCACTGCTGTGTCCCTGGTGTCAGGACAGAGACTTGCTCAGACTGGATTTTTGAATAATATTTGTTGAGTGAATGAATAAATGAATGAGTGTTCTATATAGCAATAGAGTAATTAATACAAAGCCTGTAAATTTAGGTACTGCTCAATTTGAGCAAAATCAGAATCCTATAGCAAGTATTATATTACTTCAGTGAAAAATGTAATTTCCTGTTGTAAATATGTTACAGGGGTTGAGAGGTCATGATAAAATTACATTATTGGGAAGTTAACAAAATGTTATGGGGTAAAGAATTGTGTATGAAAAAGAAAAAAACAGCGTGGTTGTGATGACAAGTAATAGAATATGTATGGACTTAATGTTTAAGACCTTTGTCCCATCTGGCCGATTCCCAACTGTGCAGTTTGTTCATGGGCCCTCTGCCGTCCTTGGAATGTGAATGTTCTCCAGCCTTCCCTAGCTTTTCTTACTGAGAAGGGCAGTTTCAACAGAGCATTTGAATGCTTATGTTAAACAGAGAGAAAAGATATAGGGATAATTTTTTATTCCCAAGGTAAAATATTGTGGCTAGTGCACATCATGTGTCTATTTTCCAGATATTAAGTGCTAGCATAAGCAGGTGGCCCATATAAAATAATGGGACAGACTAATTTGTAAAGAGCTCCTATTCTGGGGATGCATCCCTCTAGGTTAAAGAATAGCCATATCTCCCCATTCAGCTGGCAAATAGAAGTAGTGATGCCCCATGCTTGAGACCCACAGAGTTGAGATATTCCTAAAACATCGTGGCAGTCTTACCTGGCAACCTCAGCCCACTGCATCTCATCTGTTGGCGGAGTGCAATTTGGCTACCTAACAATTAAGCAGTGGGCAGGCTGGAATTGCTTCCTGTCTGAGAATGGCTTTGGGGTTCAAAGCCAGACGGGCTGTGGGAAGAAGACAGGCTTTGGAGTCAGCCAAATGTCGGACTGAAGCCCAGCCTTGCCTCTCACTGGATGAACTTGGCTAAGTTATTAAATCTCTTTGAATGGTAATTTCTTCATCTGTAACGTAGGAATGATTGATTGTACTTACCTGGTAAAGTTGCCAGGAGGGTTCATCTGGCTCATAGTAAACACTTGAGAGATGATAATTTTTCTCCTATTCTGCATCATTTACAGCTTATTAGGTGTTTTCTTTTTATTTGTTTAGGTTTTTTTTTTCCTTTGACATGTCTACCTCTCATAGGACACATAGAATTTAGAATTTGGAAGGGATCTTATAGATCATCTAAGCCAATCCCTTCCTCCATCTCCTTTTTTCACTTTACTCTTAAAATACACGCACACACACACAGAGAAAGAGAGAGGGAGTTTTCTTCTTTCTTTCCCATTTCTGGTCATAACCGTACGTGATGAAGAAAGTTCATGTTATTGGATATTCCCCAGATCTCCATAAAAAGCTATAATGGTTTCTTTCCAATTCGAAAAGATTTATTCATGATTTTCACTCTCTTAAACCCTCCTCCTTTCTAGCAATTGCTTAACACAAACCATGAATGAAATGTCAGTGCTAGATCCTGCCCTTTCCCATCTTGACCCTCCTAGAGAAGTGGTTTTTAGAAGGGCTTTCCCTTGTTTACCTTTGAACATTTGAAAACCTAAAGCAGAGTGTAGTTCACATTTCTAAATAGAGCTATGAATTTATTTATTCATGTTTATACTAAAACAAACGAACGAACTTGGAGCTGCAGTATCTCACCCCACTTAACCTAGAAGCATAATTTTTCGTTCTTGTGCAATAAGGAGCTCTGTTTTTAATTGAGGTATAATTTACACACAACAAAATACACTGATCGTAATTTTTACGCGGAGATACAGAGTTTTAAGTTCATGACCTTGTTTGTGAGAAGTTTAAGACTACTGATTAAAAACGAAACAAACCCAAAAAAGGGATGCAAAAGAGCTAGTTCAGAACTCAAAAACCAGAAGGGTAAAATACCAGCGTAGGAATAGCCTTCAGCTTCCTGATTATTATTGCATGTGGCAGTGCCTCTTGCAGAAGAAATTGGCCTTTCACAAGGCCAAACTGTAAAATTTTGGAGTTGTAAGATTTGTAAAATTGTAAGGCTAATTGTAATCCTAATCAGCTTCACCATGGGTAGTACTAACTTGGATTAAAAATTCCGTGGTATCTTAAATAAACCTGGTGCTCCGATTTACTCCATTAAAAACACCTGTTTTGTTTTCTGTGGTCAACAGCAAAGGCATTACACTGCAGAAATTTTTTTTTTAAAGATTTTATTTATTTTGAAGGGCTTGGCAGAGGGAGAAAGAATCCCAATCCAGCTCCACACTTAGCACAGAGCCCAACGTGGAGCTTAATCCCACGGCCCTAAGATCATGACCTAAGCTGAAACTAAGAGTCTGATGCTTAACCAACTGAGGTACCCAGGCACCCCTACACTGCAGAAAATTCTTAAAGCATTCAATAACTCTTGAGTTTTGCCATTGTCGGACCTGTATAGTCTCCACATTTGCTGTCTTAGCATTTGTGATTAAAGTTATTTGTGAAGGGCCCAAGGTCTAAGATACATGCCAATTTTGAATGGGGATAATACTCACCTCCATCACATTGCTGTAAAGAGCAAACGTGATTTACCTGGCACAAATTCTGATTGCCTTGGTGCAAGATTCATACATGGGAATCATTTTACTAGTGAATAATGTATCTGATGGATCAGCTCCCACCCTCCTCATGTAACTGGAGTTCTGAATATGTTTCTCAGAAATGGCAAAATAGCATTGTGTGATCAGATGTTGTATGATAGGTTTCAGTTGATTAAAAATACTTAGCATATTCTATTTTAAAATTCTTCAATAATGAAAATAACAAATGTCTGCGAAACACGTTGATTCAGCAACTTTCAGCAAGAAAGTTATTATGGTCATCGAAGAATGAATAACAACAAAGAACAATAATACATTTGAAGAATTTCAAATGGCAAACATTGTATCATGAAGAAGAATCTCTCTTCAAGTGTCAATTCTGTCAGACCATTATGAGCCACCCTTGTGTGCTCACAGCTGAGAACTTGCCCCTTCAACTTCATGTCACATTTACTTTGTGTTAGTGCATTATCAGAGATAGATTGCCTTCATGGGAATTCCCATAAAGCCACAAGAATGCCTGACAATCCCAGTGATAAATATGCAACCTTAATTGAGAATTTTTCCTAACACGTTTTTATTGAGTATCTATTTTGTATGTGCCTCGTCCTGAAATGACAAATTTGAATATATTGAGCATACCCCTGAGGAATTTGCAGTGTGATGGAAAATATGGCCACATAAAGAGATATAAAACAGTGAGTTAAGGGCAACAGTGGAAGTCCTGTGGAGGTGCTGACAGTACCCGGGGAGGGCGGGGGGAGGCTCTCTAAGCTGGACAATGGTGATGGGGATGTATGTGGAGTAGTTAAGGAAGATCTCTTGAAGAAGAAAAACTGAATCTTACAGGATGCCTAGGAGTTCTGAAATGCCCATGATCTATTTACTCAAAATCAGCTATCTTACTACCCATAAGCAACACACTGATAGAAAACAATTGTACGTTTAGATCTGTGTCTCCTGACTTTCACTGTCTGTGGCTTCAGTTACCTATGGTCAACTGTGGCTCATCAGGTAGGCATGCCATCACCTCATCATCATCATCATCATCAGAAGAAGAAGGGTGTACACAGTGCAGTTAGATATTGTGAGAGAGATCACATTCATGTAACTTTTATTATAGTATATTGTGATCATTGGTCCAGTTTATTATTTGTTATTATTGTTAATTTCTTCTGCAACTAATTTATAAATTAAATATAAGTATGTGTGTATAGGAAGAAAATGTAGTTTGTGTAGGGTTTGGTACTATGCGAGGTTTCAGGCATCCACTGGGGGTCCTGGCACATGTCCCCCGCAGATAAGGGGGAACCACTGTAATTGAAAGTACAGAGGCAAGTAGCAGTATCTTTAGTCCAGGAAGAGAGAGGAAACTCCAAAGGGGGATGCTGGGACCCCCTGACTGCAGCCTTGGCTGTTTATTGGGTTTGCCTCCTATCTGTTGGACAGCCCTTTTCTGGACAGCTGTGTCTAATACTTGTCAGCAGGAAAGATTCTGAACTTTTAGATATGTGGCCTTTGACGTGAATCCAGCAGGGAGTCTAGATGCAGAGATGCAGCCATGCCAGTTGTCAGCTTGGCAAGTGTCTTAATCCGGGGCAGAAGGGGAGAGCTTGACTGTCATCAGCTTCCCCGAAGATTGATAAATTGGATGCAGACAGCGAGAGCCCAGCGCTGCCAACTAGATCTTTAAGATTGAAATATAACTGCTATATGTAGAACTCTGAAAAAACCCACACACCCCAAACACATCAGGATCCTGTTTAGAGTTAGAGCATGTTATATTAGAAATGATAATAATAGTTAATATCATGAGGCCTATTTTCTGCCTCTTGGGGAAGGCAACAGCCTGCAGTAGATGGGATCTGTGTTGTGTGGGCAGGGCAGGGGAGCCGCTTCCTCTCATACACATGCACCCCCACACTGTTGGCCACAACCCCTGTCTGGGCAGAGTGTGTAGTGTGGGTGTTTATGTGGATTTGTGTGTGCCTGTCTCTGTCTTTGGGTAGGAGCGTGTGACTGTGTGCATCTGTACACAAGTACGTGTGTAGGTATATGTGTGTGCATCTGTCCGACTGTGTCTGTATTATCTATGTGCGTGTGTGGGTGTATATGTGTGTATTTGTGTGTCTACCTTTGTGTACGTGTGTGGGCATATGCATGTATCTGTGTGTCTGTCTCCTGCATGCATGGACAGGTGTGTGCACCTGTGTGTGTTTGTTTCACCATCTACATCTGTCTGGTCTGTGTATACATGTGAAGGATTGTATGTTATTGTGTCCATGCGTGGACATATGTATACATCTGTGTGTCTGACTGCCTGTACCTGGGTGTGCCTATGTGTGTACGTTTCCCCACTGTATCCTGTGCTCTGGAAGCCAAGCTTCCAAGTTACACATAAGCCCCAGGCTGGATTTCCTCTGTGGTCACTGATAACCCTAAGAAAGGCCACTGCTGTTGCCGCTTAGCCATATGTGTGGCTCTGCCGATGGCCCCTAAGCAGCAATCTGGGCTTTACACTCGGTCACCTTAGAGACTCCTAACAGGTGTGTTGAGAAAAGATATTTACCTCTTTTCATCCCAGGAAGACCTGCCCAAGCCAGAAAATTAAATTCAAGCTCAGTCATGTCTGCTGCAGGGAACCTATTAATATCCCACCAATTGTTTTCACAGGTTTGCTATGAGGTAGGATAGGCTGCAGTCATCACCTTTTTTTTTATTTATGTGTGTCAGCTTAAAGTATAGAACAGTCTAGGGGCCCCTGGGTAGCTCAGTGGATTGAGTGTCTGACTCTTGATTTTTGGCTCAGGTCCTGAGATTGAGCCCCACGTCCATCCTTCCATCTGGCTCTGCGCTCAGCGGGGAGTCTGCTTGAGATTCTCCCTCTCCTCTACCTCTGCCCCTCTGCCCCGCTCACACCCACTGTCTCTCTCTTTCTCTCTCAAAATAAATAAATAAAATCTTTAAAAAAAAAGTATAGAAAAGTCTAAAGTCACATCATTAATTATAGGCAAGACTACTATGTGTTATCAGTGGCTGTATCCTTAGCTGTTTTGATTCTCATGTCTCTCTGTTCCTTGTGTGGTCAGGAATATGTACCTTCCTATTAGCCCCATTTCTCAGAAACAAACGTGCTATATTTACTTTAGAAAATGCCACAAATGCCTTCTTTCTAGTTCCTTGAATTGTGTTTGAGTTTTATCTGAATTTATTTGGCTGAAATCAGCTATAGTTTTTAAAAACAATTTTGTCACAAACTACAAGAATGTTTAGCCAATTTTTGATCCCCGGTTTCAAAATTGGGCTCCTCTCCCAGTCTTTCTTGTGCTTGGAAATTCAGACATATCTCAGTGACATATTTTTGCCTAATTTTCCAACTTACTACTTGGCAGATGCATGTGCAATTTAACAAAATATATTCTTAGATATTTTATTTTGTTTTAAAGATTTATTTATTAGAGAGAGAGAGTGAGAGCGTGTGTGCTTGAGGCAGAAAGAGAGGGAGAGAATCTGAAGCAGACTCCACTCTGAGTGGGGAGCTGGATTCAGGGCTCAATCTCATGACCCCGAGATCATGACCTGAGCAGAAATCAAGAGTCAGACACTTCACTGACTGAGCCACCCAGGCGCCCCTCGTCTTAGATATTTTACATCCAACTTGGCTGACTGGGGAGGAGGGAGGGAAAGTAGTGTCATGAACAGTAGTGTTTGAAGTCAAAGAAGCATTGGTGAATATTACTGTTTTAAAAATGAACCCCATGAAGTGTGTATTTTGTCTTCAGCTGAAAATTTTTTTAATGTCTTTTTATTATATTATGTTAGTCACCATACAGTACATCCCCGGTTTCTGATGTAAAGTTCGATGATTCATTAGTTGCATATAACACCCAGTGCATCATGCAATACGTGCCCTCCTTACTACCCATCATCAGCCTATCCCATTCCTCCACCCCCCTCTCCCCTCCCCTCTGAAGCCCTCAATTTGTTTCTCATAGTCCGTAGTCTCTCATGCTTCATTCCCCCTTCTGATTCCCCCTTTCTTTATCCCTTTCTTCCCCTACCGATCTTCCTAGTTCTTATGTTCCATAGATGAGAGAAACCATATGATAATTGTCTTTCTCTGCTTGACTTATTTCACTTAGCATTATCTCCTCCAGTGCCGTCCATGTTGCATTTAGCTGAAATTTTTGAAAATGAAAAAAAAGCCCAGATCCATTCCTTGCCTCCTCAAGCCAGTGCCCTGGAGGAAGTAGAGACTGGTGCCTCCAGGGCTTACACTCACACAGTGGGCTCTCCACCTTATTCACCCCGTGATGGCCTTGGGACTCCGGGGTGACGTAACTCCGACAGCGTGGACTTTCGGAGCTAATCTCTGCAATCTCTCAGGCCCCACTGAGCCCTGAGCCTCAAGAGGTACCCAAAGGCAGGAAAAGTCACAACTTGACTCCAGGCCTGCTGACTCTCCATCTGGGCGCTGTCGCCCTGTGCACGTGGGACTCTTCAGTAGCTTTGCGGTGATGGTAGGTGAGGGCTGACTCCACCGCAGGGCATGGGAGAACCTCACCTCCTATCTCCTGCCCACATTACCTAGTCCCACTTACCGCTGTTCCTCCCTTGCATTTTTACGCTCGGGAGGTGCAGACGGCTCGTAAAATACATGACAGCATTTTACATCGTCCTGTCTTTGCACTTTCCATACCTTCTGCCTAGAATGCTCTCAGCTACTAGTGTAATTTGAGAGGTGCCAAGAAAATGCTCACACGGGCACCCAAAACATCACCATTAATTCCCTTTATACTCAGCTTTGCTTCCATGGGTGCTCTCCCCCCCCCCACCTTGCACACACACACCCTCCCCTATCGTTAATCTCATTTCTGTGAAGACAGTGACTTAAAGTTGCATTGGTATCATAACGTGATAGAGTTTTCCAGCTGCTTTGCTGCCAGGGAGGACTAGGTGCCTGGGCAGCAGGGATGCTGAACGGGGCAGATGGCAAAGAACAGCGGTGGCTGAAGGCAGTCTCATCAGAGTTTTGCTTAGGCCCAGCCCACTGATGACACCCTACAACTCTCAGAAGTTTCTGGGCGACAGTGGCGTGTCAGAGGTCCAACATGTGAATGTTTAGGTGCGGTAGGTTCTCAACTGTGGGGTTTCTCTGTTAAATTCCGCACATTGATCAAAATACTTACAATGGTCTAATTATTCATTTCCTCAATGAGAATCATGGTTAAAAACCAATACAATAGAATTAAATGAAATTTCGTTTGTCCTTCATGATTGTACCTTTCAAAAACTATATGTTCTGGGGGGAAAAAACCCTACCCTAGATGTTCTGATTATCTATCGCTGAGTAGCAGACTACCAAAATAGTGGCTCACACTAACATTTATTTTGCTCGCGAGTCTGCAATTTGGGCTGATCTCAGGCAGCCTACCTCCTCTCTGCTCCACTTGGTGTCAGCTGGGCCAGCTTGAAGGCTTGTGTTGAATGATCTGACAGGCTCCCTCACTCACGTGTCAGGCAGACGATGCCGGCTGTCGGCTGACAGCCCAGTTGGAGCTGTCACCAGGACTACCCACGGGTGGCCTTTTCCTGTGGCCTGTGCTTCCTCACAGCATTGTGGCTGGGTTGCAAGATGAGTGCCCTGAGAAAAGGAGCCAGGAGAAAGCCCCATCTCCTTTATGACCTAGCCTAAGAAATTACGCAGGATCACTTCTGCCACATCCCATTCATCCTCACAGCCACAGAGCCTGCTCAAATTCAAGAAGGAACATGTGGGACCAGAAATATTGCTTTGGCCATTTTTAGAAAATACAATCTGCCACAGTGGAGCATAGAGAAATTTTAATTGACTTGTTATTGCTGGTTTTCCTGGTCATTCTAGCCAACAAACTCTTCTTCAGGGTGGGTTGTGTGGGGGCCAAGAAAGCCTTTTACGTGACTAAGTAATTATTGTATTTGGTTTCTTTTTTAATGAGACCTTTCCTCCATCACCAATATCTATTTGTCCAGAGAGAAAAACTTTCATGCATATAACAATTAGATCCATGTGGATCGAAGGTTTTTATTACAACAGCTTTAAAAACAATCTCACAAACTGTTGTACAAGATAAAATTCTGGCCCGTCCACTGTACTATTTAATGCTTTGTGTACAATTGAAAGGTTTACAGGAAATTTGAAGTATTGATTTGAGTATGTATAGATCTTAGCAAGAGTTGAGCACAAAGTCTTTGACCAAACATTTATGTTTTCTGGAATGTAATTCAAGTAGTTGTCTAGAAATATTTTGATTTGCATAACATCATTAATTGTGCTCGGTTAAGTAGTTTAGTTGTAATTAAACTTGTCCTCTTTGAAAAATTAAAGATAAGGAAAATCACATAAGAATTTGGCCTTGAGAAAAATAGTAGAAGGTTTAAAAATGTAATAGTATTGCAATATTTGTGATTACATAGTGCCACTTAGTTTTTGGATAATTGAACTGTCGCTTGTCTCAATCAAGATCATTCTGAGGCCACGTTTCTTTCTGGAGGCCTGGAAAAATCCCTGAATCAGGAGATAGAGTCTTGGTTGTGTCACTATCAGTGGTATGACCATAAGCAAGACACTAAACTTAGTGGTACCTCATTTGTAGAATGAAGGCATTTGACTAAACAACCTCTAAAATTGTTTACCTTATGAATAATATATAAGAATGCCATTTGCTGAAAAGAAGTATAACAAGACAAAATAATATGAAGAGATAATTTTGTCCGATGTTGGGCTAGTAATTAGAAATAATCAAAACCATATATTTTACTTAGAAACACACTTCAAACTCTTATTTCCCAGCAACCAATTATTCAGGCTCCCTTGAGACAATTCAGGGTCTTGTTTGGATTTGATTAAGGGAGTAGTCAGCCCTTAGCTTGTTTTATATGACTTCATTACAATTTGAAAAGCAGATGGTTACTTAATAGATACTATTTGATAAGGGTAAAAATAGGACAAGGCTCTTTGCATCTTAAATAGATCTTAAAATAACAGTCTTATGAAGCCTTGCGAGTAATTTGGGCTGTATCCATATTACAGACAGGAAAAAGGAGGCAGGGACCTTTGTTGTCTAACAGTTACAATGCCAAAGTCTATTCTTTGGCAGTTTTGCTTATTATGATTGATTAAATATGGATCTCATTAAGTATGTGTAGCTATTTTGAACACCTTTTAATACAACCAATATTTATAGACCACCTACTTCAAGTGAGGTGCTTAGAATCTTGGCAGCAAATGTAAATGGCGCTCAGTGAGGTCCTCAAGGAATGCAGCTTGTCAGAGTCTCAGTGCTTACCCTGAACACTCAGTGAGCTATAATATCGCTTAAAATGATATTCTATTCATTATATTTTGTATCAGAACATTCTTTTGATATGAACAAAAAACAATAGCAAACTACTGTTGATCCCTTTTAACATGTCAGATACAATGCTATGCACTTTCTTCACTGCCTAATACAATACCCTTTTGAAGGGGTCTTTCCCAGCATGGCTTCTACAGTCAGAGGTTTGGGATTCAAATTCCAGTTTATCCAATAGTTGTGATGACCTCAAGTCTCATTGCATTGACCTTTGAGGATTACATGAGGATTTACGTAATCATGCAATATACTTAATACAGTTTCTGGAACAGTAAATGTTCCATAAATGTTAACTCTTTAGAATTGTTATTGTCACCATCAACTCTATCACATAGGTAATATAGAAAATTTTTGTGTGGTTTTGAATAGTAAAGTAAGCAGCAGGGCTGGAAAGCTAATTGTTATTTAATGCCAAATTTCTTAACTTCTAAACTATAATTCTGCTAATAGTTAAAACGCTGAAATTTAGTAAAATATTTCAGTTCTTTCAACTCTGTTAAGTGATCAACACTTGATACTTCCAAGAATCCTGTGATCAAAATCCCAAGTTGTCTGATTTTGTGTGGCAAAGATTTGCAAGTAAACAAAATTAATTTCTCATCTAGAGTTTCTGGACCTGGAAAAATAGGTTATGGTAGGGGGAAGCAGAAAAAAGATTGCGGTTGCCCCTTTTGAATAAGCAGGAGACTTTGTGGCTTGAATGATTCTTTCTAAAACTTTTGCTCTGTTATTCTTATCCTAAGAGAAACTTATACATTTGTTTCTTTTTTGTCTTTTATAAAACCCACATCAGAATGGGTCAGATGTCTGAAATTTCTTAGGGTTAATGAAGCAGAAATAGTTGATGAGAGCTCTCAAAATAAAGTCATAGAATGTGATCAGGTATTCATTCACATGCCAGATTAAGTGTGATTTATTCACTTTAGTGCCAAAGAGCAAATTCCTAAGCTGCTTTAGGAAAACATGAATGAGAGTGGAAAAATACCCTGGAATGAGAAAAGCTGAGTTCTAAGCAGAGGCTCGAGGTCAGAGCAAGATTGCCCACAGGATGACTGGTGCCATCCAGAGTGTTGAGTTAGTTAAGCCCCTCTGTGTAAGGCACCCTTGGTGGGGACTGGACAAGACTGATCCTGCTGATATTACTCGAGTAGCTCCAGATGTAAAGGAACCAGGCCACAGGGGTGGTGGAGAGCCCGGATGCCTTTAGCTTGATGCTCTGTTTGACATGTCACAGTGCCAGTCATTAAAGGGACAGGAAAAGCAAGCTGGGCTTGTCATGAAGCCATGCCACTGAGAACACCAGTAAAATAACTCAACATGCATTTTTCCTAGTTCTGATGTCCTCTGCATTACCCTCTGTATCAGTGCATGCCTGTGTGTATGTGTATGGCTAAATTATACAACTAATCCTGTCATTATTTCCTGGTCCTGACTCCATTTGCTATGCATTCCTTTTAGTTTAGTCTTCATGTCTGAAATTATATTTAGTTTTATTTCTGTTCTTAAGTTCATCGTATTCCTCAGTGCTTTCCTCAGCTTTCTCCTGCATAGATGCTGATGAGCCGTAGCTCTCAAGGCTCCATATATTTAGAACCAGATCAGACAGTGTTATAATTTTTGCTGCAACTGTTATAATTTAGAAGGCTCAAGAGGAAAAGGAAAGTCTATTTATTCACCCATATTTTTGCTTACTATATTCTTTCTTTCTTCTTGATGTGCCACATTTCTTTCTTCTATCATTTCCTTTCTGCTTAGGGAACTTCCTTAGTCATTCTTTTAGGGTAGGTCTGCTGGTGACACATTCTCTTCATTCTTCATCTGAGAATGGCTTGATTACCCCTTTCTTCCTGAAGGATATTTTCACTGGATGTAGAATTCTGGGTTGACAGCTCTTTCTTTAAGCATTTTTCAGTGGCAAAATATTTTGCCACTTCCCTCTGGCCTCTGTGCATTCTGATGGGAAATCTGCTGGCATTTGAATTGTTTTTCCCTGATAGGTGGTACATGCTTTCTCTCTGACTGCTTTCAAGATTTTTTCTTGGTCTTTAGTTTCCTGAAGTTGATGATGTGACTTGGTATGGATATTTTTTTTAATTATCCTGGTTGGCATTTGCTTAGCATTTGAATCTGTAAGCTTACGCCTTTTGCCAAATTTGGGAAGTTTTTAGCCATAATTTCTTCTAGTACTTTTTTCAGCCATGTCCTCTCTCTCCCCTCTCCTTTAGGGACTCCAATGACATGATTGTTTGATATTTCAGTATAGTCCAGATGACTAAGGATCTATCTGTTGATCTTTTCCCCAGTCTATTTTCTCTCTTTTGTTCAAATTTGATAACACATTGTTCTATCTTCCAGCTCATTGACTCTTTCCTCCGACCCCTTTCTTCTGCTATTGAGCCCATTTAATGAGTTTTTAGTTTCAGTTATTGTCGTTTTCAGTTCTAAAATTTCCACTTGGTTCTTCTTTGTATCTTTTTATTTCCTTGCTGGAACTTTCTAGTTCTTTGCGGAGACTTCCTATTTTTTCATTAGTTTTGATCATGTTCATAATTGCTTGTTAAAGCATTTTAATGATGGCTGCTTTAAAATCTTTGTCAGATATTTCAAACATCTCTGTTATCTCAATGTTGGCTTCTGTTGACTATCATTTATCCCTCATTTGGGGGTCTTCCTGGTTCTTGGTATGATGTGTGGTTTTTGACTGAAATATAGATATTTGGGGTACTTTTTTGTGAGACTCTGGATCTTATTTAAACCTTCAGATTTAGCTGTCTTTCTTTGACACCTCTCTGGCCAGGCAAGTGGGGGCCCACCTTGTTACTGCCAGGTGGGATTAGAATTCCGGTTTCACCTATTGGCTCCTGTGGACACCAAGGTGGTGGTAGTGGGAGGGAAGGTCCTCTTGTTACTTCTGGGCAAGGGTGAGACTTCCTCCTAGGAAGGATACTTCCTCTGACACTTTCCTGGCAGAGGGATAGGAGTGCCTGCATACTGCTCCCCTGTGACCTCCACTGACACCACATGGGTGGGGGCTGCCTCATTACCAGTGTGTGGTGGTGAAAGTCCTGACTCTCTAGGAGGCCTCTCCTGACACCACCCAGAGGTGAGAAGGAGGGATGCCTCATAACTGCTGGGTGGAGGTAGAAGTCCAGGCTCCCATGTGGTTTCCACTAACATGGGAAGTCGGGGAGATCACGGCTTTGTACTGCCCAGTGGAGATGAAAGTCCCAGCTCCCTACTTGGCCTTATCTAATGTTATCACAACAGGGGAGAGGGAGCATCGAGGTGCTTTGCTACAGCCCCGTGGTGGTGGAAGTCTGGCTCCCCTGTTGGCATTTGCTGGCATGGTGAAAATGGGGCCACTGTGTTTTCCAGACACTGTGGTGTCTGGCTAGAGTACAGCAGTTTTTGTCTAAATGTTTCCTGTCTTTCTAGGCTGCCCCTTTCCTGATCTTGGCTAGAGGGAGCAGGCTTTCTTGGGGCTTTTTGTCTGCATGGGTTGGCATCCAAGTTGCTGGCTTCTCCAGTTCCAAATGTGGGACATATAGGCAAACGAAGAGCCACTGTGTCACTCGCTGGGTCCTGAAGCCCCAGCCAGTCTGCCTTCTTCTCACAACCTTTCAGAGTCTTCACAGATTTGTTTTACTTGTAATGTCCAAGGCTTTTAGTTGTACTTAGCAGGTGGAATGGGGAAGAATATGGCTATTCCATTTTCCCAGAAGTGGAAGTCAAGTGCCTACATTTTACATGCAATTACTTAAAAGATCCATCACTATCCTTACAGTTGTTCAATTATCTGCTCACTCCTTCATTCACGTAGGAGAGCTGACTGAGAGCTGGCACGTAGCGCTTCCCAGTGCATGAAGGCCTAGTGCTGGGGGGCAGTGGCTCCAGGAAGAAGGGAAGGCCACGCCTGGCCTCTTTCTCCTGCACACACAGCTTCTTGGTGTCTCCAGTTCTGTTGCCTGCTGCCACACTGATTCTCAGCCAGGCTTCCCCAGACTCAGCTGGAACCCATAGGATTATAATAAGGCAAGGAAAGTAAATATTAAATATTTATTTATAGCTGCATGGCTAAGCCTGTGAATAATGCATGAAAGAATTTTTCAGGGGAAAAAAGTTCTAAGGGTACTTTATTGGTTACCATTTAAAAAAATTTTTTTAATGGGAAATAATCTCCAACTTGCTAAAAGTTGCAAGAATAGAATAGTAAAAGGAAAACCCATATACCCCTTACCCAGATTTACCTGTTTCTAACACTTAACACTTCACTGTGCTTTCTTTATCATTTGCACACTCTCTCCCAACACACACACACACACACACACACACACACACACACACACACACTCTAATTCAACATGCCATCTGCACTCCAATTTTGTCAATTGACTCAATGTCCTTTATAGAGTTTCCCCTCCAGGACAGGACTGTATCACAAACATCTGTAGAGCCTCCTTAGTCTCCTTTAATTGGGAACAGTTCCTAACTGATTTTTTAAAAACTGTAAAATGGTAAAACTGTATCTGTCTCATATCATTAATGTTATTTATAGGTACACTTAGCAGATTGTGAACTTATTAACATGGAAAAAGGAGAATTTCAGTACTCTGTAGTAGTAAAGAGGATCTTTTAGCAGCATGTAATTAAATCAAAAAATGAAGCCACAGCAAAACCATAAAATGCTTGACCCAAAATTAAAAAGTTGTTTATGTAAGTTAGAATGGAAAACATTGTTCTTTTATCACCTAAAAGCTTTGAGGAGTGATTAATAAAAGTGCATTTGTACAATTTACACAGAAATTAAATGCTTGCAAAGTTCTAAAATGACAGGTTTTAAAGCTTAGCTAGAAAATGTGCTTTATTCTAACTTGAACAGTCAAATATTGCTAATGTGCCTGTCCCAATAAGTCCCCTCTGGACGTGCACCAGTGAAGTATAAGTGAGAGAAGCACAGTATCTTGACTTATTTTAAATGCTGAATGCTGAACAGCCTGTCAATAAAATCATGTTCAAAATCGGAAGTACCATTAGCCTGACAATGAATGGTCACCTTTAGATGCTAGGGATAGCTCTATTCCCTGAGACTGCAGTGGTATTTCTTTAACATGCTTTGAAAATGCATCTGAAATGCATATTCTCAGTATGCAGCAAAACCAAATATTTGGCAACTAGAGTTGACCTTTTGGTTTGTGCATGTCAGTGGCTTGCCCCAGCTCCTCCTCTGTGCTTGGCGTTGAGATCTCTGGTCAGAGCAAAGAGTTTTCCTCACAGCCAGGACCTGCTGAACTCTGGTTTCATCTCCTTGGAGGCCAGAAAAGCACATTGTTTCCTATTCATTTGAATTTCCATTTTCAAAAAGAGGCCTTGCCCTGCGCCTGGAGATGGAGAGAGAGTACTTCTCTCAATACCTTGGACTGATGAGGTCTGGATTAGACCAGACATTGAAAGATATTTCCTATTGAAGAAGCATGCTAATTTCAGTACTATTTGTATTAGAATTTTAAGCAATGTGACACCTGTCAAGATATTTTGAAACCCGAGTAGAGATTATTTTAGATGAATTATGGCTTCTTTAAACTATATCTCATTTCAGTGGTTTTGAAAAAATCATCTCAGTTTTAGTTTATGTAGATGTCTTGGGTTATTGCACGGTGTTAGGGGCATGCTCTGGAGGCAGGGCTGCCCTGATTGCCTTCCTCACCAGTGAGCAGGGAACTGAACCCTGCAAGCCTCAGTTTCCTCATGTGTAAGAGGATAATAATAGTGACTTTATGGGACTTTGGGAGCCATAAAATTTTAAAATTAGATGATCTATTTAAAATCAGTATACTTTAGACCCAGGCACAAGGTTCCCTTCTCATGCCTTAGACTTCAGAAGATTCCACTCTGGCTCTTCTATAGCAGTACTTTTCCCTACAAAATGAAGAATCTGGGATGAGTGGAGGGGTGGTGAAAAGTGCTCTCCCCTCTCCCTGTCTCTAAGGGAGTGCTACCCCTTCTAGAACAAGTTCTGGGCACTAGAAGGTCCAGATCCCTGCCCAGTTGTCCCCAAGTACACTTGCAGGCCCTTTGCAGGCTTCTTTTCTGCTTCTGGCCTCTCCTGAAGGCTGACAGCTCCCCACTCCCCAGCTGGTATGAGCATCTCCACTCCTGAGGGATGGACAGAGAGTGGCAGTTAGTAGGGCTGTGGGAGGAGCTTTGCAGTCTGGCTATCCACACATGCACACCTGTGGCCCCTTGCAGAGTCACCAAATTGAGTACGAAGAAAAGGGGGTGAACTGGGGCTGCCTTTTCCTGGGCTTCCATAGCCTTACACGGAATGTCGAGGAGTCTGAGCATGCTAAATTCTCAGTCGCATGGCCTCCTAGGTTGTTAGGAAGGAATATTTGTCAAATAGGAGACCACATGCATTTTATGTGTTTGGCTCTATTTGTACTCTTGCCCCATACTCCACCAACGTTGGGAGTGAGAGTGTGTTTAGGTACTGACTGGCACATAGTAAGAACTCAACAGACACTAGTCACCATCGTTGTCATTATTATTGTCATCATCATCTTCTGCCACCATTCTGAAATGGGTGGGAAACCAGCTCTTTCTCTCACCCCTGCATGGTCAGATACCATCTCTATTTCTTACAACAGGCAGTAAATGATTATAAAGATTTCATGGATGGTCTTTGGGAAGGCTTTGGGGGAAACAGTGTGGTATGGGCTGGAACGCGTGGACCATCTGAGATGACCACCCCAGCTCTTTGCTGTGGGTTCTGTCCAGGATCTGTCATCCTGCAGATGCATCCATTTAGTATAGTTCTCACACTCCAATGGCCTTGTTCCCTCAGGTTATCCAGCACCAAAGTCATTTGATAAACACAGGTGCGCTGACATTTGGTACTTCAACTTCCTCTTAGCCTCTCCTTAATTTTTTCTTTCATCTTTTAAATGGTGGTGCTTTTATAAGAAACTTTAGAATGGTTCTGTCCTGTGGTAAGCTCTTGCCTTGGGGACAGGATCTTTGGCAGACAGCAGTTTATTTCAAGGATTAAGGGTTGGTGCTCAAACCCTCCTCAGATGATGCCAGTGGCCCAAATCTTGTTGATTTACATCTAGGATGGTTCTAGGATGGTAGTAGAAGCAATCTTACAGAAAGATTACCTTAGCACAGGCCTTTGTGTTAGAAAAAATACAAATGCTGGTCAAGTTCCAGTCTTTTCACATAAGCCTCTTTACACAAAAGAGATCCCAACATCTGGTGCATTTTCAGGAGAAACAGAGTCCTCTTAGCTTTGTGAGTGATGTGCCTCCATTGGTAAGGACCACAAGGACCACAAGAACACAGCACTTGGGTTTCATCAAGTTGGGTAGTGCTAATGACAGATCATTTATGGGGCTGTTTATTGTATGCCTGCATTGTATTCAGCGGTTTGTACATATTGTTTAATCAGTGAGAAACTAATATTTCCAAATTAACAAAGCTAACAAAACAAGAGGCCAAGATTTGAACCTACATTTAATTTTTTAAAAAAGCTAAGAGATATTAAATTTCACCACTTTTTTGTTTGCGAAGGAGGGCATTTTCCAACCTAATCTATGCCCAGTGTAGATAAGAAGAGGAGCTTATAATTATAGTTTCAAGGACTTTAAATTTGTTTAGCAAGAACAGTGTTATCTTGGGGGATGGACAAAATGGGTGAAGAGGAGTGGGAGATAAAGGCTTCCAATGATGGAATGAGTAAGTCTGGGGATGAAAGGTACAGCATGGGGAATAGAGTCAATGGTATTGTAATAGTGTTGTTTGGTGACCAAGGGTAGCTACACTGTGGTGAATATAGCACAATGCATAGACTTGTGGAATCACTAGGTTTTGCACCTGAAACTAATGTAACATTGTGTGTCAGCTGTACTTCAATTTTAAAAAAGGGCAGTATTATCTCCTGGAAACAGTGATGACTGCCATCCCCAGCCAGGGACTATCATAATTTATACTACCTTATATTTATTTGTGGTAAAATAACACCATAACAATACAACTTGATAAACTTTTCTCCAATCTTCACAATACCAGATAAACATGAAATAAAATATTCTCAATTCTTTCCTCTATTTTATCACCTATCCTTCCCTCCTGGCTGCCCTTTTCACCGTGTACCCCTCCCTCTCTCATCTAATCAAGAGCAATTCCAAGCTATGTTCTCCCAAGCAACTCTCAAAATTATCTACTTTTTTTTTTTAAAAAAAAGAAAAGATTTATTTATTTATTTTAAAGAGAGAGAGAGAGTGCGCTTGAGTAGGGGGAGAGGCAGAGAGAGGAGGAGAGGGAGAGAATCATCAGGCAGACTCCCCGCTGAGTGGAGAGCCTATAGCAGGGCTGAACTCCAGGACCCTGAGATCATGACCTGAGCTGAAATCAAAAGTTGGACACTTAACCAACTGAGCCACCCAGGCGCCCCAAAATTATCTATTTTTATGTTTTCCCACTATCACTACCTCAGTCCAGGCCAGGGAACAGACTTCAGAACCAAACTCTTTGGGTCGGAATTCCAGCTCTGCTGTTTACCAGCTGTGTGACCTCAGTCCCATAACTCAACCTCTCTGTGTTCCATTTTCAATCTGTAATTTGGGGATGATAGTATATAGTTCATATGGTTATAAAGATTAAAGAATATATATATTACACAAAAAGTACTTAGACTAATGGTGTAAGGTGCTACTGTCCTTAGTCTTAGATCTTTTATAGATCTAAGAACTACAGTCCTGTTCAATTAACAACATACTCATAGTCATTTTCATTTTAAACGTATTTTGTCAGGAAAATTATCCAAGATTTACAAGTAGGCAAAAGATAGTTTGCTGGCTATCCTTTCAGTGGAGCATTGGTGTCTTGTCCAGTGGAACGTTTAGGGATGATCTGATTCTACGGCTCTGGACATCTTTGATAGTCTTTACTCTGATTAGATTACTTTACAACAGTGCTTTGTGGAAGTTATAGAAAACTCAAAGCAAGTGATCTTTCTCATAAAAAAAGGAAAGGACTTTTGTCTTACAGATATATAGTTGATTTCCACAGTGTAGAAAAAACCTCAACTATCATGTTTTTCTGCCCTATATGATATTAACCACTTTTGCATCTATAACCAAATAGATTTCATAATTCCTGATTGTGTGTGTGTGTGTGTGTGTTTGTTCATTAAATTCTACTTTGAAATAGTTTTAACATCTTACTGGTACCTTCCTTAACTAATGAGTTAAAGAAAAATATGCAAATTTCCCAAACAATAGAACTAAGCCAAATCAGAGTCCCTGATTAAAAATTTAAAAACGATCCTTCTCTCATCTTTTATGAAAACCCAAGGAAGGGCACCAAGATTGGCCTAATTGCGACACTGAGAACTAATGAATTAATTGCTAATAGTTTCTTCTCCCTTTCCGTTTTCTACCTTTTTCCATATTCCTCCTCACTATCACAGCAGGTGCCAGTATCCTGTATGGTGGTGGAGATACCCCATCCCCTACACTGACCAGCCTCACATCTATGAGAGCCTCACAAAATACCCCTCCTTGATCCTTACCTCAAAAATAGTTTGTATGCTGAATCTTCCCTCATCACCATCCTCAACCTATCCCATAAAATAAGGCTTATCAGTTGTGATCCTCAGTTCTTCAGATCATTAATAGCTGATAACAGGTAATATGAAAGAATCATTCATTCATTGAGCAAAGATTATTTGTTGAGCTCCTACTAAGTGTCAGGCACTCTGGTAGGTGCTAGAGATAGAAGGGTGAAGACAAGACAGTTCATGTCCACAAGTAGCTTTCAAGTCAATTGAGGGAGACAGACAAACCAGAAAGTTGAATACAGGGTGTAGAGACTGTGACTGAGGTAAGTATAGGAAGCTCTGGGAGTGAAGGGAAGTGACATTGAAGACATGAAGACAATGAGAGGGATGTGGAGGAGGGCATCCTGGGAAGCACGAATTTTATGGCTTGATCCCCAGGAAAAGGCCAACAGGATTCCTCAAGTTGAAGTAGCTCTAAATGGCCAACAGAACTCCCTCATATTGCCTTCAAAAGATTAAGATCCCTAGGTAGATGTCCTCAGCATGGAGGAGAGAAAAAAACCTTTTGCACCCTATTTTTGTTCCTTCTCTTGGTGTCCATTGTGATGAAAAATTCCACAGGAAACAAGACAAAAATGGAACACTTGGTACTGTGTGACTTGAGAAAGGCCTGGAGAAGAGGGGTTCCTTCGCTTGGGGAGAGCTTCATATCCTCCTTCTGCTAGTAACAACCTTTGGTGGCATTTGGATGGCTGTACCTCCCGTACCTGATGAGAGACCATTATGTTCCTCCTAGTAGTTAAGTGGGTGGCCTTTGAAGTGCATCAGATTGAAGTTCAAGTTCTGGTCTCTCATTTGCTGGATGGTGACCTTGAATAAGATGTTAAACCACTCTGAAAGAAACCTCCCCTTCTTCACCTGCCCTATACAGGCACTTTATATAAGTGCTCGGCACGGTGCCTGCTACGTGGGAAGTAATAATAAAAGGCGGCAATATTCAACCTTCCAAGCAAAATTTATCAACAGTCAACAAACAATACAATTTGCTGTTGCTTGCAAAATTTTGTCCAAACAAGCATGCAGAAACAGTTTTACATTTGCTAGTTTGGAAATATGAGGGTGATAAGTTCAGAGCCATCTATTTCCGTATGGGTGACAGATTCTAATGCAGTGTGGAGTTTAGTGATACTGAAATATTCCTGTATTACACCATTTGGGCACTTTATATCCCTTAGAAAAGTAATCATCTCTGTGTCCTTTCCGTGTGTGTGTCTCAGCCCAGTATACTCCTGGTCTATAGCAGAGAGGAGCCAATTTACAACTCTGCCGTTCTTCTCTCAGGCCATTTCAGGACTGACTGTTGCAGGACTTGTGCAGTTTCTTTGAGCAGGAGTGTGTGACGCCTCTGCCCTTCTCCATTCACAACTTCCCCCCTCGCCCGAACGCATTGCATTTTGGAATTATGCAACACGACAATCCCGAAGTCTATACTTGCTGTGTTTCCTGGGAATCACGCCTTTACAGCAACATGCCTATGCATGTATTTGTGTATTCAGGAAATTTGGCTCAATCAAATAGGTCAACAGCAGTTTGGGGAGCAGAAAGTATAAGGGCAAAGAAGATATCATGTCTCTGTTTTCCTCCTTTCTTACCCCACCCCCTGACTGACCCACTAGAGAGCACAGAGTTCAATAAGGGTCGTCTGCCAATACATGACTATTCATGCAAAGATATATTGGGAGTATGAACACTGGATCTGAGCCAGGATGAGCAATCCTCTCTGATAGGACAAATAGAAAAGAGAGGTCATCGTAGTATTCACAGAGGAAAGAATGCTTGTATTGGGCTTTGAAAGATGAGCAGTATTTCATCAAGTGGAGATGGGGGAAGGTACTACCATCTAGTACAGGGCTGTCGAGACTACCCTGTCCAGTAGGATGCAGACGAGAAGAGTGTTTGGGTGATGACTCCAGGAAGATAGCCAATTGTAGGGTTTAGGGAGAGGGAAGGATATAAGGGAGATTCCCAAGCTAGGAGACTGTAAAAAATACGTGAGGCCTGACATTTTGCTTCTTGCCACTGTCAATAAAAAGCTGTTGCCAACCTGTTATTACTTAGCACAGCTAAGGGGGTTTCCTATATCATGCTCAGGAGTGTTTCTATGCATGTACAAGATTATAGACCTCTAGGTCCACCCATAATAGTTTCCCATTATTGTGAGATGTCAATGAGAGAGCTGACTTGGCTCTGTCAGCGTCCTTGTCCACATAAAGCCCTTCCTAATATAGTTGGAGAAATCAGTATGAGATCCATATCTTTCTGAGGATTGCAAGTCAGAAAATTCTGATCTAGCTGCCTCCTACCCCCAGTTACTCCCATTTCCATTTTTCTTCATGTTCTAATTACCACAGTAATATGGAGTACAGGGAGAAAAGCAAGATTTTGATGAGGGGAAGAGGGTATGAATGAATTTAGTGTTCCCTTGTTAAGTGCCCAGTCCCAGCAGGATGTCTGGAGATTGGGCTAATAGACAACCACGGGAACTAAGCTTGATTGACCTGCAGAGCTTGGTGCAACTAAATCCAGGTGTAACCCACGGCAGTGTGAGAAAGGACGATGGTTGGCAAAGTTGAGGATGTTCATGTCTCGATGACAGGATAAGCAAGATCTTCTGTGAGAGCAGGCAGATGCAGTGGATTAGGGCCCAAGGGGAAAGCAATACACATTTGGAATTATTATATTGGAGAGTTCAAAATATAGGTGATAAGTCACAAGTGAAGAAATATCTAGGCAACACTCATATTTAAAATGCAGTGGGAAATCATGGGGTTATGGAGTGTTACGATGCTGTTCGGTTATGTAGCTGTTACCAACAAGGTTTGACAAACTAGGAGGAAGCAGAAAGTTGGGCTGGTTCCAAGTTGGAGACTGGTTGGAAAATCAGGGAGATTTCTGCTCATGCTAATGTGTGATTTTTAGTGTTTGGTGGTTTTAGGTGGTGGTATGTACCCCCCATAGCTCTCTAGCTGTATCTGTGTGAATGTATGTGATTATAAGTGATAAACTCAAACTGACTCAAATAATAGAAGGAATTTGTTGGTTTATGAAACAGGATTCAAGATTGGAAACTCACCTCACGGGATTGTTAATGGGGATTAAATAAATTAATTATATAAAGTGCATGAAACAGCTTTTAGTTCAAAATAGATGCTCAGTAAAGAATTTGGTATATCAACATCATCATCCAGAGTCCATCGTATCTTTGTGTCTATTCTGCCTACTGAGTTTGTTAGGCTCTTCCTTGTTCATATCTAATGAGAAAAGACCTGTCTTCTAATTTCTCTCCCGGAAGGGTGAAGAGCTATCTTTCTCAAACATCTCACAGCTCATTGGTCTGATCGGGGTCTCTAAAAACGTCTGTGGCAAAGGTATTATCATTTGCTTATAAACAGTCTGTCATAGTAGGACAATCACTGTGGTTGGAGAAATGGGTTTTTAACCTGGTTATATAAAGCAGAGCCCACCCTAGAGTTGAGGGTGGTCTGTATTCCTGCCCATTCCATTACATCATGGGTAGTAGTATGGGATTTGCTAGAGAGACAACCAAGACCTTCACTGTAATTACTGAAGCTGTCAAGAAAAAAAGTACACTTTGCTTCATGAAGATTGAACAGAAAAATATTCTCCTAGGCCCCCATGGAACTATTTTATTGGCACGAAATAGAGTTAGGAGTCTCCTGAAGGAGCTGGGCTTGCTGAATAATTCCTGTCAGAACAACTGTTGTATTCGTTTCCCGTGGTTGCTGTAACAAGTTACTTGAAACATGGTGACTGAAAACTACAGAAATGTATTCCCTCATAGTTCTGTAGACCAGGAGCTCGGAATCATCACTGAATCAAGGTGTCAGCAGCAGGGCCGTACCCCCGCTGGAGGCTCAGGCAGAGAGTCTTTGAGTGGCCTCATCAGCTCTCGTGGCTGCTGGCATTCCTTGCTTGTGGCTGCTTCACTCCAGTCTTCAAGGTCAGCATCTTCAGATCTCTCTTCGCTCTGTTGTCACATGACTTTCCGCTCTGTGTCTGTCGACTCTCCCTCTTCCAAGGAGACAGGTGTCCCCAGTTTTCAAACACTCACATTACACCACTTCAGTTTTATGAAAGACCTACATTAGTACCCGTTTTCACTAAGTGAAAGAAATCTGAAGACGGTTCTTGCTTTTATGAAAAAAAGGTGAAGAGAGGAAATGGCGTCCGGTGTTTGTTTGGTAGTGGAGCCTTTGTAGGGGCGGTGTGCACCCTGAGCAGCGAGAGCGGCCCCGCCGGGCTCCTTCCCCGGGAGCGTCTCCGTGTCGAGCTGCTGTAGCTTTAAACTGTGTCTGTGAGCATCTGTGCCTTATCTTGACTTATTTTGTGCCTTTGTTAGCAAGATGTATCCTATGATATACGATAGAAAAGCCTAACAAAGGTTATTTTTTGGGTCTGGGAATGCTAAAAAATATTTCCATATAAATCAATGGCAATTGTGTCATTTTGATTTACAAAAGGTTTAGTAGAAACGCTCTACTTTGAGATGGTAGAAGAAGCCTGTGCATGGGATTGCATTTAGGGCCCACCCTGATAATCCAGGATGATCTCCCTATCTCAGGAACTTTAACTTAATGACATCCACAAAGATGTTGCCACATCAAGGAATATGCATAGGTTCTAGGGATGGAAGTTGATATCTTATATCAATTACTCTAAAATAATTATATTTAGTATAGGCAGAAACTCTCATATAACCAGTCACCCAGTATAGAAGAACAACTCGTTATTTGGTAGGACAGTACACAATTACCACATACCCTTAGTTGTAAAGACTTCATCTGTTGAAAACAGCTTTCGAGAGGAAAAAAGAAGAAGAAGAAGAAACACTACATTAAATGTCCACATCCATCCTGATTTTGGAAACATAATGTTGGGAAATGTGCATTTTAGAATTGAGGAAATGTGGTAATTTATCTTGGAAATATCACCAGGAAGTTACATTGTTTAAAACTAGATGTTTTATGGGTAATTACTGAGACTTTTCTAAGGAGCTATCAAAGGTGAGTGATAATGCTTCCTGAAAATTTTCCAGAGTGAAGTCATCGTGGCTATGAGTAGAGCATAGAAATCCCTCCTTTGTTGGTATGTTGTAGATCTCAGAACTATTTCTAGAGGTAAATCTTGGCCATTTACTCAGCTTTTTCCTTGAGCCACTTGTGCTCTGATCTCTTTTTCTATGTTTTCCATATTGTACCGATTTGGTTTTGTCAGCTGCTTAGATGTGTTCCCCCCAAATAATGCAAGGCTATAAATGGATAATGGAGAGAAGCACAAACTGGACTGACAGAGCACACAGCTGTTCTCCAGAGAATAACGAATCACCGAGTGTTTTTACTTCTGCTTCCCGAGTTTCTCCTGACTCCCTTCACTTCTTGCAGTAGCCACTGTAGGACAAGGAGCATGACTCCCAAAGACGCCAGCCCCCTTACCCTCAATATGAATTCCTTTTGTTCCAACGCAGAGGGCAGTTAGTCTAAAAGATGGAATTAAGGATGCTAATTGGCTGATCTTCAAGAGATTGACCTGGATTTTTTAGGTAGGCCCATGTCAGAGAACCGACCCGCCATTGCTGGGTTTGAAGATGGTGAAAGGGGGCCATGCACTAAGGAATATGTCAGCTGCTAGGGGCTGGAAAAAGTGAAGAAACACCCTTGAGCTTCCAGAAAGGCACACAGCCCTGCTGACTCCTTTATGGTAGCCCCGTGAGACTCATTTTGAACTTCAGACTTCCAGAGCTCTACGATAATAAATGTGTTGTTTTAAGCTACTAAGGTTGTAGGAATTCTTTATAGCTGCGGCATTGTGGTTCTGCACATACTGTTCCATTGGTCACTGAAATAAACCTTATATGACTTCCAGTCTTGCCCCCTGCCATTATCTTTCCACTCCACAGTTAGAGCTATCTTTCTGAGATGCTGTGCACCTGGTCTCACTCACCTATCCCAGTCACCTTCCAGTGACTCTCTTCTGCTCTTAAGGCCCGAAGTCTCTAATGTGACCTCCAATCCCCCTTCAGGGTTGCTGTAGACTCCCCTCTACCATCCTGCAAGCGTGAATTTCTTTCAGGTCATCAAAAGCCTCCTGCTCTCTTCTCCCTGGATTCTCTGCTCAGAGGATTCTTCTCCCTCCCCAGGTGCTACTCCTCCGCTAGACCCTCATTTCCATAGAGCTGCAGCTTAGCTGTTGCTGCCTCCTGAAAGACTTTCGATGCTCTCCCCTCTGCTCCCATGAGACCCTGGTCACCACTCTTACAAGTCATTTTGGAATTGCCTGTATTTCCTGCTCTGCTGTAAGCTTCTTGGGGGCAGGGACGTTGACTGTCCCAGCAGCTAGCACAGTGCTTGGTATCCAGCAGGCCCTGCCTTACATGTAATGGCTGTACCCATTACTCAGATGACAGGAATGCTTGAAGTTAATTGGGTCAAACCATTTCAGTTCAGGAATTTCCCCCTTTTGATGCTTTGACGAAGGCTCACACATACTTTTACTTTTTCCTGTCCTTCCCTCACTACTTAGAACTGTACTCTTCCCGTGTTGTCCAGGCCAGGCAGGTGATAATTAAAGCCCAGCTTTACTACCCAGCATGGCTGTGTGTTTGAGGAGCTGTACAAATCCCCCTGCGTAGCCTTTAGGTCTGGAATGTGTTTTCTTCCCAAACAAGCACTCCTAAGATTTGTGTAAACAAAAGTAAAAACATGGGGTTGGAAGAGAGTCCTCAAACCTTCACAGTTACCAACTGAATTGATTCTAATATTAAAAGCAACTAGAATGGAGTAAATAATAAAGGTAAAGAAAAGCAAAGAGAGAAGATATACTGCATGTTATAGCTAATTTTTCAGTTTGCAGAGGAGGGTGTAATTTTAGCCTATTTCTTGTTACAAAACTGTTTAATCCTTTGTTGTCTTGTGCTCACATGGCTCAACTAGGCTATTTCCTCAAATCGCCATTATTAAAAAGACTGCCCTTTTTATTTAGATGAATAAACATGAAAAAAAGAAAGGGTTTGCCTTATGCCAGGCTCCTCCCAACAAGACAAGTTATTAATTACTCTCTGGGGGGCCTGGCCTTGCTGTAGTGTAGCCCCAATGTCCTCACATCTTCTGCTCACTGTGCCCTCAGGAAATCCAGGCTGGCCTGGCTATTTCAAGTTCTTTGTTTCCTTGGTTGTTTGACGTGCACTCGGGTTGTTAACCGGGCCCTGCTGTGCTCCCAGACATGCCTTAGTTAAGCTGACAGAGCCCTGCCCAGGCTCTGGGTGTGTCTCTGGTACATACAAACCCTATGTTTACATGCTAATGGCATTTCATTCATATCCAAGTGCAATGTTCAGGTGTGTACGCTTGTCTTCTCCATACTTTTGTGTATAGTCATGTTTAATAACTGAAATAATCCACTTATTTTGGAAGCCTTGGCTTAGATAGAGATAATGCATGATTTCAAATATAAGTTCATAAATCCATGAGTAAAAACATGACGCAAAATGGCAAATTCCTAATTATCACTCTTCGTATTTATTGTCTTTAGCTCAGAAGCAGACTGTATACCACAATGCGTAGGAACACTACTTCTGAGGTAATTTCCTGAAAGCTCGGGGTTGGAACAGTGAAACGGTCTTTACTCTCCTCAAATAAGTACATGATACACGGTTTATACTTTTCAGAACACTGTTTATTTCACTTGTCTCCTCCACTATATGGAGTGGTTTTTGTTTGTTTGTTTTCTCTCAACAATGACCGTGCCCTTGGAGGAGGTATAGTTCTTGGGTTACTAGCTGCAACATTATAGACATTCTGCTGGAGTTCCTAGCCAGTGCACTTGGGCAAGAAAAAAAATGACATGCATATGTCTTAGAAAGGCAGAAAAGATGATTGTGTATTTACAAAATCTTAAGAAATCTATGAACAAAGCCACTAGAACCATTAAGTGAGTTACCAAGGCAATGGAACACAAGATCAATATACAAAAATCAATATTTCTATATTTGCAAGAAATAATTAGAAATTACAATTAAAGAATAACCATGACAATACAATTAACAAAAAAAATTAGGGCAACTTTAACAAATTATATATGCAAGACTTGAACACTGAAAACTGTAAAACATTGCAGAGAAAAATTAAATTAAATCTAAAGAAATGGAACAATATACCATGTTCATTGATTAGAAGACTCAATTTATTTAGATGTCAAAAACTCCCAAATTAATTTATAAATTTAATGCAGTTGCAGTCAAAATCTCAGCAGGTTTTTCTGGAGAAATTTATAAGGTGAATGTAAAATCTATACAGAAATGAAAAGAACCCAGAATTGACAAAACCACTTGGAAAAACAAGAATTATACTACCTAATTTAAAGAATTCTTATGAATGCACATTAATTAAGATAGTGTGGTATTGATTTAATCATGGGCATATTGATTAGTGAAACAGAACATAGAGTTCAGAAATAGATCCAAATATATAGGACCAATTGATTTTTGATGAAGTTCTAAAGTAATTGCATAGGGGAAAAGTTGATCTTTTTGACTGGTAGTACTGGTACAGTTGGATATCTATATGAAAACAATGCATCTTAACCTTTACTTTACATCATATTTTAAAAATTAACCACAGAAAATATATCAATGGCCAATAAGCACACGAATGATTCTCAACATCATTAGTCATTAAGGAAATGCAAATTAAATCCCCAATGATATAGCACTATACACCTACCAGAATGGCTAGAACTTGAAGAAATAATCCTAGCAAATATATTTCTGATGAGAATGTAAAAATGGTATGGCACCAGTTTGGAAAATACTTTGGCAGTTTTTATCAAGTCAAACATGTATAAAACCAATCTCTGGACCGGGAAATCCCACACCTTTATTTATTTACCCAAGAGAATGAAAACACATGCCCACCCAAATATTTTTATACAAGTGTTCACAGTGGCTTTAAAACATAATGGCCCCAAACTGTAAATAACCTAAATGTCCATCAACTGGTGAATAAACAAATTATTGTATAACCATATAATGGACTACTACTTAGTAATATAAAGTAACATTGTATTGTTACATGCAACAGTAAAAATGAATCTCAAAACCATTATGTTAAGTGAAAGAAGCCAGATATGAAAGATCATATACTGTAGCGATTCCCTTTACATGAAATTCTAGAAAAGGCAAAACTATAGTCTCAGAAAGCAGATCAGTTGTCTGATGCCATGGATGAGCAGAAGTGATTGGCTACAAAAGGGCACCAAGGAATTTATAGGAATGATGGAAGTGTTCTATGGCTTGATTGTGTCATGGTTACATGAGTGTATAAAGAATTATCCTTTTCCACCTTAGTCTGCACCACAGTAGTGTTCATCCCTTGCTTAATATTCAGCCTGGCAAATAATTTAAAACAGTGTCCATCAACAACTTTATCAAAGATCACAAGAAATGTAAATTTCAAAGGGAAAATCAGACAAAATTTTCATGTTTTATTGAGTAGTAGAAGATATATTTGCAATTTATTAAACATTCATACTCCTTCACTGGGAAACAATTTACCAGAATTTTATAGTGATTATCTCTGGGTCATGTGATTCTTCTCAATTTTTATTTTTTTTAAAGATTTTCTTATTTGCCAAATATTCTATGATGAATGTCTTATTACTTTAGCTATTAGAAGATGTCATTTTAAGCTGAAAGGACACAGATTAGGTGATGCTGACTTTAACAGTTAATTAATTAACTTAATAGTTTTAGTGATATTCTAGAATGAAAATAAAGGGCACTAAGTTTATAGGAAAACTACAGGATGAAAAAAATGCTTTAGTAATTTCTTCGCCTTCTGAGAGTTTATTTTTCTATCTGGTTCAAACAGAAAAATAAGGCAGTCGTTAAAGCAAAGCTCAGAATAAGGTATAAAATGAACAAAAATCACTAGCAGTTAATTTTACAGGATTATTGAAGCTGGTTAGGTACTTTCAGCTTTTCTCTGGTGAAATTATAAAAATAAATCATGTTTTATCAACTGTGCTTCTGGAAGAAACCTGTCTCTTGAGAAATGAAAAAAAAAATAAAGCTACAAGTATACCACATAGTAATTTTTTATCTTCTTGTACCAGGCTGAAAACACTTTCTGCTTTAAAAATATCATCACATGTGTGTGTGGCCCCTGTTGCAAATATCCAAATGACATTGGTCATTTTCGAAACAAATTGTCATTTTTTAATGTGCACTGGAGAGAAAGGAGAAAATGCAAGGACGATTCATCATTTTAATGGTTATTTACACAAGTGATTGGAAGATGGTTTTTACTTTGATGTTGCAGCAGTTCCTGAGGGAGAGATTCCTCCTCTCCCATTTGTCCCGTTCTAGCTCTAAGTGCGGTGTTTCTAATGTTCTCCACCTTTGCGCACAGCAGGGAGGAGAATAATTGGGAAATGCAGGGATAAGGGGATAGAATTGGAAATCATTCTAACAACGGTCTGTTACTGCTGCAGTGAACACACTGATTCCAAAGACCATAGTGGTACATTAGTCATCAGGGCTATATTCATCTATAATCATCAGTCTGTTTTGTCTGACTTATATTTTTCAAATTAGCACAGTATTAAATTGGTATTCCTAGTCTACCAGACTGTTCCGCTTCAACTTTTTATTTTATTTTTAAAACATCGTAGAATTCCTATTGCCCTTTCTCTTTTTAGCATAGCATATTTTGTTTCTGCACGACGAGCAAAATCGCCTCTGGAAAATGCTGCTTCTAAGGTTATGGATTTAATTTAAACCCCGAATCAAAGAAAAATGTCAGAACCCTTTTCTTAAAGCTTGAGCAAACATGAGTGCTAGCTCTTCTTTTTTTCTCTTTTTCTTTTCTCTTCTTTTTTTTTTTTTCCCTATGAAGCAGCTTTCTTATTTTTACTATTGCTGGCGCCTTAAAGCTTGTTGAGTATTTATTTCCAGACACCAGAGATCCACTGGAACATCTGCCTGAGGCTTCCAAAGTTTTGTGACCATTCAATTTTGTGACAGTTACCTATTACTGTGTAACAAACTACCCCCCAAATTTAATGGCCTAAAATAACAGCAATCATTTATTTGTCCAAAGTTCTGCAAACTGGCTGGGCTCGGCTGGGCAGCTGGTCTCTGCTCTGCGGGGTATCAGCTGGTCGGACTCATGTGTTTGCAGGCAGCTGGTATCACGACTGGGTCTGGAGCATCCAAGGTGGACTTACTCTGATGTTTGGCACCATCATCTATGATGGCTGGAACAAATGGGTGCTGCTTTGGCCTCTCCTTCTTCAAAGTGGTCTTTTATCTTCCAAAGCCTCTCTCTTTACATGGCCTATAGTCCACAAGGAGGCTGGCTCAGGCTTCCTGGCATGACATCTTGTGACAACAAGAGAACAAAAACGAAATGTGTGAGGGCTTCTTAAGGCCAGGACCTACTGCTTGCACAACATTGCTTTTGCCATATTTTTTCAGTCCAAGAAATTGATAATATTGGAGGGTAGGATCCAAGGGTATGAAATCAGGGAGGAGTGACTCATTTGGAGCTATTTTGTAGCGATAAACCCCAGCTATCCTCTATCATTTCATTACAGTGGAGGCAAATAATAAGTTACACACATTCCCTACTCCCCCCCCCCCGCCCCCCACCGCCATGGCCATCTGAAATCGGCTCACTGTTCCTGCACAGGACCTTGAAAGTACTCCTCCTATAAAACCATAGAAGAAATTCAGTGAACCTTCCTGAATAAGGTACAAAAGGAATCCTCCAAGTGAATGGGTACTTGGTCAATAGTTGGCTGACTAATCTGAAATGTCAGTTAAATATGAGAAATTGTACAACAAATTATATATAATTATACACATTCTGTTTTAACCTAAATGATCAAATATGCATGTATTCATCAATATTGTAATATCAGACCCAGGGCTTTTCTTTGAGTAAGAGTCCACTGTTTAGAACACCACTTCATCTTTCTTGTCTAAACCCACCAGTAATGATAGCCAATGGTTATGAATCTTGATAGCTTTGAAGTGGAATAAAAACTTAAACGTGGTTGCATATCAATCTGTTTAGAGAATCTGAGATTTTCATATTTTCTTCCAATCTTTTACAGTTATCCCACTCGTACCTTATTCATAGCAATTATTTGGGCAACTTTATGATCATGACATTATCTTTCCACATCATTTACATGGTTTTCATTAAAAGAGCAATTAGTCCTTTTTACACTTATATTTTTATCAATTTCCAGATACTTTATGCAATTTTGATAAAAAGTACAACTAGAGTGTATTTGGGAATAAACTCAGTTGACTTTCAGCAATTGTGCAGTTCAGTGCAATGGGAGCGGAAGTGCATGAGCATACCAGAGAACATTTATTAGGTCATCCGCCAACATGTTTTCACAGAGGAAATGGGGAATATCTACTAATCCAGTGACCTGATGAGGTGGATGTTACTTAAAAGAGTTTCTACTATAGGTGAAATAGGTAAATTATCATAGGTAAGTTAGTACCAACTATGAATTTTACCATTGTTCAAATGCCCTTCATGATTCAGTTATGTGTTGATTAATGTGGGCTGGTCATCAAAAAACCCAGCATCTTATGACTGGATTAAGGAGATGTGGTCCATATATACAATGGAATATTACTCAGCCATCAGAAAGAACAATTACCCAACAAGTGCTGCAACATGGACGGGGCTGGAGGAGATTATGCTAAGTTAAATAAGTCAAGCAGAGAAAGACAATTATCATGGTTTCACTCATTTATGGAACATAAGAAATAGCAGGAAGATCGGTAGGAGAGGGAAGGGAAGAATGAAGGGGGGCTAAACAGAAGGGGGAATGAACTATGAGAGACTATGGACTCTGGGAAACAAACTGAGGGCTTCAGAGGGGGAGGCGGTGGGGGACTAGGATAGGCCGGTGATGGGTATTAAGGAGGGCACGTATTGCATGGTGCACTGGGTGTTATATGCAAATAATGAATCATGGAACATTACATCAAAAACTAAGGATGTGCTTGCTGTATTGTGACTAACATAACATGATAAAAAATTATTATAAAAAAACAACAACCCAGCATCTTAGAATATAAAATAAAATTCTCTATTTCCTGGTGATTTGAAAGGTCTCAGTGATATCACCAGAAAATTACCCAGGTTCCATGGAATATTTGTTCACCTAGATGCCCATTCTGAAACCCCACTCCCATAAGGCCTTGCTGCACCCAGTGGTTTAAATTTGCTGATATGCCCAGTTGTTTGGTTATCAGCCATGTACAGGATTACAGCCTGATAAAAGGGCGATGATCTTCACTCAAACTTGATGGCCATTTTCTTCTGCAAAAGTATTAGATTCAGTATAAAAATGTATAAATCAAATAGGATTTATTTTCTCCCTGATCTTCTGGACAAACAAGGCAAGTTGCCATGTCCTGAAGGAAACTGAAATGTACTTGAGCAGTCATAGGACTTTGGAAATGTCCAGTCAGTTTCCAGTGTATCTGTTACTGACTTTAAGCAGAAAATACAAACCAATATATATTGATTTTCAGATTCAAAGAATTTGAATCTGAAATATATATATATATATATATATATATATATATATATAATTCAATATATATTGAATCTGGAATATATATATAAATAATAAATATAAATGAATATATATATATATATATATATATATTTAAAGAATTTGAAGTCCTTGACTTTCTATTGGTAAATTAAAAGGAAGGAATGTATAAAAGGAATGCTCATTCAATTTCTCATTTGCGAACACATGGGAAGGGAAAAGATTGAAAGAGTTTTGATTAAAATAATTTAATAGGAGGGACTTGTCATGAGACTGGTATCCCATAATATATTACTTGATCATCTCTCCTGTATGGAAATTCCATTAGACTCTGATAAATGTAGATTATGTAAGCAAATAACAAATGAATGGATATTGTGGAAACATCATATTGTTTGTATTGTAATGAAATCCAAAAAAATCTAATCTCCGTTGTAAATTAACCTACTGTTCAATAGTATCTTATGATACCATTAGTAATATTATTTAATTATAGTTCCAAATTAAAAGAAGAGTCAATAAATTAAAAATAATAAGAATTCACTGAATATTACAAAAAAACAAAACAAAACAAAACAAAACACTCCACTCTTCTTTGCATTGCTTATTTAAAAGAACATTTAAAATATTCTCTCATGGCTATAGGTGGCCTTGGATACCAGCTGCCATATATTTCTGGAAGAATTAAAATACTAAGGCCATTTGTTACCCAGGCCTAACAAGTGGGGAGAACTTCCTCTTCTAAAGTGGTGTTACTATTTTGGGACTTTCCTGTAGAGCCCCCAAAATATCCTTCTGGTATCAAAATTAGACACTTGAAATTATTTGTCTCTTCTTATTAATAATATAATATCCTCACTATATGTTCTGTGTTAATTAAGTCTGGCAAAAAATAACAAATGGATGTTCATTAAATCAAATAAATATTATTTAATTTAAAAAATGTACTACAGTTTTAGTTCATACTGGTCACCCTGTAAACTAAATTTCAAAATCAAAGCACAATATTTTTTTATCCAAAAAAGGTTTTGCTCTGTGTTTAACCTCATACCTCTCTTGCACTTCAAGAGTAGTTTAATAGTCCATTACCCGAGTCAATATGGCTACATGGGCAGGGTATCCTTTCACTTGTTAGAGCAGAATTAGTAGTGGTACCTATCTCACAGAGTTCTTAGGAGAATTAAAGAACAGTATCTTACTGCAAAAGGAATCAAACCCACGTCTCTGGCCTCCGCTGCTTCTCCAGCCTGTCCCCGGGACCCAGTCGGAGCCACTGCCATACCTTCCACAGGTCTTTGGGGTTCCCACCTTGGTCTCCGGTGCCTCGGTTCTCACCTGGGCAGCCTCAGGGATTCAGGGGTCCTAGATTCAAGCCCTTGCTCCCTCAGAGCCCGGCACCCTCCCCTCCACAAGCCCCCCTGCACAGGGGCTGGGTCAAAGACCTGCGCATACTCCCGCCATCTGTCCTGTCCTGCTCTGTCCCCACCGCCTCTTGCTGGCTTCCTGCCCCTCTGCTGCAGCCACCTGGGGCTCCTTGCTGCTTCTGGAGCTCCAAAGTCTCTGGGCTTTTGCACTGGCCGTTCCCACTGCCCCTAGAGCTTTTCCCTCATCCTTGCAAGGCTCACTTTCCCGCTTCCTTCGGGTCATGCATCGCTTTCTCCAAGAGGCCTTTCCTGACCGCGCTGCATAAAATTGCAACCCTCCCACCCACAGCACTACCTCTCCTTCTCCCTCTTCACTGATTTGTTTTCTCCCTTAGCCTTCCTCACCCACTGAGAGTTCACTTACTCTTGCATTACTTGCCTGTCTCCCTCCACCAGAAGAGCCGTTATTCTGTAAATGTTCTTAGCACAAAGGATAGAAACAGGCACATACTAGGCCTACAATAGATATTTATTGGATGAATAAATGCTGCAGGTATATACATGCTATACATGCACTACTCATGCTGCTGATTTTTTTTAAATGTGAATTGTCTGAAATTACAAGCACGTGACTGAAGGGTAAGGAAATCAGTCATTGCAGGAGGAGATCCTCAACTACTTTACAGCAAATCCATAAAGGCAACTGCCTTCAGTCCTCTGCTGCCCTCCTCCCTCCTGTGCCCAGGACTCTAAGCTTCTAGGTTCTCAGGTAGTTCGCCTAACAGTTTTACTCCTTCCTTTACAATCTAATGGCTCCTTCCCATTAGTGTATAAATATCTCAAGTTTCTCTCATCTTTAAATGAGCAGATAAACACACCTCCTTGTGCCTCTTTTCTTCTCCTCCCTTCCTTTCTCTCCTTTCCTAGGTCATGTCCACCTTTCAGTGGTGGCCACTCCTTCTTGAGAGAGTTGCCATGTCCCTCCCACTAGGTTCCTGGTGGCTCAATCCAGTGGACTCTTCCTAGGCATTATTGTCAATGTCTCAGCTGCATTTGACATTGTTGACCACTGTACGCTCCTCTAAACTCTCTCTTCTCTTGGCTTAAGATATACACCACAATCCCTTCAACTACTCTTCACAATCCCTTCAACTACCTTCTCGGTTGCTTTGTCAACCTCTTCTTCCACTCTAAAAACCTTCTTCTCAAGCTTGCTTTTTCTTAAGAGATCTCTTCAGTTTCAACAGCTTCAGTTACAGTCTTCATTGTGACTAACTCTCAAATCTATTTCTTCACTCCATATCTTTCCCCAAATGCCAGAGCCATCTACCCGACTATCTAAAGGGCATTTCCACAGTTTGCCCTCTGCGCCTCCAACCCCAGAATATCTAAAACTAAGCTCATTGTCTTCTCTCCAAAGCCAGCTCCTCTTCCTTTATTCTCCTCACACCTTCCCTGCACCTCATCAGAGTGAAATGTTTCCGGTTGCCTCAGTTTTGTTTGGGTGTTGCTTTCTTTTTTTGAAAAACCTTTACTCTTCCTCCTCCTTTTGCCACCCCTCCCCCCGGTCCCTGGACCCCAATTCTTCTGCCTCTCTTGGTCCAGCAGCATCTTGTCTGCTAAGACCTCAGTGAGTGCCTGTTCCTCCTGTGTGCTCCCATCATCCTTGTTCCTCTCTGTCTTAGCCCTCACCACACTGTATTGAAATAAATTGGTTTTCTGCCATCATGGGAGCTTCTTGAGGGCAAGGACTGCATTTTTTTTTTCTTCTGTGTCCTCTGCGTTTAGCAGAGGGCCTGCCACTTTGTAAGTGCTTAATAATTGTTTGTTGAAAGAAAGACTGAGTGAGTGTGAATGCATAACGGCCACAGGGCTCTTGGGAGAGAGGACAACTTGGTAATGTTAAGCAGAGTTTCTTAATGGGAGACATATTGGCATTTTGGGTGGAACAACTCTGCATGGTAGGATTGTCACTCCTCTGCTCAGAGCCTGGCTCCTGTCCTAAGCATTGCAGGTTGGTTAACACCACAGTGATAGTCTCAGTCACTAAAATCAGAAATGCACCCCCCCACACACACACACATTTCTAGATGCTTCTTGTGGAGACAGCTTGCCTTGGACTGGGAATTTCTGGGCTAAGGTTGGTACTCTGTGTAGTGCAGTGGTTTCTGCAATGGGAATACTTGGAGAAGCAGAGAGAATTAGACGTCTCATTGTTTTAATTATCTAATTATATAGATTCCAGCTGCTATCCTGAGAATCAGAAGGCTGATGCTTTAAGAAAAATGTGAATCTTCACTAGAAACAGATAAAGGCATGAAACTGTTGTAGAGTCGGTTAATTTTTACCACATATTACCTTTATAATGCCAGCTTCAGAAAAGCTGTCTGTTATTGTGCTTTGCCAATCTTGAGTCATTCAAGTTTGATGCAGCTCTCAACACTGAATCACAATCAGAGCTCAAAAAATAGTAAAATCCAGACGTGACTGGAGTGCTTTCTAGAAATTCAGATTCCTCGGGGCCACCCGAGACTCACCACTTGACAAGTCCTGGGAATGGGGCCCCTGGACATTTCAACAAACTTTCTAGGAGATTCTCAAGCACTTTTGTTTAAGAACTGTTGACCCAGACTGTGTTCTCTGTGAGTGGATCTCAAAAAGTTCCTGATTTCTGGCTGTTTGCTTCTTAAAAGGACAAAGATTTATTATGGTGAATTTGGTCATATTAGCTTGGAGGAGGAGGCTTTGGGTATTTCAAGTTTACACAGAGCATTGAAGAAAATGAGTGTGACTGTGACTATAAAACAGCAACAACAACAACAACAACAACAACAACAACAGAACCTGTGAATTTTCCAGAGAATTGCTTTTTTAACAGTCTAACTTCTGATAGAACTAGTCCACTTTGGTAGGGTTTTTGCCAATTTCTATCTGCAAGTGAATCAAGTTCTTCTGGATATAAGAAAAATAAGGAGAGACTACATGTTCTTCTCTGTTGTAACATTTTTGGGCCTCAAGCAGGATAACATTTGCTGATTCCACATGTCCTAATCCCAGAATTTTCATAGATGTTTTAACGTTCATGTTAGAGGTATATGGATGCACAAAGATGTTTTTCTGGCTGGTTCTCTTTTCTTTTTTTTTTTTTTTTTCCTATGAAAGAAATTTCCAAGCTCAAGGTTTCAGTGAAAATTATTAAGTGGTTACCCTAACCTATCCATTTAGAGTTCCTCATAGGAGAACTCATGTGATCCCCTACAAATGAAATCCATCTCCTGTCTGCATTCCTGGAAAGGTAATACAGGATTTGTGCCCTCCCCAGACGTCCTCAGATGACAGTTACTGACTAGGTACACACTTCCTGCTACCACTGTCTCTTCCTTGAGTCTATCCACCAACCAGAGTGCTATTGCTATGAAGGATCATAACAACAGGAATTCCATGAGCTTGTTGATCTGTCACACTGACACCTCACAGAATTTTGACTGTTATTATTCCCTTAGATGTAGACTTTTAAATTGAGCATGCCTGGAATTCCACTTGATGTTGGCATTTCAGAGAAGCTTCAAGAAAAACCTCTCCCGTGTCTGTAAGATCATGTGCTCTGGATAATGAAGGATTGACACACTTTGGAGTGAGTTCTTGACACAGTCTTCCAGTCCTGAAATAGAGACGATCCCTCATCTTTCACACTTAAAAGCACTCAGTCTAAGGGAAAGTTGTCTCAAGTGTCACTGGGTTAGTGATGAAGAAATAATGGATGATATCTTGACTGATGGGAGCAAGTCAAAGGCTGTTGACAGCTGTGATGAGAATGGCTTGGGGAAGATGAAAAAGGATAGGAGAGAAACAGAGCCAGGTCTTCAGCACGGCAGAAGTTCATGTTGGCTGTGGAGCCAGTCGAGCACCACCGCCCAGACCCACAGGGGTGCGGGTTCTAATGCATCTCTGGGTGACAGAGCCAAGGGTCCTCCCCGAAGATGGAAGTTCATTTAAATATTTAAATACAACAACATACTGTAAATGCACAGTGGTGGGTGGCTTTACACAGATCCTTTCTTTTGTTCACACAGCAGCCCAAGGAGATATCATTGGCCTTAATTTTCATGGAAAGAAACTAAAACACAGACATAAGTCCAAAATCATGCAGCTAGAAAGTATCATAATCAGAAAAGTCAGTTAGGGCTTCTGAATCCAAATTCAGTTCTCTTTCCATTTTTCCAAAGCAGTTTCCCATCATTCTGTCACAAAAACTGAGGCTCAGTATCCTCATTCCAAGCCACCAAGAAAACGTTAAGTTATGGTCACTATTGTCTGTTTAAAAGAGCAGAGAAGGGGGGGTGGAGGATGAGCAAAATGAGTGAAGGGGAGTGGGAGGTACAGGCTTCTAGTTATGGAATGAATAAGGTACAGCATAGAGAATATAGTCAATGGTACTGTAATAGACTTGTGTGGTGACAGATAATAGCTACAGTTGTGGTGAACACAGCACAATGTATGGAGTTGTTCAATCACTGTGTTGTACTCCTGAAACTAATGTAACATTGTGTGTCAACTCTACTTCAATAATAAATAAGTAAATAAGCAGAGAAGTATAATAGTGCAATTTAGAAAGAGTTTCATTCAATAAAATCCCTGCTTAAAGGATTAACTCCTTGGCTATCAGTCAATTCAGTTATTTACCAAGGTTCATTTCCTGAGGAAATAGACAGTAGTCTTACCATAATTTGACTTGGAACATAAACAGGGTAGGGTCCTCCTGGGTCATTCCTAGGAGTCATCTGTACTCATTTTGTGAGGTCAGGTTATTTAGTAAATCACTCATTTGAAAATATGTCACATTTTCCTAAATCACCTTAGAGATTTTTTTCAGGTCTATCTATCAGAATCAGATGCCGTACAATTAGAGCAGAAAATAACTATCTGAATTGTTCATAACAATTCCCAATAGTGAAGGAAACAAACCAATGGGATTAGCCATTGCCAGTGGCAATTTATTGACATGATAACTCAAATGTTATAACAGGAATTCGGGTTAAGATTACAGACCAAATGCTACTCAGGAATAAGGAAAGATTAAGGCACTTAATGAACGGCAGAGGCTAACATGGGTGGGATAAAATTTCTTTGGGGATTTTTTAGTTCTGTGAAAGTCATCTTTATGAATTTCCTGTCATATTGTCCCTTTGATCTTTTAAAATGTGAAATATAAAATAAATGTCTTAAGCACAAGTAACTTCAAATAAATTCATGTTTGAGAATGGCAATCAGACCACTAATAATGGTACATGCATTCAGAAAGGATATTGCAAAGAGGTACACATGCTACAGTGAGAAAATGACTAAAACAATAAACTTTTAGCCCAAATCATTGAATTTTGGACAGTATTAAAAAATCGAAAGGAAATGACTGAAATCAAGTATAAAATTAAAATGTAGTCATATAAATTTCATCAGTAAATAATCTTTGCTTATTATCTGGAGTACAGTCCCATTTTATTGCTTTCTAGACTTCAGCCTTTGGACCTTCGGTTGAAGTTAAGAACAGTAGAGCTGAATGCACGTTTTATTTTAGTTTACATTTTTCTATAAAACTTAGGAAACTAAGTTTCATATACTTTCTGAATATCATCTATCCTAAATCAACTTTCCATAATGCCATACTTTTCAGGAATGTAATGTTCATGTTATATAACAGGAAACAAGTTTTTATTTAAGAAATCTCAGTAGCCCACTGTCCTAAAAATTTTTATTTGACTTCCATCTTTGAGAACTGTCCCCTAAAAGCTGACTAGATTGGCCAATGAAACAAAATTAAGTAATTATCCCAATAGAAGATTTAATTAGTAGCTATTTAAACATTTTTTTAGTTAAACTGAAAGTTTAAACTCACAGATTGATGGGAGACATTGACCTCCTTAGCATTTCCCTTTAAGAACATCAGGTCTTGATAATATAACTGAAGCAATAATTATTAATATTTTTTATAATCCATTCTTTATTTAATTTCTTCTAGCTCTGGTTTCCTGGGTTGTAAAGTAGAGACAAAAACAATTTTATCTTAGAGGTGCCTGGGTGGCTCAGTTGGTTAAACGACTGCCTTTAGCTCAGGTCATGATCCTGGAGTCCCAGGATTGAGTCCCTCATTGGGCTCCCTGCTCAGCAGGGATTCTGCTTCTGCCTCTGACCTTGCCCACTCTCAGGCTCTCTCTCAGATAAATAAATAAAATCTTAAGTAATAATAATAATAATAATCTTACCTTAAAGAATTGTGAAGATTACATGATGTACTGAATGTAATATGAGTATCAAGTATCAGCTTTACTAACATAGGTTATTTGGACCTTTTTTTGTTGTTATTGTTCCTGTTGTCCATTTTTCCCTTAGGCAAATCCTCCCTCCCAAAGACTACATCTAATTCAAATGTCACGGAGACACTGGCTCAGGTGGAAGGGAATAATCGTGTCCTCACCTACCAATTTGACTAGTTGTGTTTAAGGAAATGCAGTTAGATAGGTATTAAGAGCCCCTTAATGATCAAATAGTTGTGTTTATGAAGCATTTAAGTTTTCTAATGTTTTAATTAAAAAGATTAAAATTCTCAGTGGATTAGAGATTATTTCCATGGCAACTAATTTCTTCCTTTTTCCTTCAGCACATTAAACTGTATTTCTGTAGTTAGTCTTCACTACTTAAAAAGTCAAACACGTTATCTTGCAGTGAATTTTTAAAATTCAAGTTTAAAATTCAAGAGAAAAAGGCAAAAAAGCAGTAGTAAGAGAATCCCCCAAAACAATACAAATGTTGAATAAGGCTGTGAGAGGGAAAATCCAGCGGCTATTCACACTGCGCTTGGAAACAGGGCGTGAAAAACACCATTCTGCTCCAGGTCATTGAAGCTTTTATTGAGTTATATCAATGGAACTCTGTTTTTGAGATAAGGTAGGGAAGAATTACCAACAGGATTTTTGACTTCTACACACCTGTAGAAGTCAAAATCAAGATGCGCTTGAATTTATTCAGATAGACATCTCTTGAATTATTCATCTTTCCAAAAGAAAATAACCCTACTTGACTCTTCTGGTGACCTCAAGCCCCAATCTAGTTCAAACGTGTGGTTAAAGGGGAAATACACAAAATATGTATTGTTTCTGCATGAGTCTATGGTAAATAAAAAAATATGTGTATAGGTTTTAAGAGAGCATTTGATGTAGAAAATCAAAATAAAACGTGTTGCTTTTCCTGACCTGATTGTTGAAGGATCCTTTTAATGAAATTTAACTTTGTTTCATAACTAATGCAATGATTGCAGATGATTAGGTGAACCCCAAAGGAATTTTCACCTAATCAAATACCTAGTAAGAGAGGAGATTGCTTTCAGACATTTAGCGTTATCAGGAACAAAAAGTATCTACATATTATCCATATAGAGGGCTATGCTCGGTCATAGAACCGTTAAGTTGCTATAAATACTAGTGATTCCATTCTTTGACGATTTGGGCTATTTGTTAAGTCCTTGCTCTGATCGTGGCCATCTTGACATCCTCTCCCCCTAAACTTCATGATTCTGCAGCTGCAGACGGTGTTGGAGCACAGGATATAGCCTTCCGTCCTCACAGAGTTTATATTTGTTTCTCTCTCCTAGGGAAAGGATCAGGCTTTTAAGAAATTACTTCTTCTGTGATGAAGAGAGGAAAAGATCCCAGGTAGGCCTTTTATTACTACATGTCATCACGGAAACAACCAGCATGGGAATTACCTCACCGTGTTTCCTGGACACTCCTTAAATCTGTTTGTGGCCAGAGAGCTTAGCTTCATATATACCTAGATAGATGAAAGAGAGAGAGATACAACAAATTTTTAGAATTATAGTCCTGGCTCTGATGTGCTCTTATAATCCTTCTAAGAAGCAGCAAGGTGATTCTTAGACAAACCTGTCCAGGAGAGTTGCTCAGGCAAGGCCTGAGTAGGTTAGCACACGGGTATTTTTATGCTGCAATTATAGCTATGATATCCACCAGCTGCCTCCCAGAGATGGCACTTGGGGTTTGCTGTCCCCTAGCTGAGGGGATAAGAAGGTCCTTGAACTATCTTTGCCAATTAAAGACATCCAGAGAGAAGCAGTGGGGCATTCTGAAGCTCACTGTTTTCTTTGTCCAGCTGGCTCTCATATGTCACTCATAATAGTTTCCTAAGCTCTTGTGTGGGCCTCTTAAGCTAATGCAACTGGTCTTCCTTAGCCTTTCAATAGAAACTGCTTCTGCCCCATTTTAAATTGATTTTCTTAGATGGGGCAGTACAGGGGAGCAAGCTTGGCATTTAATTGTCCAGAGGCTTGACGAGCACTGATCCTGTTTTTATTACTCGGGCATTATCTTGGCTTTTCTACATTAAAGGCCAGTCCCATCAGCTTATTTCTAGTACCTTTGGTGACAGAGATGAAGGGAACCTATGAAATGCCAAATATGTCTATTATAAATGTAGCAAAACCAGCTAAGTCAGGCAGGAGTGCTGATTTGGCTTCTTTATAGTTTTGAGTTAAAGAAGTAAGTAAGCTAAGTCTCTTGTTTCCTTAACCGGTGCAGACTTGATGTACATATACCCAGTCCTCCTTGGCAACTGCTTCTGAATATTGGGAATGTTGGTCTGGCTCCTGTTTTGTTTTTGTTTTGTTTTGTTTTCACATAATTGTGCATCACTAAATTCTTTTAACAGACTTTGCCAGGATTTCCATGCTAAAAATATTTATCATGCCAGGCAGGCAGAGTCTAGTGGCAGAAGAAGAGGGAAATGAAATTTAAAAAATCAAGAGAAAGAACTATTTTGGCAGAAATTTTATACGATTTCCTTTCTCCATAATGTAGATCCTTTACCCAAGGAATTTCCATCACCTTGTACAAACAGAAAGCATGCATGAGCAGGTGGCCAGTGGCCCCACTGGGCCAGAAACTCAGCACCTGGGGTAAGGAGGATTTTCTAATGCAAAAACTTGGAAGTAATTTTAGCCCCAAGCAAGCTAAAATTTATTTAATGCTTGTAGCTTCTACCTATCAGCTCTAAATTATGCATTATTGGGTGGTTATTTATTTTAATATGCTGTTTCAGTGATTTTCTTACTGAGGGACAGTTTACAAGTGGTTGATTTTGATAGTGGAATATCTGGGGTCAAAAGAACAAATAAACTCTTCTTCATTTAGAACTTTTTGTACAAACAAATAGCTCAACACGTTCACTCTTTCAGGTTATGTCTCTACCGTACAAGGGCCTTGAACAGCCATGGGCGCAGCGGAGAAAAAAATGTCCTATCTGAGGGCTCTCCAGTTAGATCCTTGTCAATCAACAATAACATTTCTTGAAGTTTCTTCCTGAAAATATTAGTTCTGAGGGATATGCATAGCTGTTCTTAAATGGGCAAGGTGGGAACAGGGAGCTGCCAGGTCAAATAAATTCAGGAAGCAAAGCAAAAGCTTAAGCAAAGATAAATGATTATTGCAGGAACTTTAAATATGCTAAGAACCTTATGAAACCTTAAAAAAGAAATATGGATACAACATTCCCCAAAGAAAGGTTTTTAGGAGACCAACATTCCAAGGTATATAATTTGGGGAGAAACATGCAGGGCTATAATTCAGTTATCGTGCCCAGTTTATGGTATAAATAAGAAACAAAGTGAGTTGGGATTAGTGGTAGTGACCTTCGCGCCTATGAATAGTGTTTGGTTCTTGCTTACTGCTACGCTGTGAGGTAATAATGCAATTAGGTCATTGAAGACTAAATCAAATTGGGTGAATCTGGGGTATTTATTAATATAAACCTTAGACATGAGGGTGATGTGTTAGTGATGGTAGTGGCGATGATGGTGCTTATTTCCAAACAAGTCAGAATGAAAACAATAACAAAAAATAGAAACACTAAAAAAAATGTTTGGGCTCAAAGAAAAACAGTGAAATATTTGTATATGTCTTTTGAGAATCTGAGAATTCACACAGATAATGAAATAGTTTCTGCGTTTAAAAACTTCTGGAGGGTAAATAATATGCTTATTCATGTTTGTACATACTTTGGTATTGCCCTGGTCTCTTGTATTTACCAGATTATTGATGCTTTTAACTGAATTAAAACAACTCATCAGAAATTCAGTCATCGTACGTCATGCTATTGGAATGTCCTGCTTCATCTACAAAGATAAAAAATTAAAACTTTTCTCTAAAAATATTTTTAGTTAAAGCTTCAGAAATAAAAATATTCTGAAATGTTTTCTTCTAAAATTTGGAATATACTAAGCTAATTTTAATGAAGCAATAAGACTAGCTTTTGCTTTTTGTTTATAAATGTTTTCGTCTCATCACAATGAATTATCCTAAAAATGTTGGTTATTCTAATCAGACATAATCTTATCTCATTCCTTTTTGTAAAGTCATGGTTGCCCAGCTGAATATACATGTATAATGATTGACATGATGCCTTCAGTTCTGTCTTTCATTAATGCTTTGTCAGGGGCTCTCTCTAGATGGTCCTTAAAGTTAATAAGTTGCTTGTGTTCTTCTAGCCTTTCCATAACAAAACTGATGCAATTGCCTCGGTCCCTGCAAGTATAATGCACCTGCCTGTTTACCCTCCGAATCTTGGGATCATATTCACAGAAGGACTTGTGCTCTTGTGTGTGTGTGTGTGTGTGTGTGTGTGTGCATGTTTTTCTTTAGTCCCATTAAATGAAAGCATTGGTGTTTGTCAATTATGGAATAATTTTAATGGATGGTGATAACATTCATCGAGGGTATGAAGCAATTTGTGTATTCAAAAATGGCCTTAGCAGATCTCATGATGGAATACAAAACGAAGGGGACACACAACACGAAAAATAACTGCCATTCTTGTACTATTTAGGAGGGTTTTAAAAAGTATAAATTAGTAAAAAAATTTTTAAAGCTTAATTTGAAAACCAGGTACTATTTGACAAAAACCGAGAAGGATAAACATTGAGGATAATTGTAAAAGTACTTATTGAGGCAGGATTGTCATTTTAATGCCAAGAAGCTCCATAAGAAAATGAAAGGAAATCAAAAGATGAAAGAAAAATGAGTGTAGTTATTACAGTATTTATTTAGAATGCAAGACTATATGAAGCTTATTCTTTTATTCTACTGTGTTTAGATTTTATGGCCACTTATTTCTTCATGTGTAGTTCTAAGGACTCCTTTTTTAAAGTTACTGCTTTTCAATATGTTCTACTTAAAGCCCAAGTAACAGAAGAGCTGGAAAAACTCCTTCTTTACTTTTTTGGGGTCCCTGGATAGTGTAATACAATGGGAAAAAATCATTTCAGGCATCATGTAGATGTGTAATATTTTTTCTTGGCTGATTCTTTTCAAGAAAGCTGCCTTAACATGGTCTGGCTGCCTTTTGTTCCCATGAAAGATAACACTGCCCTTATGTCATAACATGGTGCTGAATGTGGCTCCACACAAGAAAGACGGCAGAAATTCTTTTAAATTTCATTTTGCCAAGACCTAGGGAAGAGATCGATGCCCTAATCTTCCCTGTTCCATTCACATAAATTGCCAGTAACTGTTTTCTTGAATTAGTACATATGACTTCAATTTAGAAAAAAAAATTTATTTCGAAGGATGAAAATGGCTCCTTTTTACAATAAAAGGGGTTCAAGAAACACCAACATAGAAACTCTTTTCTCTGACTCCCCTGCAGTAAAGTCAGCTCTGGCTGACAGTCCCAGCCAATGACTATGCCTCGCGTTTATACAGTACTTTGCAGTTTTCCAAGTGTGTTCTTGTCTGTATTTCATGAGAACTCACAATAAGTGTGCACAGTAGAGACCAGGGTGAAGAGACACTGAGGCCCCGAAAGCTAAAAGGACTTGTAGAAAACAGGACCTGGAAAGTCACCCTGGTTTATACTCTCGGGTGTGTGTGTGTGTGTGTGTGTGTGTGTGTGTGTGTGTGTTTCACAAGCAGAATGGTTGTATTTCAGTGTAGATGATATGATCCAGCAGTTTAGAATAATTGTAATAGTTAACAACTGTATAATACTTTTCACTTTACTGAATTATTTCATGTCCTTTATCCTATTTAATTTTTAAGGTAATTTTAGCTCTAGCTATTTTTATCACCTGCATCCCCATTTTACAGATGAGGCAACCAACGCTCAGAGATCTCATGTGACCCTGGCCGAGGCTCTGGCAGACCCAGGACTGAATCGCTGCCCTGGTAACCCCGGGCCTGCTCAGTTTCCATTACCCATGCTGCCCAAATAGCTCTTCGATCTAAAAATTGTTTATGTTCAAATTGAATGATTTTTGTTTTCCTCATTGGAGAAAAGCATTCTCCTAAATTATATCTTTTCTTGTCATTTAGTTTACATTTCCCTGAGCTAGTATCTCTGAGTACAGAGAGAGGTGACTCAGAAAACAGCAGGACTAATCCACATTTATATAACTGAGCTTTATTTCAACTTACTTAAGATATTTGTCCTTCTAAGTAGCAGTGGGTCAAAGTCTGGAAGCGAGAATAATATTTTAAATTTGATTTTGACTTGGTTTGTTTTGGATTTGTTTTGTCTCTCTGACTCACAACAGCATATTTTTCTTTAAATTACATCCTTTAAAATTATTGTGCTTTTTTAAAATTTGAAGCTCAGTATTCATTCCAACAATCAAAGTTAGCTCTTGTGATCTGAGCAGCTTAGATTTGATTTGGACACCCGTCCAAGGTAGACAGGGTCATTATTCCTATTTCATAACTGTGGCCCCTCTGCATCGAGGTCTCAGGGAGAAGACCCGGGAATCGAAGCTAGATCTGTTTCCCCTGGGGGCTCATATCTTTCACCACCACATTCCACTGCTTCCCTAGGACCACCTCAAAGCTGGAACATTCCCCCAGAATTTCTTATTAGTGACTTTTCCTGAAATTATGTAAATGTTTAATCAGCCTAGAAGGTCTAAAAATGAGGGCCTGGGGTGCCTGGGTGGCGCAGTTGTTAAGCGTCTGCCTTCGGCTCAGGGCGTGATCCCGGTGCTCTGGGATCGAGCCCCACATCAGGCTCCTCCACTAGGAGCCTGCTTCTTCCTCTCCCACTCCCCCTGTTTGTGTTCCCTCTCTCGCTGGCTGTCTCTCTGTTAAATTAATTAATTAATTAATTAAGAAAAATAAAAAATAAAAAAATAAGAACGAGGGCCTGTCAGAACATTCCATTCCTGTGGAAAAAGTGCTATAGTGCTGGGACACATTTTATTTGGATCTTTGCAATCACATGACAATTTACTAAGTCTCTTCATGGTAAAAAAAAAAAAATTCTCTGAATGCCATCTGTATACTCTGACTTCTTCAATAAATGTTTGTGTCCTTCTATGAACCTAAAAGGATATCAGCCACGATTCTTTGTAGCATAGTTCCAATAGGAGAGATTCATAAAGAACGGCTTTCATATTGAGATCCTTGATTTATGTTAATTACCACTGGCTTTCTAGAAATTAAGCACTCTTAAATTGCCACCTTCACATAAAGAGGGGCTGGCACTCTTACTTCTCTTTCTTCCCACCATTTTTTAAAAATTTGAAACAGTATTGAAGATTAGTTCAAGCTGATCTCTTGAGCGTTAGCTGTGAATTCCTAAGTTCTTCTCTCAGCCCTAGCATCTTGATTTTTCTAGAATGAAGAATTTAGTTCACTGTTGAATTCCCTTCTTTTTGAAGTTTTCTCTTTCTTTGCCTCTGTGGTGTTTTTCTGCAACCTCCGAGTCTTGTAGCTGCTCTTCTTTTAGGGGCATCAGAGATAATCCATGATTACCCATTGTTTGCATACATAAAAAGCTTTAGCATCTAGGATTTTCAGTAATATGGCTACTTTCTGTGGCTATTTTTTCACTGCTGTCTTATACAATATAGATCCAGCCCTCCACCCAAACTAAACACTTGGCAATAAATGGGAAACAAAAATCTACCAAAATTCAACTTGAGGGAATGTTACAAAAGAAATCACCTACGGTTTTTCTTAAAATGAGAACTTTTCCTATTCATTTAAAATGTGTTTCCATTTGAATTCTTTTTTGCTCATAATCAGATTTCTCTCTAAATCTGAATTATCTATAATGAGAATGAGAATGCTTGCCTATTACCCCATATGCTCATATAGAAACTTGTTCACAAATGACCATAAAAGCAGTATTCGTAATAGCCAAAATGTGGCAACAACCCAAATGTCCACTGACTCATGTATGGATAACCAATATGTGTTATATCCATACAATGGTATATGTTTCAGCAATAAAAAGAAAGAGACTCTTGCCATACAGGCTACAATATGGATGTACCCTGAAAACATGATGCTAAGTGAAAGAAGCCAGTTACAAATGACAACATATTGGAAGATCTTATTTATAGGAAATGTCTAGAATAGGCATTACAGGCATGTCTAAAGAGAAAAAGAGTAGATTAGTGTGGGTGCTTAGAGCTGTGGGGATAGAGAATTAGGGTGTGATATTTAAGAGATGTGGGAATTTTGGGGGGAATGAAAATATTCTAGGGGTGTCTGGGTGGCTCAGACCATTAAGTGGCTACCTTCAGCTCAGGTCATGAACTCAGGGTGCTGGGATCGAGCCCCGAGTCAGGCTTCCTGCTCAGCAGGGAATCTGCTTTGCCCTCTGCCCCTCTCCCTGGCCCATACTCATGCTCTCTCTCACACATAAATAAATAAAAAATCTTAAAAAAAAAAGAAAATATTCTAAAATTGATTGTGGTGATAGTTGCACAATGCTATTAATACACTGATAACCATTGAATTATACACATTAAACTTGAATGTATGCTATGTGTATTATATCTAAATAAAGCTGTTTTTAAAAAAGAAGAAAAGGGTCAACAAGATGGCTGAATAAGAGGTCCTCTGCTTGTGTTCCTCTTCGGCAATAATAATTTGGCAGCCACCCATGGACAGAAGTGCCTTTGTGGAAATTTTTGGATCCAGGTGGGAGAATGTGAAATCCTTGCATAGTCCAAGCTGAAGAGAGCCATTTTGAGAAGGCAGACTGAACGCAGGTAGCCGAGTCACTGACTGTGGTCCCAGCCACAGAATGGAAACAGCTCTTTATCCCAGATGACTCTGCCACAGCCTCGTTTGGCTTGACCCTGTCATCAGCACCATACACCAAGGGACCCAGAAAGAGTCATACCCACAGACCTCAGTCCTGGCTGTGGACCCTGAAGTGTCCTGTGAGTCCACTTCAGACCTTCTTGGCTACCCTCTGGGAGATCCTTGAGATAAGCCCACCCAACCTGTCCTGACTGTAGATTCTAAAAAGGCCCAATAACTGACCCTCCCAGCCACAGTCCATCAACAACCCTGCTGGCACAGGGACTCAGCAAGAAACATTTCCATGTACCCTCAGAGATCCTAAAGGGGCCACATACTCTAGGCCCCTCACAGCCGTAGTTTGTCGGTGACCCGCTGGCACAGGAACCAGGCAGGAGAACATCTGGGCCTGCTCATGACTCCAGGCCCATCTCAGCAGCAGTCTGTAAGCAAGTCTGCTGGTACAGGGACCCCAAAGTAGACGTGTCTAGCTGCTCCCTCACAGATCCTGAAAGAGCCCCACACTCAGGTTCAGCCCCCTCCCAGCTACAGTCTGCAAGCAGTCTTGTGAGTCTGGGGACCCAGCAGGAGATACTTCCATCTGCAAATCCAGAGCCTTCTACTCAGCTCTAGCACCTCCCAGCTGCAGTCCTGCTGGCACAGGGACCTGTCAGGAGACACTCCTGTCTATCTCAGGAGATCCCAATAGAACCATCTACTTGGCCCCAGTCAGGTAAGGGAGCAGTGCAACCTACCCAGGGACCTGGTGGGAGACACGCTCATTCATGTCTCCTGAGCAAGGTCTGCAGACATAATCTTGGCTGTAGACCCTGAAATAGCAGTAGGACTCAGTTCTAGCACCTCTCTTCCATAGTCCAGGGCTAGTCCTTTCCACCCAGGGACCTACCCAGTGACCCAGCAGGAGCTTTCCAGGAACCTGGTGGGAACCACATCTGCTGCACACCTGGTATCAGGTCCACAGTCTAGGGACTTAATTGTGGTAGATTCTTGTCCCAGCACAACCCTACTGAACAAGGTACTAGAGGCAGTCCCATCTACCCAGGATCTAGACAGGATCCAGCAAAAGCAGTTGTAAGAAGGAAGTTTATAGTGATAAATTTCTACATTAAGAAGAAAGAAAGATCTCAAACAACCTAACTTGACACTCCTGATTATTGCAGTGTTATTTATATAGCCAAGATATGAGAACAACCCAAATGTCCATTAATGTGTACAATGGAATATTATTCAACCATAAATAGAAGAAAATCCTGCCATTTAAGGCAACATGAGTGAATCTGGAGAGCATTGTGCTAAGTGATATAAATCAGACAGAGAAATAGTAATACTGTATGGTCTCACTTACATGTGGAGTCTAAAGAGTCAACTCATAGAAGCAGAGTATAATCGTGGTTAGTTACCAGGGGCTGGGTGTGGGGAAACTGGGGAGACACTGGTCAAGAGGTACAAACTTTCAATCACAATATGAATACACTTGGAGAAGCTAATATACAACAGCATGGTGAGTATAGCTAACAAAACTGTAGCATATACTTGAAATTTTCTGAGAGTAGAGCTTAAATGTTCTTAGCACACAGTTTGAAAGAAAGAAAGCAAATGAAAAAAGTAGCCATCTGAAACTGCCATTTTAAAGAGACAAGCTAGCTTCCTACTCAGTTAATTTTTTCAGGAGTTACTTAAATGTAAAACCAAGAGGGAATACTAAAAAGACATACCAGAAATTTCAGATAGTTGTCATGCAGTTTCTTAATGTGAATGACCTATTTACTCTGACAACACACATCACCCCTGAGATGGCATCAAACAATATTAAAACTTCCTAATGCATGAATTTTGACTGTGTAATAAATAATTTAGGGAAACCAGAAGCCAAATATTAACTTAGGCCCCATTTATAAAGGAATATCACGTTAATCATCTGAACCAGATTGACAGGTCAATTCAGAGAGTGAAACAATTAGTAAAGTAAAATTTCCTCTGAATTCACTACACATATGTCATATGTAACAAAGTCTATAGGTTGTTTTTCTATATTATATCAGCAGAGCCTAAAATCCCTAAATCATATGTGTTGAACAAATAAAATAAAAATGGTTGAATCAGCTGTACAAGTAGATAACACTTCATTACGTACTCTGTCCAGTTAGCCAAGGATCCACTTCAGTCTGAAGTCAGAGAAAAGAATGCTTGAATCCTTTTTGAAAATAATGTGATATAATGACTCTCTGAACTTCTGTTAAGGGTGTGCAGTCGGTACTGGATAGAACCAAGGCATTCTGGTTGCTGTGGTCTGTATGTTTGTGTCCCTCCCCCACCCGCCCCCCCCCAACCAATTCATATGTTGAAATCCTAATGCCCAATATGATAATATTTGGTAGGCGGGGTCTTTGGGAAGTGATTAGTCTTCTAAACAGGCAGAGACTTCATGAATGAGATTAATGCTCTTATGAAAGAGAGCCAAGAGAGCTCCCCTACCCCTTTTACCACATGAGAAGTCTGCCATCCAGACAAGGGCCTTCACCAAACCACGCTGGCTCCCTGATTTCAGACTTTCAACCTTCAGAACTGTGAGAAATAGATTTCTGTTTATAAGCCACCTAGATGGTGGCATTTGTTATGGCAGCCTGGAAAGACAAAGATACTGGTTAAACGAGATGAGCAAAGTGAAAATTGCTCTAGGATAAAGCAGTATTATTTCCCTCTAGAAACTTGCACTTCCTTATCAAATGACGTAAATATGTAAGGATCAATAATCCTCCACTTTTCCACTAGATCGGCCGTTATCAGACTTTAGTGCCATAAGTATTATTGTATATGTTACAATGCATAGCCATAGAGTCTGGGGGAGGGACCCAGGGATCAGCATTGACAATGAACACTATAGGCGATAGAAGCGGTGTTTAGGGTTTCAGAGGGGAGGGGGGTGGGGGATTGGGATAGGCCGGTGATGGGTATTAAGGAGGGCACGTGTTGCATGGTACACTGGGTGTTATATGCAAACAATGAATCATGGAACACTACATCAAAAACTAATGATGTACTGTATGGTGACTAACATAACATAATAAAAAATTAAAAAAAAAAGAAGTGGTGTTTAGGCTACATTTTGAGAAATACTAGTATGTGGATTTTGCTGATCACTTGATGCTCGATATCAGATTGAATGTATCAATGGTAACAGTTAACAGAGAAAAATAGAAGATTTTCCTGGGACAGTTTGAGCTAAGGTCACAGTAAGGTGGCTCACTTTACATGATGTGGATAATTGTGGTTAATTCGTGAGATAAAGGGTCTGGAGGCTGGATAGTACTGAGAAATGTTGCAATGACAAGAGAAATTTTTCTTTCCCATAAAAATTCTATTCTGATTGTCCACTTTGAGTTAGCTGAGAAATATTGAGGCCCTGGCTCCCGCAGATCCAAATGTCCATTGCAAAAGGAACAAAGATTCCTAGTGTAAGCCAACCCCACACTCCTCTCACTGCATTTCTCTCAGGAACCTCACATCTCTGAAAGAGGAATACCGGGACCAGGAACAACTTTATCACATATTTAAAAGAGAAACGTTGACTAGAAACCAGATCATGTTCAAAGGGTGTAAATTTTCCCAGTAAACATTGGTGGTTCAGATGGAATTCTCCCTTCGGTTATCAGTAGTGACACTTCTCTCCCATGTGTTGAGTAAATGTATTTGCATCATCTGTTTGCTGGCTCTATCCTGAAGAGGAGAAATTTAGCAAAAGCAAATAAAGCTTCACCACATTTTCTTTCAGTAATTAAGGACTTCTTAGTTTATCAATTTAGATCAACTTTTTAGTTTTCTGTCTAAAGTTTTTGACACATTTATTTAAAGTAAAAGCAAATGCTTGTTTTGTAAAAATATTGACATTTGGGGAGAATTTAAGAAATGCCAGTAGCAAAAATCAAGGGCTTTGGTGATCCACTTAGCAGCAGCAATCCCAGTGTACAGGAACCCCCTTAATTATTATGTCTTGGTTGATTTTTGTTCTGGTTTGGTTTTGGTTGGCTCTCAAAACATTGTTCAATTGCAAAAGAGTATTATTTTCTTTTGTCTGACAGACTTCATTCTACATAAAATTAGACATTACCCCTCTTTTTTTCTTAAAGATTTTATTTATTTGAGAAAGAGAGAGAGCACAAGCAGGGGGAGGGGTAGAGGGAGAGAGAAGCAGATTCCCCACTGAGCAGGGAGCTCAATGTAGGGCTTGATCCCAGGGCACTGAGATCATGACCTGAGCAAAGGCAGATGCTTAACCGACTGAGCCACCCAGATGCCCCTAGGCATTACCACTTTTCTAAAATACCATATTTTGATAAATTTTAAATGATCTGACAAAAAATATGTTTAAAGCATCTATTTTTCTATGACTTTACCATGTAGTCTAGAATAAGTTCTCCGATACAGAAAAAGGAAAATTGGATTATATTCTGTATAGCTTCCTTCAGGTTCAAGTTTACCAAGTGCATTTCTAGGCAATGCAAAGGAAATACAGTATCTCATTTATTGGTGTTCGCCCTAGTTTTTCTGCTTGACTCTCCAGAAGCCACACAGAACTGTCTGGAGGATATATTCGTATGTGTGATAGTAGAGAATTAATTTTTTTTCAGCCCCCAAATCACACCCACTATAATTCGTGTTAAGAGAGTGGATCAGAGGCACCTGGGTGGCTCAGTCAATTGAGCGGCCAACTCTTGGTTTTGGCTCAGGTCATGATCTAGGGGTCCTGGGATCAAGCCCTGTGTCAGGCTCCATGCTCAGCGGGAGTCTGCTTGTGGATTCTCTCTGCCTCTGCCCTTCCTCTCTCTCAAATAAATAAAGAAATCTTAAAAAAAAAAAAAGAGAGAGAGAGAGAGAGAGAGGGAGAGTGGATGACCTAGACCTCACACCCTCCGCCAACACAGGTGAGTCTGCAGGGTCAGAATGTGGTCACTATGGCCACAATGGGAGGCAGTTGGGGTGCCCACCCTGTGCGGTGCGAGTGGTTAAGCTTGGGTGTCCTTTAACACCTCTCCCCGCAGCTGAAAACTGAGGAGCAGAATGGTAGGAAGTCCTGACGCAGGCGAGTTAGAGACCGGCGGAGATGGGGACTCTGCTCACATCAGCCCTCCCACGGGAGCTGGCACAGAGCAGGTCCCGAGGACATGTTTGTCCAGAATCCCTCTCGTTTCACTCCTTTAGAAGGCTCTTGACGTCGTCATCAACTCAGTGAGGTCACTGCCCCGAACCCCAGCAGGATGCTTGCCTCCCCACGGCCTCGCTCCTGCACATCTCAAGCCAGCTCTGTGCCCCACGCAGGGAGGGGAGTGGGGAGTGAAGGGAAACAGTCCCAAGCCAGCATCCCTTCAAAGCTCATGCAAATATTTATGCTCAGCCCTTCCTTGCTTTGAAGGGAAGCACAGGAACAGTGCTCCCAGTTTGGCACCTGCAGGAGAAGGCAGCTGAGAAGAGCCTGATTCAGCCAGGATTCATTCACTGCCTAGATGAAGGGTCTCTGTGATGATGCAGTGGAATGGGCACACATCGGGTTTTAGGCTCAGGCTGATTGCTGTCTAAATCCCAGCTCTGCCCTCAGCAGCTGTGCGACTCAGATGCGATGTTCCACTTGCATGTGCCTCGGTGGCCAAATCTGCTGAATGTGTCCATCAGTCTCCACCCTCAGGTTCTTGTAAGGGTGCGGTAAATGCACACAGGCAGTATGCTCAGCGGACTGGCGCATGGGACAATGCAATAGATGGTACCTCCACTTGCTCCTTTCCCCCTCTCCAGCGAGATACCCGTCTGGAATTTCTACCAGAAGTTTCACTAGATGATTTCCCCTCAAAAGGAGGAGGTTATTACAATGAAGATGTTGCCCTTGAAGAGAAATGGGCGAATCTTTCAGTTCTTGTACTGTGGTAACAATAAAAATAAATAATTAATGATTATTGCAGGTTAATTATGTTTCTGGCACTGAGCCAAATATTTTACATTTATTCCTTTTTTAATACTTATGACATTTTTAAGATGCAGGCAGTTTCTCTCTGTCTACTTTTTTGGGCTTGATTTGCTGGACCTTGTTCACTTTCTTGAGATGAAAATTGAAAACACCAAATCTCAATCTTTCTTCTTTTTTTTTTTCGAAAGCTAAAATTTTAAGCACTTCCTTTGCTGCAACTTAATAATTTTAATGTCACATCTTCATTTCACTTACTTCAAAATATTTCCTAATTCCCAGTGTGATTCTTATTTGAGCCAAAAGTGAAAGTTAGATGTGTGTGCTTAATTTCCAGTAAGTAGGAGATTTCTAGTTATGATGCTGTGAACAATATCTATCCTAATTCCATCGTGGTCAGAGAAAATACTAGAAGTGATGTCAGGTTTTGAAATTTGATGCTTGCATTATGGTCTGGCATGTAGACAGCTTTGGTAAGCGTTCTATTGCGTACTTGAGTATTTTCTTCCATTGTTGGTTACAGTGTTCTATAATGTCAGTTTCGTAAATTTGTTAATGTGCTATTCTAATTATTTATATTCTTCCTGATTGTGTGTGTAAGTTTGTTCTGTCAGCTATTGAGAGAAGCGTGTTAAAGTCTCATTTTGATGTGGAGTGTCTATTTCACCTTCCACTTTTATCAGTATTTCTTTTATATATTTTGAAGCTGTATTACTGATTGCATACAGATTAAAGTTGTGGTATCAGGTAGACTGATTATTTTATCACAGTTAAATGTCCTTTTTTATCTTTAGTAATACATCTTGCTTTAAAATCTACTTTGCCTGATTTTAGTGTAACTATGTTACTTTTCACTTTGTGTTTATGTATTTTTTTATTCTTTACATTCAAATTTTTTAGGGTCTTATATTTCTGGGGCTTTTTGGTAACAGTGTTATTGAGATATAATTGACATACCATACCATTCACCCATTTCAAATATAAAAGTCCATAATTTTAGCATATTCACATTTGCACAACTATAATCATAATCTATTTTAGAATATTTTCATTACCCCAGAATGAAACCCCATACCATTTAGCTATCACCGCATCAACCCTCATTCTTCCTAGCCCTAAGCAACCACTACTCTACTTTCTGTCTCTATAAATTTGTCTATTCTGGACATTTCATATAAAGGGAATTATACAATATGTGATCCTTTGTCACTAACTGCCTTCATTTAGCATTATGTTTTTAGTGTTCATCCATGTTGTGGTGTGTATACTGATATTCCATTTATTTTTATTGTCAAAATATATTCCATTGTATAGATACACCAGATATTTTCCCTGTTTCTACCTTTTGGCAGTTATGAATAATGCTTGTATGAGCATTCATGGGCAAATTTTTTGTGGATGTATGTTCTTCTCTTCAGTGTATACCTAGAGTAGAATTCTTGAGTCAAATGATAACTGCGCGTAACATTTTTAGAAACCACCAGACTGTTTTCCAAAGTGGCTGTATCATTTTACATTCCCAGCAATGGTGTATGATGCTTGGATTTCTTCATATCCTCAACAACACTTTTCATTATCTCACTTCTTCTTTATAACCATCCTTGTGGGTATGAAATGGTTTCTCAGTATGATTTTGATTTGCATTTCTCTCTTGACTAATGATGCTGGACATCCTTTCATGTGTTTATTGGCTATTTGCATGTCTTCTTTGGAAAAATATCTGTTCAGATCTCTTGCCCATTTTTAATTGGGTTCTTTGTCTTTTTTTTTTATTAAGTTCTGAGGGGTCTTTATATAGGCGAGAGACAAATCCCTTGTGAGATATATGTTTTACAAAAGTTTTCTCCCATTCTATGAGTTGCCTTTTTAGTATCTCCATAGTATTCTTTGAAGCACAAAAGTTTGAATTTTGATGAAGTCTAATTTATCCATGTTTCCTTTCGTGCTTACGTTTTTGGTTTTATATCTAAGAAATCATTGCCAAATCCAAGATCATGAAGATGTATGTCTGTGTTTTTCTAACAGCTTTATAGTTTTAGCTTTTACATTTAGGTCTTTGATACATTTTGAGTTAATTTTGTATATGGTGTGAGGTAAGAGTCCAACTTTATTCTTTTGCCTATGGCTATCCAGCTTTCTCGGGACATTTGTTGAAAAGATGATTCTTTCTCCATTTACTTATCTTGGCACCTTTGCCAAAAATCAATTAACTGTAAATGTGAGGGTTTATTTTCAGATTCCCTGTCCTATTCCATTGATCTGTATGTCTGTTCTTATGTTAGTACCATGTTGTCTTGATTACTGTTGCCCTAAAGTAAGTTTTGAAATTGGGAAGTGCAAGTCCTCTAGCTTTGTTCTTTCTGTTCACAATTGTTTGGCTACTGTGGGCCTCTTGAATTTCCATATGAATTTTAGGTTGTTTGTCAAACTATACAAAGAATTCAGCTGAAATTTTGATAGGGTCTGCACTATGTTTGTAGATCAGTTTGCCACCTTAACAATATTGAATCTTCTGCTCCATAAACATGGGATATCTTTTCATTTATTTAGGTCTTCTTTAATTTATATCAACAATGTTTTGAAAATTTTAGAGTATATACTTTATTGACTTTATTCCAAAAGATTTTATTTTTATGCCATTTTAAATGATATTGATCTTATTTTCACATTGCTCATTGGTATTATATAGGAATACAATTGATATCTGTGTATCTATTTTGGTATCCTACACAATTGCTGAAGTTATTAATTAGTTTTAATAGTTTTTTTAGTGGATTCCTTAGCCTTTTTTTGGTACAAGATCATGTTAACTTAAAATAAAGACAATTTTACTTTTTTCTTTCCAATTTGAATGCATGTTATTTTACTTTCTTGCCTAATTGCCCTGGCAGTCATCTTTAGTAAAATGTTAAATAGAAGTGGTGACAGCAGACCTCTTTGTCTTGTTACTGATTATAGGGAAAAAAAATTCAGACTTTTACCATATTGGATTTTTCTTAGCTAAATATTCACCTTTAGTAATAACCCCACAGAATGCATATCTACTCCCTTGCTCATCCCTAACATCAACAAGAGAATTCTGAATTATTGTTCTGCCATTTAGGCTTTCTCACCTCAGTGTTTGCTTTAAAATGAATTTTCCAGAGTTAATGATTTTGTTTATTAATGGTGCTATTTTACATTTAGTGCAGTTATTCAGTTCAGATATGTGTTTTCTACATGAATATGATGTGGTGATTCTGTCAAAAATCTGTTCAGGGAAAAATCATTCTGAAATCTTACTTTAAAGTTTTTGTGGGGATAGTATGAATCACAGTATTCTTCTTGATTTTATAAATTAATTAAGAAAGATAAGATAATTGATTTTTTTAAAAAAAATTATTGATATGGGCACCTGGGTGGCTCAGTTGGTTAAGCGTCTGCCTTCGGCTCAGGCCGTGATCCCAGGGTCCCAGGATTGAGTCCCGCATTGGACTCCCTGCTCAACAGGGAGTCTGCTTCCCCCTCTGCCCTCCCCACTGCTTGTGCTTGCTTACACACGTGCACGCACATGCTCTCTCTCTTTCTCTCTCTCTCTCGCAAAAATAAATAAAATATTTCTAAAAATAAATAAAAAATAAAAAAATGAATGAGAATAACAAGACAAGATTGCTTTGTATGTGTCAGACACCTTTTAAAGCATTTTTAATTATTCAAGTCTCATGAATTATATAGATATGTAGTAATTATTATCCCATAGCAAAGATGAGGAAACTGAAGCACATGGATATAAAATAATTTACACAAGAACATAGCTAATAAGTAGAGGTAGGATTTGAGTCCAAGAAGTCTGATTTTAGAGACTGTGTTTTTGATTGCCAAATGAGGATAGGCAAATAAATTACTTAACAGAGCATGTTAGGTAGTAAATGCCCAATAATTGGAGGTTCTAATTGTCATTTTCTTATTGTTCCAAATGAAGCTTAGTATTATTCTTCAGAATTATAATATTTTTTAGGATAATTTCTTTAGAAACATGTCTCTGTGATTCACAGTGCTGTACCAATCCAGACACATGAAAAGAGTAATTAAAATGTTCTTCATTAACGTTCAAAAACAGGAAAATTTAAATATTAAAAATTGTAACACTGTGTTTTATTGACTTAGTGAACATTTATTGACTTGCCATTATGTTCAGATCACTGGAGTAATCTCTGGGATTAAAGAAGTAGAAGAAATTATTGTTGAACAACACAGGTTTGAACTGTATGGGCCCACTTATACTCAGATTTTCTTCAATAAATAAAGTACAGTACTGTAGATATATTTTCTCCTCCTTATGATTTTCTTTTTTTTTTTTTTTAAGATTTCATTTATTTGAGAGAGAGAGAGTAGGGGGAGGGGCATAGGCAGAGGGAGAAGAGACTCCCTGCTGGGAGCCCTTCCTGGGCCTCGATTCCAGGACCCTGGAAACATGACCTGAGCCGAAGGCAGATGCTTACCTGACTGAGCCACCCAGGTGCCCCATCTTCCTTATGATTTTCTTAATAACATTTTCCTCTCTCTAGCTTACTTTATTGTAAGAGTACAATGCATAATACATATACAAAATATGTGTTAATCAACTGTTTATGTTACCAGTAGGGCTTCTGGTCAACAGTAGGTTATTAGTAGCTAAGTTTTGGGGGAATCAAAAGTTATACATGGATTTTCAACTGCACGGGGTGTTGGCATCCCTAACTCTAACATTGTTCAAGGGTCAACTGTAATATGATAAAGATTACAGAAGAGTACACAACTACCTAAGAGAGTAAATGGAGGAGGAAGGCGAATACTGAGTGTGGCTTGCCCATAGAACTGGCTAGATTTGATGCTGCAAATGAGAAGAGTGGTACTGAAGTATTTGGGGAGTTAGTGCTCTGCAGTGGTTAAGGAATTGGAGAAATTGGCGTGCCCAGGTTCAAATTCCAACATTATCACTGAGTAAGTAGAAATGGTGTGACCTTCTACAAATTTCCTTTTTAATTTTAGAATGGGAATAATATTGCCTACTTCAAAATGTTTAATAAGAATTAAAATATGTATTACTAAACATGATACATGGCAGAAAGACAATGGTCCATAAATAGAGAACTTTTGGAGTGATAGAAATGACTTAGGTGATGGTTACAGGGGTACATACATTTATCAAATCCCACTGACCTGAGCACTTAGTTGTACTGAATTATATGGACATTACCTAAATAGTTTTGATTTTAAAAATCACCAGTTACCTCTTACAAACTTCTTGGGCTTGATGACTTTCTTTTTTTAAAAAGTTTTTTAAAACATCTTTCAAAGTGGCATGAACCAGACTTGTTAGCCTGTCTTCAGTTCTAATGACTCTCCAAAGGTCCCCAAAGATAGTCATCCTATAGTTCAGAGCTAAGAGGAAATACTCTCTGTCTCAGAAGGCTTTGCATCTTGTAATATTCCTATACTGTGGTGGTTAATTTTATGTGTCAACTTGCAGGGTGTTTTGGCTAAGACTAACATTTAAATAGGTAAACACTGCGTTAAGCAGATTGTCTTCCATTATGTAAATGGCTCTAATACAATCAGTTCAAGGCCTGGGTAGAACAGAAAGATCAACCTCTCGCAAGCAAGAGAGAACTCTCTAGCACACCACCTTTGGACTTGAACTGGAACATGATCTGTCTTGGGTCTTCAGCCTGCTGGCCAACCCTTTAGATTTTAGACTTGCCAGCCGCAAAATCACATGAACCAAATCCTTATAATAAACCTCAATCTTTATATTTACACATTTTATTGTTTTTTTTTCCTCTGGAAATCGCTAACACATATACTAAATTTTATGCAGTGAGATGCTTTTCTTTATAGTGGGTCAGTCTCTTGTGGGATTTTCAGATGTATAGCTTCCTGTAAAGAAGCACTTTCTAGTGAATGACTTTGATGACACTTGCTGATTTGGCACATGAATGTGAAAGGGAGAACTGAAATATTTAAATTTTTCATGTGTGTTTAGTGCCAGATACTCTAATAGAGTCATTATATAAAAGGTCAATCCCAGGATAAAATCAAATAAATTAAGCACTGTTAAATCTATACTATTAAATTGTGTCTTTTCTTTTTTTCTGCTGATTTTGAAAAGCATAAAAGTTAAATTATTATAGAGACAATAAATCCTGGGTAATTTTGTCTTTGTTTCTTAAGTTGACTCCTCCTTGGGACAGCTCTCCAAGGAAAAAAATTAGTAAAAAGTTTTAAAATCCTTCAACTAAAGAACTCTATTAGCCACAAAGTCCACGATAAATTTGCTACTGCTTTAAAAACAACAACAAAACTTCATTAAAAAAGTATGTGCCCATTGGGGTACCTGGGTGGCTCAGTCAGTTAATTGCCAACTCTTGATTTCGGCTCGGGTCATGATCTCAGGGTTGTAAGATCGAGCCCCATGTTGGGCTCCGTGCTGGGTGTGGAGCCTGCTTAAGATTCTCTCTCCCTCTGCCTCTGTCCCCTCTAAAAAAATTTTATATGTATATTTATATTTATATGCCCATTGAAGAATTATTTCAGCAGATACTTTAATGTAAAAGCTGAGTACTTGTAAACATAATGGACTTCCACAGTGCTTTGCACACACTCCTCAAATATTTGTTGACTAAATGAATGGATCAATAAGAAAGCAACATGTGGAGAGCTGCAGATGCAATTTATTATAAACATGTAACTTTAAAACCAGGAATTGGCTGATATGCAGGGAATAACCTCCCATGAGAGACCACTGAGACCTGCACTGCACACAGATAACACACAATAAAAAATGTTTGTAAACTGAATCATTAAATGTAAGGTCTGTGTGGGAAATAGAATTTTTTTTCAATGTCTGTGATAGGAAACTGCCTTCTGCTTGAAATCGCCTTGTAATAAGCTGCTCTGGCACTTACAAACCAAAATTTATGGAGTCAAGTTAGTTTTCCTTCCACAGAGCTGCGTCCTGCAGAGACAGGAGCCAGAGGGGCTGTGGAGTAGGAGCTCTTTGGTGATTCATGGAGCAGTGCTGCTGAGATCTCAGCCTGCAGACAGACTGTCTGGGGCGCTTGTTAAATACTGGGTCTGATTCAGTAGGTCCGGCTGAGGCCAAGACTCTGCACGTCTAACAAGCTCCCAGGTGATGCCCAGATGGGGTTCAGGGAACACAGTTGGGGCAGCAAGGTTGTAGAGGAAGAGGGAGATTCCTGGATAAACGGGCAGACTACGCAGATATGTGGGGATGAGAAACCCTGGAGAAGACACACATGTGACCACACATGAGTCACTTAACTTTCCTGAATCCAAATGGTCTCGTGGGGAAAATGGGTGCAATAATAATGATGATGATAGGAAGATAGTAACACGTCATGGGATCCTTAGGAGAATTAATGAATAACAGTATAAACATGTAGGCGCATGCTCCGTACACAGCCTTTGCTCCGCAAATGCTCACTGGCCCGACGGCGAGCACAGGTCACGTGTCTGGGCAGGTCCGAGGAGTCCACCACTCGTCCCTCTTCGTGCCGAGGACAGAGCTCCCTACTGAGCACGTGCTCAGGCGGCGTCTTCTCAGTGCAGCGAGTAGCAGAGCAGTCGATGCCTGGAAAGACGTTGACGCCTGGACGATGGCTCCTGTGATACCAACAGGAGAGAATCGTCACCGAGAAAGCGGTCACTCAGGCCTTGGGGAACTTCCAGGCTCCTCTGAGCCAGCAGTGGGAGACAGAACCAGCGCCTCCCAGTGAAAGTGCGGTGTTAGGATAGCTGATCTTTCATATCCTTCGGTATAAATTGTGTCCAAACTCACCTACCTTTGGTACAAGGCCAGGCCCGTTGGGGAGGGTGGCTCAGCCGCTCAGCCGCTGGGGGTGTGATTAGTGCCCCAGAGACCCAAGGCTTCCTCCCGATTCTCCGACTCCGGCCCCAGCCGCCCGCGTTGCCCTGGGCGATACCCTGCTGAGGGTGAGGTGAGGGTCTTGTGAAGGACTTGTAGAGTCCCCAACAAAACTCCCGAGCAGCACAGCGGGAATGCAGGCAGAGGACCCTGAGAATGACCCGCCACTTCACTTAAATCAACGTCTCATTCCGGTGAGCCGTCAGACATGGACTCTGCCAGCACCTGGAGGAAGCCTGGTTTCTTCACCTTTCAGTGAAAATCTAGAGTAAATCACTTAATTTTTGCTAAATTAGATACTATTGAAATATTCAAAGTACTTAGACATTGTACTTTTAGAAGGTGTTCTTTCTCTTCCTCTCATAATCTATTGATCCCAGGAGAAAAAAGAAGCTGGTGTCATCTTACTGAAGGATTCCATTAAATGTGGTCCAGAGTCAGATGGGTAGCCAAGCTTTGCTGCTTTATTGGCTGAGCAAGTAATTGCTTCCATTTAATTTCACACCATATTTTTTAAAATTTCATTGTCACATTTCTGAATTAGGATTGCACAAATTTTCATAGAATAGTTTTAGTTTGTAAGGTCATAACTGACAGGTAATTTCCATGACTATTTTCTTTTTATTAGAATTTCTTACACACATATCACATACACATATTTGCTACTCCAGGTTAGGTAAATTTAAGGCCAGAATAATCCATTATATTGATATATTTTTTATAACCTTGGGGAAAAATATTTCATGAACAAAATAGGATAGTTTGCAACTTTTTAAAAAGTTTTTAATACCAGTTTTTTTACATACAGTGTCATATTACCTTCGGGTTTATGATATAGTAACTCAACAATACCATACATCACCCAGTGTTCTCCAGGACAAGTGCCCTCCTTATTCCCCATCACCTATTGCACCCACTCCCTGCCCCCCTCTCCTCTGCTAACCACCAGTCTGTTCTCTGTAGTTAAGAGCGTGTATCTTGATTTGTCTCTCTCTCACTCTTTTTTTTTTTACCCTTTCCTGTTTTTCAAATTCCACATGAGTGAAATCAGATTGTATTTATCTTCTCTGACTGACTTATTTCAGTTAGCATAATACTCTTTAGTTCCATCCATTTCATTGCAAATGGCAAGATTTTATTCTTTTTTGTGGCTGAATAATACTCTAATACACACACACACACACACACACACACACACACATATAATTATTATTCTTATTCTTTATCCACACATCTATTGATGGACACTTGGTCTGCCTCCATACCTTGGCTATTTTAATAGTGCTACCAAAAACATAGGAGTGCGTGTATCCCTTTAAATTAGTGTTTTTGTATTCTTTGGATAAATACCCAGTAGTTCGATTTCTCATTGGGTAGTTCTATTTTTAACTTTTTGAGAAACCTCCATAATGTTGTCCACAGTGACTGCACCCGTTTGCATTCCCACCAATAGTGCAAGAGGGTTCCTTTTTCTCCACATCCTTGTCAACACTTGTTGTTTCTTGTGTTGCTGATTTTAGCCATTCTGGCAGGAGAGAGGTGGTATCTCATGGTAGTTTTAATTTGCATTTCCCTGATGGTAAGTGGTGTTGAGCATCTTTTCATGGTCTGTTGGGCATCTGGATGTCTTCTTTAGAGAAATGTCTGTTCATGTCTTCTGCCCGTTTTTAAATTGGATTATTTGTTTTTTGAGTGTTGAGTTGTGTCACTTCTTTATGTATTTTGGATACTAACCCTTTATCAGCCATGCCATTTGCAAATATCTTCTTGTGTATAGTAGGTTGCCTTTTAGTTTTGGTGATTGTGTCCTTTGCTGTACAGAACCTTTTTATTTTGACATAGTCCCAGTAGTTTATTTTTTTATTTTGTTTCCCTTGCCTTAGGGGACCTATCTAGAAAAAAGTCGCTACAGTAACAGAAAAGTTACTGCCTATGTTCTCTTCTAAGATTTTTATGGCTTCAGCTCTCACATTTAGGTCTTTAGTCCATTTTGAATTTATTTTTGTGTATAAGAAAGTAATCCAGTTTCATTCTTTGGCATGTTGGCTGTTTGGAACTTTTATTAATTTTTCTTCAGGCTTTTCTTAGGAATTGGTTATGTCACAACTCAGATGGCTCCAATTACTGACAATCTTACAGAATCTGCATCTTGATACCTCTTAGAAGATCAAGGGCAGTTGTGATGATGGCCTCTTTACGGAGAATATTTTTTTAAAAAAGATTGATTTATTTATTTTAATGAGAGAGAATGCACTCTCACACGAGTGGGGATGGGAAGAGGGCCAGAGGGAGAGAAACTCAAGCAGACTCCCCACTGTGACTCCCCACACAGTGGGGAGCTTGCTGAGGTGGCCGGGGGCAGAGGTGAGGGAGGGCTCGATCCCACAACCCTGAGTTCATGACCTGAGCCAGAAAAAGGAGCCAGAAGCTTAACAGACTGAGCCACCCAGGCGCCCTGAGAAAGTATTTTTAATGGCATCAAACACAGATGTAGTTGGCCTCTCCTCTTTCATTTTTACTTTTATCTAAATGATTTGATACTGTTTTTCAGTGTCCTGGATACATGCCACCTGCTATTGAAATTAAAAATATAAATTGTCTTCTATAATATGATGACATAGTTCTTTTAATACCTAGAAGCGTCCTAAACAGACAACAGGTCCTAAATTTTTTTGCCAGAGAGAATATCTTTTTTTTTGCCAGAGAGAATATCTTTGCCAGAGAGAATATCTTTAAAATCACACTCAACATTTTTGACAGAGGTTCTCAACATTCAGTTGACTTAAGAGTCAGTAAATGGTTCTATCCTGCAGATCAGTTACCAAGGGCTGTAATTCGTGGTCATTTAATCCTGGAAGATCCACCTGGAAGCAAAACTGGAACAGTCTTTAGATATTTTAGGGGATTTGTCTATGGCTCTGTATGTGACTTTAAAGCATGAGGGATTTTTGTTTTTAATATCTTAAATAATGTTGGGCATGCTCTATCACATATATCAGGCATCCCTAGCCCATTTGTTTATGTACTGAAGCAGACACAGAACTTCTTCCTTAAGAAGACACTGGCTCTGTCCATTGGTGTTCTGTAGGTCCACCTAACCCTCACTCCTTCGTGTTCAAAAGAGGATTCTCACTTTGCCTCCACCTGCCTGGTTATAAAGAATAGGGAATACCCTCCAATGTGGAACATGTCTGCTGCAAGTTCTCACCAGAGCCTAACCTCAGAACTCTGCCATCAGATGCTCAGTTCTGAGAAATAATGTTTATTGTTATTATTCCATAGCCTTCATGACATAGCATTTATCTTATCTATTCCTTTGGTATCTGCATTCCCTCAATACCATATTATTCACTGCCATCTGCCTAGTGCCTATCACGTAATAGGTGCTCCATAAAATTCATGCAATACTTGAATGAGTATAAACTGAAGAATATGTAATCCATCCATTCCTGTACATATTAGACATTTTACTCTTGTATCAGGATGTTCAGATCATCCTAGATCATACATCACTCAAGGCCCCTCATAAACTTGCCTTTAGCACGTTGTGCCTCAGCGCTGTTCTTGTCCTACACTAAGTGACATTGTAAAGAAACAACCATGTGATATTATTCTTCATAACTCTAGGTTCAGGGATGGAGGTACAGCCCTCACCTGTACATCATCAGGTGACTTCTTCATGCAAACACGAAGGCAAAACTCCTCTCCTGAATTATAGATTTGTTTCTAAATGATGGATAAATTTCTGTGCTAGTCAGATTTGTGCCCTTGATGAGCAGCTGTTGGGTCTTATATACTTTGCTTCTCTGTTAGCTAGTCTTCCTCTTACTCTGGGGCTTATTATTTTCCCTCAGTAATTTATGTGATTTTTATATATATTTTCGCGTGCTGCCTCAGTTACCTTGTGGAAAGAAAGGGCAAAAAATAAATGAGTAAAGCCCCGACTTAATAGTTGGTTGTTTGTTCCCTCTGAAAGCAAACAGGATAAGCAATATACATGTCATTTCTGTCCTTAAATGATAATCACTCTTAGGGACAAGTATCTCTCACCTAATACAAATGTTAACATATTCATTATTTGGAGGGACAGTACTTTACAGATGTGAATGTGATTGATAGTTCCTTATCTTCCTTCGATAGCATCTTCCCTGTTTTCTCTCTTTAGGTCCCATCCATTCTCCGAGATCCAGTTCGACTTCCACTTCCTCCTGAGAGCATGTTCGTGCCTCCCCATCTTTCCTTAGCGTTTTTGTAAAACATACTGTACACACATCAGTAAGCAAACTAGTCATGTGCTTTTATTTCCTGTGTTAGTATCTTGAACCATGCTTTAAAATGTGTGTTGATTTTCAGGTCTGCAGGCATGGTCCCTGAACTCAGACTATTTCTTTAAGAAAAGTGCCAAGCTTTTTGGAATACCCACTTTCTTCCCAAGGGCTTAGTGCAGTTCACTGTATAAACCAGGCAGTCATTACAGTATCTCTTGAATTAATTTCCTTTGGGCTTCATTTACCCTGCCATGTGTTGTAAAGAGCATTGGACTGTGAACAGAGAATCCTGGGTTCTGCACCTCACACCAAAGTAACCAGCTACCTGGGCTGTGGTAGGGGCTGGACCTCTCTGGGTCTGAGTTTCCAAATCTAACTAAAAAACTTTCAGTGATTTTTTTCTTTTCTAGTTCCAAAATTTCATGACTGTCTAGTACTATTGCCTTTGATATCAATAAACTACTAACCATTATTATAATGAAAACTTAAGTTTCCATTGCAATCAGTACTATTACCCCAACGCAAATATGTTAATGTATTAAAATAGAGTTTATATTTTAATAGCATTCTGAAGTTCTCATGGAACACTTATCTTGGAATATTTACATGTAGGTTCAAGTGGGTCAACTCCAAATTCATGAAAAGTTACTTTTTTAAGTGTTTGAGTTGTTTAGTGACCTCAAAATAGACTTTAATGTCTTTCTGCTGATCTTAGCATTTATCTTTACTATTGACAATTTTTATAAAAGATGGAAGTTTAGGGGCACCTGGGTGGCGCAGTCGTTAGGCGTCTGCCTTCGTGATCTCAGCGTTCTGGGATTGAGCCCCACATCAGGCTCCTCCGCTAGGAGCCTGCTTCTTCCTCTCCCACTCCCCCTGCTTGTGTTCCCTCTCTCGCTGGCTGTCTGTCTCTGTCAAATAAATAAATAAAATCTTTAAAAAATATATATATAAAAAATGGAAGTTTAGGGAAGATTATATATATATATAGTCTTCACTTATGTTTAAGAAATGACAGATGCTGTATTTAAAAATCAATAATATGACAGTTTTAATCTGAATGAACCTCAAGGGTACAGGGATGTGCAGTTATTGCATTTCACATATTTGAGGTTGGGAACCATTTTAAAGAAAAACAAAGTATTGGTAAGACCGTGATCTTGTCCTATATCCAAAGGTCACATCTTTTGCCAGTCTTTCTCACATTAAATATAATTCTGAAATGCTATGAGATCTGAGAAATAAATTGAAAGTTTGAAAAGTTCTTTCTTCAGCTTTTTGGGTAGTTGATTTTAGCAGCAAAGAGGCAGAGTAGCTGGTGAGCATTACTCAGAATTGTTCACCCCTCTCTGAATTCCATGATCTCATCATGTTTTGTATTCTTTTTTTAAGCTAATTGGTTGGTAATTCTTTTTTTTTTATCATGTTATGTTTTGTGTTTTATAATAACAAGAGCATGCTCCTAATCCATGCAAAGCACAGAGAATCTGTTAACAAAAAACCCACTTGACTCCGCGTTCTTTAGCATCAAACTCCTTTTGTGATGATAGCACTTCCTTTATTGTCCTAGCAACTCAGGCACCCACACCAGATGAAATCATTGTCTACAAACCTTTCTCAATCCGCCACTACTTGTGAAACCCTGTCAAACCACCTGTCATTTTTCGGTGACACCATCTGTCCGCATGCACAGCCTCTGCTTTTTGTAGATGTGCACATGCGATTCTGGGGTGGGGGGAGAGGGCTGCACCAGCAGCAGCGCACATTAGTTATTCTCTCCCTTTTCTCAATTCAGTATCCTATACAATGCAGGAATCCCTCTACAGAATACACACCCCAAGGGGAATGATTTAGCATCTGCCTGAAAACTTCCAGGAAGAGGCATCTCATACTTATGCAAGAAGACTCATTTTATTCTAACAATGGAATTGTCAGAAAGGTTTTCCCTACATGGAGCTGGAATCCACCTCACTATAATTGGTACCTTCTGGGCCCTGTGCTGCCACCTGAGAGCCTGTGGGTGTCTGACAATGGCCAACATGCTCCTTCTCTAACCACGTCTTTTATAAGCGAAACACCTCATTTTTTTCAATTCGTCCTTCCTTTGCCAGGTTTCTCATACAGTTATCTTTCTGATGACATTGCTTGGCTAATCTTCAGATTATCTGTTTTTCCATTTAAATACAGCACCCAGAATCTGAAATGGCTTTCTTTTTATTATGTTCAATTAGCCAGCAAATAGCACATCATTCGTTTTTGATGTAGTGTTCAACGATTCATCAGTTGCATGTAACACCCAGTGCTCATCACCACGTGTGCCCTCCTTAATGTCCATCACCCCATTACCGCATCCTCCCCACCCCCTCCCTTCTGTAATCCTCAGTTTGGTTCCCGGAGTCCAAAGTCTCTCATGGTTTGTCTCCCTCTCCGATTTCTTCCCATCCAGTTTTCCCTCCCTTCCCTTGTGGTCCTTCATGCTATTCCTTCTGTTCCACATATGAGTGAAACAATATGATCATTGTCTTTCTCCGCTTGACTTACTGAAATGTAAATTCAGGGTAGGGAGAGATTGCCAGACACTGGATTGATCCCATGTATCTATAATCCACCTGGAAATAATATATTTTTTACATTAATATGATTTTATGGCTCAGATGGGAGATGCAGTCAACATAAACCTTTGTTCTCATTTTTTGTTAATGTAAACATTTGTTATGTCTCACCCATGGTGAAATAAAACCAAGTGAAAGGATGCAGATTTATTTGTATTTAGTTTCATTTATTGATATCAGCCTGAAATTTCAGATTTCTTGGAACTTCTTATATGTTTTCTGCTACTCGTTGTCTTAATAAATTTTTTCTAGCTATCTTAATTGATAAATTTGGTACAAATGCCTTTGAATATGTATTTAAATCATTGATACATGTGTTAAGTGAGAGCAGAACTGATGTAAGCTTTGTGGCATATCTGTGGGACCTCTCTTCAAGAAGACCTCATCTTATTGAAATTCTTGGGTGTAGTTATTCCACTAGCTGTGAATTTACCTACTTTGTTATCATCCAGCTCACAGTTCGTAGTCTTATCCACATGATATCGTGAGACTCTTTGTCATGAGACTCTTTACCTTGCTGAAAGCATTCCCCTGATGAAGGCTAAGGAAATCTATCAGAACTAGGGTTAGTCCTGTCGATCATATCTCAATAAAGCTGAAAAAAATATATGAGTAGATAATACTCTTATTGCATTTACTGATCATATTTCCTATCCTTATTGACGAAAAACCCCCCATAATCCCTTCTAGCATTTTGCCTGTGACTGATATTATATTCACTAATCTCTTATTTTTAGGACACACCTTTCCGATTTTAAAAAATTGGAAAAATATTAGTTTTAAGGGTTCGGGACCTTTTCTCTCAACCATAATTTTTCTACTGATTATGCTATCCTATAACAATATCTTACGTAATAGCTGCATACTTTCAAATATCTTTTCCCATATTTAGAAATTCCATGGAAATAGGTACTAAGAAGACCTGGAGTAAGGTGTCATCAAATTGATAGGTTTGAACGAGAGAGGAAAAAGACAGATGGTTGGATACAGAGCATGGAGGTGAATCCAGCAAAGCTTGCTTGGCCAAAGTAGAGAATTCAAAATGGGGAAATTTTTTAAATAAGGTAAGGAATTGAAGAAAGATTATATAAAAGGGAATAGTAAGACACACACTAGAGTCCAAATTTGAGTTGGTAGAAAACAAAAGGCAGAGGTATGTTTTGAGGAGGGAATTTTTAAACAACACGTGGGAAAGACTCTATGGAAATATGTAGAGTATGTGGGATCTGTTAAAGACATTCTGTTGAGATTGGCTGAAGGCCTGGATGTAGGCAGAGAGTGTTGGAATGGGTAAAATCCATCATGGAAGGAGATTTGGTTGTACTTGGGGACAGCTTAAATATGAAGAGAGAAGCCATAAGAGAAATAGAAAATTAAGGAACTTAGGACAGGGCACCTAGAGGACTAAGAAGAACAACCACTGAGGCCACTGATGGGGACACTAGGGTGAGGCAAAGTTTTAGGAAGGGATGAAACAAAATCAGATTCGTTTTTCATTTACACAAGTAATATAAAAATGTAATGGAATGTTTGGAAAGAGGAAAAGCAAAAATAAATAATTAGCCCTCCCATCAGTCATGATATACATTCCTATATTTTATTATTTTAGTGTCTTTCCTATAAGACATATGCATGTATGGCATCTTTAGCCCTACTATCTGAATCAAATTTTGCATGGGGAGTCTTTCTCCTCCCTTTGTGCAGTGATAGATAGATAAGTAGAGTATTAGTCAATGTTCTCCAAAGGATATTTGGTAGATTTATTATAAGATATTGGCTCACACTATTATGGAGGCTGAGAAGTTCCATGATCTGCCCTCTGCAAGCCAGAAACCCAAGGAAGTCCATGGTATAGCTGGAAGATATGAGAGGGAAAGCCAATGGTGTAAATTTTAGTCTAAATCTCAAGGCCTGAGAACCAGGAACACTGAGGGCAGGATGAGATGGATGTCCTGGCTCAAGCAGTCAAGGATAGAGAGAGCAAATCCAATCTTCCCCCACCTCTTTGTTCTGTTCAGGCCCTCAGAGTATTGGATGATACCAACCCATGTTGGGAGGGCCATCTGCTTTACTCAGTCCTCCATTTCAAATGCTAATCTCTTCCAGAAACATCCTCACAGGCACATCCAGAAATAATGCTTAACCAGCTATCGATATCCCTTGACAAGTCAAGTTGACACATAAAATTAACCATCAAAGATGATTGATAGATAGACAGACAGACAGGTAGAATTCTAAAGATGGCCCTGCTAAGATTCCCATCCCCTGGTTATTCAGTCAAACAGTAATCTAGGTATGACTGACATGAAGGAAATTTGCAGATTTAAAGTCCTAAATCAGTGTACCTTAACATACAGAGATTATCTGGGTGAGTCTGATCTAATCAGTTGAGATCTTCAAAAGGCAGAAGAGGAAAGCAAAAAGTGAAGTCAGAGAGAGTTGAAACATGGGAAGGACTCCATGTACCATTGCTGGTTTTAAGATGCAAGGAGTCACCTGAGAAAGAATGTGGATGGTCTGCAGAGAGCAAAGAAATGAGTGCATTAGTCCTATAAATGCAAGGAACTGAATTCTGGCAACAACCTTGTAAGCTTGTAAGCAGATTCCTCCCCAGATCCTCTAAATACACAGTCAGCACTTTGACTTGGATCTCATGAGACCCTAAGCAGAAAACCCAGTTGAGCCCCAGACTTATGACCTACAGAACTATGAGATAATAAATGAGTGTTGTTTTCAACTGCTGAATTTGTGCCAGTTAGTCACAGTGCAATATAAAACTAATATTCTCTCTATATATATGCCTACACACATACTAAGTTGTTTACAAATTTATACCCTGTTTCATTCGCTTGTCATTATGTTATGTAAAATACTGCCCGTGTCTTTTCTGTTACTACAGAACCCTCATAAATACTATCTTTCTGGCTGCATAGTACTTATCAAATTCATGTATTAGAGATTATTGAATAATTTCTCTATTGAACGTTTAGATTCCTTTCTAGTGTGTGTGTGTGTGTGTGTGTGTGTGTGTGTGTGTGTGTGGAAATGGGTATTTTCATGCATATGACATCTAAAATATGGATTTGGGGTGATCATCTTAAGACCTAGTAGAATTCCTGGGTCAAAAGGTGAGAGGTATTTCATAGCCACTCATGCCATTATATTAATGGCCAAGTCAGTCTAAACTAATTCTCAGCTGTGGCACCCAGGTGTCAATACAGTTTGTTGTGCCTGGAAATAGAACGAGAGTGAAAATGCCAGGAGATGAGTCTGGAGAGGTGGGAGGCTGCAACCGCATGCAACACCTAGAGCGCTGCTTCTGTCTTCTCCCTTTCCATGGTCTCCCTACCGTGCTGCAGTCCTGTGGCTGCTGGCTCATGTCACACTTTTTCTTTAGTTTGTATTTGATAATGTTTGGCGTTTCCTCTTTAAAGTGATATTTCTCTCTTGCCTAAATTGTCACAGTTTGATATTGATCACACCCGCTCGCTGCTGAGAAAACCCAGATTAGGAAAGAACCAGCATTTGCTGAGTAGGGGGGTGAGGAGAATGCCAGAGTAAATGATTCAGTCCAGCCTTATGTGAAAGATGAACCAGAAAGCAGATGTGGAAAGTGAGTTGCTCACAAAATGACCATATTGACGACAGATTGAGAGGGAGAGCTGTTTTGAAGAGGAAATGTCGAGGGTGGAAAGTGGAAGTGAAGCGGTAGAGGATGAAAGAGGATTTCTGTCTATTATATCTTTGAATGAGTGGGTCTGAATAGGATGTGCCTTAGAGAAATCATTAGAATAAATCTTAATTCCCGTTGGTCCTTGTCTTGGTTTCCTCTGGCTGCCATAACAAATCACTACACACAGGTGGTTCAGAACAACTGAAATGTTCTCACATAGTTCGGGAGGCCAGAGTCTGAAATAGTCAACAGGGCAGTACTCCCACTGGAGGCTCTAGAAAAGAATCCTTGCTTGCCTCTTCTAGCTTCTGATGGCTCCATCTGTTTCTTGGCTTCCTTGGCTTGTGGCCACATGGCTCCAGTCTCCGCCTCCACCTAAATATGAACTCCTCCTCTGTGTCTTTTTCTCTTCTCTCTCTTACAAGGCTACAGGTCACTGATTTACCTAGGTTATCCAGGATGATCTCACCCCAAATTCCTTAGCCAATTATCTCTGCAAAAAGCCCTTTTTTCCAAATGAGGACATATTCAAAGATTCTAGGGATTTGGGTGGCACGTATCTTTTGGGAGGCCATAATTAACTCACTACAGTCTTTAATTTGCCAGAGGCACACCATTTTAGGGGGAGAAAAGTTTCTGGGAGATAACTTATGACTCACCATTAACCAATGTGAAAAGTACTTCCAGAAAGTGGTTCAGCACTAGACCAACTTTCCAGTGGTGGTACCCCATGTCCATCTCTCTCTCTGTAGCTCCTTCATGACTCTGAAATACCTGCCCCCAACCCATCAAGGCTGAAGGTACATGTTATTAGAGATTAGCAATTAAGCTATGTGTACATTAACATTTCTGGGTGTCGCTTTTGCTAATTTCCAAGGTGTAAGTACACCCACTGCGGCTCATTTCAAGCTGCCTGCGTGATGTCCCTGACCACAAGATGGAAAGAGATACTCCCATTGGATCCAGCACACCACTATCACATGTATTATATCACAGTATTTTTATCACAGTATTACTATCACATGCACTTTTACCTAAAGGTGATTTATAAATATTTTATCTTTTTTCCTACAGAACTCACAATGTCTGTAGAGATCAAGAATGGGCAGGCTTAGCTCAGGAACTTCTAACTTGGTAGATTAATAGAAGAGGAACTGCCTGAAATAAATAGATGATACTTATATTTAGGATAAATGCACTGCCTATATAGAGAACAAAACAATAAATTGGTTTTAAATATATTCCATGTCATGTATTTTGCTTCTGCAGTGATTTCTCTTCATATTTTTAGAAGTAGAGTCTGAGTTCCTTCTTGAAATTCAGAGTCATGAGTGAAAGAAAAAGAAAGACAAATATTGAGGACATTTTTCACTGAACCAGAATCATAAGACCATTCCCTGGGGCTAAGGAAGTTAGAGGTGTAATTATATGATCTGGATATGTGTGCTAATTTGAATTCCCTTGTTAAGACTTCAGACTCTGAAATTTGCTTTTCTAGTTGAAACCTAGCTGAGTAACCCAGTAGAGGAAGGAGAAATTTTAGATGAAAACCTGTGCTCTCTTTGACTATTGTAGAGCAGGAAAAAAAAAAAAATCAGAGAAGTAAATTAATTCAGATAAGATAGTAATTGCACTACTGTTTATTGCTTTATTCTGTTTCAAGAAGTTATCTTGTGAGGAAATAGATGTTAATCCTTTCAGGAAAAATACTTACCCTGAGTTTGTTTTTATAAGGGTGTTTTTGAGATCTAAAGTGTCCCCGGATTTTTTAAAGTACATGTTTATATTACACGTGATGCTGGGATCAGCAGGTGGGAGAAAGGGGAGAAGAGTGTTGGAAGTGTGCAATGTGGTGCCGCCTCCACTCCCTTGTCCTAGCAGGTCTGGGCACGTGTGGTCAGTGGCTGTTCCTCCCCTGCCCCAGGCAGCAGCCTATGGAAGCTTTCTCTCAGGTTTCTCCACCATCTTTCCTGTGAAATCGTAGTAGGGTCACCACCTTGTCCTGCTTATAAACCTGAAAATCCCACATCCTGGGGTCCCCTTCAATCCCAGGTAAACCAAATGGGACATTTGCTCACCCTAGAACCTAGTGGGTTTCCTAGAGGGAAATCCAGCAGAGACCTGGATCACCGTCCACCCCCATGGTTGTGGTCCCCAGAGGCCTCACACTCTCACAACTAGCCTGTACTCTGCTTTTAGCAGTTTGTTAACATTTCTAGTTTAATCTTCCTACTGGTTTAATTTGGTAAGCAAGGGCTCAGGTCCTGTTTCTACCTGCAAGAATCTGCCTCCTGGGTTGGTTGGTTGCTCTGCGACTTCATTTATGTGATAGGTTCAGGAAAGGTCATTAATTTGCAGTGTGTCCAGCTTTTTCCCATTGTAAAAATGGGAGTGATGTTCTTTCCAGCTCTTTATGTCTTCCAGCTGAAACCAGAAGTCACCTAAGGGTTGCTAATTAAATCTGAAGTAAATAAACATGGGTATGAATTTTGCATGGTTAATATTGACATCAATGCACCTAAATATTTAAAGAGTAAATCATCATGCCTGGCATACCATTGATGTTCAGTAAATGTTGGTTTTTTCCCTATTTTACCCCCCCCCAACTTCCCCACAGTGGAGATTATAGTATTAATCTTTAAAAAATCTCTCATATATTTTCTTTGTCTTTTTTTTAAAGAAGCAACTGAAAGAAGATGAAATGAATTAGTTTGGAGTCAAGAATTATGTAGAGAGCTCAGATTTACACAATCATGGGGTTTCTTACTTGACACCGTCAAGGGAGATTAAGGATAACCTGTTCTGTTGAGATTAGATAATGCTAATCAGGTCTATCTATCAAACAAATGGCAGTAACCCAAATAATGCCCAAGAAATAAAATGCACTGAGCTCGGCAGTAAGCTCAAAATGTTGACAGGACGTTGTACCTTGGGACGGTGATTTCTCCAGCTCTCCAAGATCAGCTCAGTAAAATCTGCCCAGTTCTTATAATCATATCTCTAAAGAGAACTCCCCAGGCTGCAGAAAGTGGTATTAATGATTTATTGAACAGCAGACTTCTTTTTACATCATTTATACAAGATTTTATAAATCCACAATGAGGAAATGCCCTCTACAGTGAGGCAGAATCTTTATCTAAATGTAGGCATAGGCTCAGGGCCGACACTGGCTTTCTATGCATGACACAAGCCCCCAGGGTTGCTGTTTCCTTATTTAAACACATTTCATAACCCCATTTACTATACCTTATAATTGATAGAATGTTCTTGTCTAGCAGGTGTTCTATAAAACGCTCTTATTGCAGTTTATTTAAGGTAACACTGTATGGGAAGGGATTCTGGTTTTTTATGGGTTTGTTTTTTTTTTAAATGATCTGGGCAGAACCACATACACTCTTGGCATATAATGAACACTTATAAATAATAAAAAGAAAAAGTTCAGGCTTAATGCAAAAACTAACATCGTTCTCATTGCCCAGTAGACTGCCTGCCCTGCAGTAAAATTCTATTTTAATTATTTTTCTAACCTAAAATGTACACAAGGGTATTCATTTCCTGGTAAATTTGAAACTCTCTTGTTTTCAAGAATATAAATTTATATTTTGGATTTATTTAATATGACCTTCCTAAGAAGTTTGTTTAGTTTACACTTAAATTTGTTTTATATTCCTATTTGCTGACCTGTTAACAACATAATACAAATTAGGAGTCACACCCACAAGGAAATTAACAAAATTAACACATTAACAAAAAGCAGAAGAAAATTCAAGAAAATAACTGGCTTCGTCTTTGCCTACTTCAATGACAAACCCACAGGACAGTCCTCTGATTGCTTTGTTTATCTTGCCAACAATATCTTTCCCTCTTTGTCTTTGTGCTTCCAGGCTTGTGAAGTTCCCCCAATCCTTCCCCCATCACCTGCTGTATATCTGTATATAGATTTGTCTCTTTTTTTTTTTAAGATTTTATTTATTTATTTGACAGAGAGAGAGACAGCCAGTGAGAGAGGGAACACAAGCAGGGGGAGTGGGAGAGGAAGAAGCAGGCTCATAGCGGAGGAGCCTGATGTGGGGCTTGATCCCAGAACGCTGGGATCACGCCCTGAGCCGAAGGGGGACACTTAACCGCTGTGCCACCCAGGCGCCCCTATAGATTTGTCTCTTACCACCTGCCAGACTTGCATTCTAAAATGGCGTGCCTGAAAAGATTACTATGTAGAGAATAAACATTCCACTAGGGAAAATGCACACCAAATTCAGTTATCTGCATATAATCTCAGTTGGATGTTACTTTGGAGAAAGTTATCTGAACTAAAGAGACTGACTTCTATTTCTCTATGAGAACCTCACTTGCCCTGAGATCTTTGTCCAGTCATTTAACATTGTGCTTTGGCTTCTGTGTTTGTAAAATGACGATTTTGTCTACTTTTTTTATATTTCTTACATCCCAAGAGGGATTTTAGGCAGCTAAGTGATTTTTTTTTTTTTTTAATTAAGGTCAGAGGTGCCTGGGTGGCTCAGTCAGTTGAGCATTGGACTCTTGGTTTCAGCTCAGGTCATGATCTCAGGGTTGGGGATGGAGCCCCACATGGGGCTCCATGCTCAGTGGGGAGTCTGCCTGAGGAATCTCTCCCTCTGCCCCTCTCCCCAACCTCTCTCTCTCCCTCTCAAATAAATAAATAAATCTTTAAAAAGATAAAAATAAAATAATAAGGTCATATGAGATCATTCAAATGAAAGTTTTTTGACCCATTACTTCACCAGACAAGTGCAAGATGGCCTGTTATATGGCTAAAAGTCCTGTGGAAGTAAACAGCAGCAAAACAAAACTGTCTGATTGGAAAAGAAATTTTCAAACTTCAACTGATACCAGTTATTTAAAGCAATGCCTCCGTTACTATGTTCCCGCTTAGTAATTATACTGACTCTTAGAATTTCCTACAGGATGATTTTTTTCTATAACCATCTATTATTTATCTTAGTGTAAAATAAGAATGATTTGAATAAATTACAGCCACTGACAATTTCAAAATATCACATTTGCTAAGATATTGGTGAGCGGACTTTTTTTTTAAGCTTCCACAAATAAAAAGAGATATGGGGTTTGGTTTTTGTTTTATTTTTTTGTTATTATGTTCTTTGATGATTGGAGTAAACAATGAATGTTCAGAGTTAGGCACTGGTAAGAAGAAACTGATGGTGTCACCCGCTAATAACAAGGAAGAGAGATCAAAGAGTTGTGTTTTATAATTAAGAAAGTTCTGGTATTACCAAACCTTCACTGGTACAGTGTTTGCACAGGAGACAATGGCCCATTATCAATGGGTTATCAAACTCAGCTCAAGTCATCAACATGGCCATGGTGAATCAGGGGAGATTACAGACCAATGGGAGACAACCACATAGCCAAAAATGGTGTAGCTCCTTTTCTTCACTTTGCAAATTGTTTAAACCTAACCTTGCCCATTATTAACTTTTTAGCTAGTGGGAAGAGATCAGTTTTTGCCTGTGATGTGCTAGATATTGTGGGAGATAGTTATCAAACAATCGTACCATGACCTGCATAAAATTATCATTGTACTCCATCAAGACATGAAGAATGATGTGGTCTCAAAAGAGCAGAGGAAGAAGTAGACATTCCAGATGGACAAAGAGTACACACAAGGGACCTCGGAAAGAGAGAATATGGCCTACTTGAGGAACAGAATGAGGGGCAGGAGCAGGAGGTGAGATGCAAATTTAGGGCCAGCTCAAGTAGTTTGTTATCCTAGAGATACTGAAGAGTTCTGGAATTTAGAGGAGAAGAGAAATGTGATCAGATGTGTGCTGCAGGGGGTAAGGCAGGAGTGCTGGGGGCAGAGGGGACACGGGAACCCACGAGGGGGCTAGTGGTGTGGCCCAGCTGGATGTGTGGTCAGGGCAAGGTGTCCACACCCAGGGCTTGTTTTCTTTCAATGGTATCACATGAGCTCCCTGTACAGTGACCAGGGACATTTTACTGTCACTAATTTATAGATGGGAAATGTGTGAATTTGTCAGGACCACGTTATTTCTCAACAAGAAAGTTAGGAATGATACGAATCTTTTGTTTCTGATTCCACCACACTTATTTCACACACAATACCAAGGAATATGTAGGAACAAGAGTATAGTTTTTATTATTTAAGCAGGATTTTCTCTATCTAATCTGCACTCATAGTCTTAATTTCCAGTCTCTTATATTCATGAGTTAATTCAACTTGACAATATGGAAAATGTGCTTCAGCTGAAACCAAACCCTTAAGTCATATATAAATTTTTTTCACAAAAGAAAATCAACTAAGAGAGCATACCATTTTGACAAAATTTTAAAGATATAAACAATTAATAAAATTAAGACATTAAATTATGTTTGTGGTTTAAAATTAGTACTTCCTCAGTCTTTACACACTTACATGGTAAAATCTAAGATCATTGGCGATTGTAGAATTTATCTTCTGATTAATCAACATGATTTAATTTTGTAAATAAGCCTCTGTTTTTATTTTTCAGGATCCCAGAACCCTCCACTCCAGCTTAACTATCACCTGAATAGTTTTGGACATTTCCACATCTGCATGCACTTGTGTCTTTGAAATAGTTGCCGTCACCCCTATCTGAGTCCCATTCATCCACCAAGACTGTGTCCTCACTCCTCAGGAAAGCCTTTCTGACCATCCCTGCTCCCAGTGACCTTGCTTCCCCTATACTTTCAAACCACTTACTGTCCATACTGATCACTTGAAAAGCTTCATATGTTGCACTGTCCTATTAGGTCTTTCTCTCTATTATATATATATTATACTACATATATATAGTGTATATATAGTATATATCATATATATTATGTACATATATAGTATATATCTCATATATAGTACATATCATATTTATATATAGTATATATCATATAGATGAAACATTAATACATCATCAGTCTTTAGATGGAAATGTGGAAATATCCAAAACTAATACTCCTTCTGTACTTACAATATATAACATACACTTAATTTCATATGCATATATATATATATTCCATATAAACACCAAACAATTACTTTACCAGAAAAAAACAGAAAAGGAATGGTGTTTCTCTACTATTTATATTTATTTGCAAATGTCATAGTAATATGCAAGCTGTGTATGAATTTTATTTTAGTACTATATCTGTTGAATACCAAGCTGGAAGATGTAAGACACAATGATGCAAACATAGAAACTTCCTCAAGGAGTTTCCAGTCCTGTTTAGGGAGCGATGTACATTATATCCATGATATTCATGATATTTTACATTATATATGTAAAATCTAATATAATATATAGAATTTCTTCTCGTTTAATATATAATCTCCTACTATAATATATATAAACTCCTAATATATAAAATCTTCTAATGTAATCTACATAATCTCCCAAACAGGACTGAAAGTTCCTCAAGGAAAGAGACTGCTTCTTTCTACGTTGACATCATTACTTGGTATATCTGTTCAATTGTATTTTTAATAATTAAAATCATAAAGAATATTTTAGTATAAAATCATAATCTTTGAATATATAGTCTATATCTCAATTGACAGCAACTATTAGCCTTTGTCTTTAATTTGAGTCAACAAGTTTATGGGGATCATGCTATTGAGATTGAAAATCAAGCGAAAATACTTAAAGAAAATCCTCACAGATATTTCATTCAATACAATATGTGTTCTCTAGATAAAAAGAAAAATTTAGGAGAAAGCATTTCAAACATTTGAAGACCTTTCATATGGCAGGAGAAACTCATTGTGTGTTGCTCTATACTAAGCAGCAAATTTCAGCTTGAAACGAAGAAAGATATTCTAGTAATTAAAACTTCCGCCAGTGAAAGAGGCTCCCTAAGGAGTAATGAGCACCCAGACGTTTCCATCTCTATTTGCGTGTAGACCGGGTAACCACGTCAGTAACATTGTAAAAGGCATGACTGCACTGACCACTGAGCTGGCTTAGGCAACTGCTCTAAGATCCTATGATAATAAGAAATTTTTGTTACAAACTTCATTTATAATGAAAACAGCTGAAAACCATAGTTTCGTACAGGTCAAAGCCAGTGGGAAATGATGCACTGTAATAGAAATCGCCTGGATTTCCTGCAGGCATCGTCATCCTCTTTTCATCCACAAGGTTAGCTCTGCAGGGAAATTACACATTTCAGTTGTTTCCACTTTGGAATCAGTAACTTACACTGTGCATGTGACTTTAGGAAATAACAGGAAGAAAATGGGTCATTTTGGGAGCTCATAGCGGCTGGTTCCATGACGGTGATTATTGCATTCATCGTTTAAATTCTTGTGTGTGAAGACAGCGCTTCCCACGAACCTATAGGGATCTAGTTTTGTGACATGATGATATTTATGTTTTTTAGAAATTTATTTAGAGCTATAAAACAGTCATGGAAATAAATCAAGATCAAGCACAGACCTGGATGAACATGGGTGGACTCCGGCACTTCAGGGTATAAGAAAGAAATCATTTTTAAATGGAGTGAGTCTTCCTGGGTTTTTGCCTTATATCTATCCTCTCTCAAATAATTGAAAGCTCTAGGTTCTTTTCTCTTTGGATTATTTTAAAAACAAAAAAGAGATATCTTAGAAAGTGAATTTAGTACAGTTTATGTTTTGCCATGTGTCAACCAGATACTGAATATGATGACACCCTTGTCTTGTTTTGTTTTGTTTTTAATGTGTCTGTGTAAATTGGGTACCGTGATTTTACTGATCCTAAAGAGAATCATATGTACTTATGGGAAATATCACTTAACATCCGTTATGATCTGTTTAATTGAACTGAAGTCCTGTTAATGCAGTGATTCTAAATTAAGAAGGTTTTGTCTTTCAGGGAACATTTGGCAATGTTTGGAGACATTTTTGGTTGTCACAACCTGAGAGTGCTACTGGAATCCAGGTGTAGAGGTCAGGGATGCAGCTAAACACCCTCGATCACCCAGGGTAGCCCCCCCAATGAAACTGATCCAGCCCCAAATATCAGTACGACCAAGGCTGAGAAACCACGTGTTAGAGCTTTGTGTGGCTCCTTTCCTCCGTGGCCTCTGACTTAAGTGTCAAGACTAAGGTGTTACTACAGATATTCTTTTCCTATTTCTCATGTTCCTTACTGATGAACAAGATTGTTTTGGTCTATAGTAAAAGCCACCCTTGACGAAAATCCCTGTCTAGGAGAACTGAACGTAGGGGAACCATACTGTCTTGCTGGTATCTAATAAAAGCCAAGATTCACCATAATTCATTTATTAATCCATTTATCTAATTAATATTCATCAAAGCTATCTTAAGCTTCAGGTACTTTTCAAGGTGCAGAGAATAGAGCAATGAAATCCTGACTTCATGGGCCTTTTATTTAATAGAAAAGGACCCATCGACCAATACCTATGCATATACAGACAGACAGAGATACATAAGTGAGTGCTGCAGAGAAGCATAAAGCAGGGAAGGGGGACGGGGCATGCTGAAGGTAGAGACTGTGATTATAAATTAGGGTGGTCAAAGAGGCCTTAAAATAACAAATAAGAATAGTATCAAATTTTTCCCATAAGGGGAAAAGCCATGTGGCGATCTAGAAGAAGAACGTTGCAGACATAGCAAACGGCCAAGCACAAAGGCCCTGAGATACAGCAAAGTGCCGTATGGCTGAGGAGGAACAAGTGGAAAGTGAGTCAGAGATCGCAGGGGTCAGATCATAACTGCAGGGGCCAGAGCATATGGGGCCCTGGGGATACCTGTAGGGACTTGGGCTTTCATGGCAGATGAGTTGGAGACCTTCGGAGGACTTTGAGCAGGACCACTGTGGTTCAAGTGAGCTATTCTCAGGCTTCATCCCTACTGACCTCTGTGCTCTTCAGCTCATATCCAAATAAGGTAAATGGGTTAAATGAGAGGACAGAGATGAGACTGTCAGCCTCATCCTGTAGCTATGATGAACACGGGGCTGCCTGCCAACAAGGTTTATTATTGTGCAGAAACTGGACCACTGTAAAGAACACAACACCACAAAATACCCAGACTGGAAAGGGAATCCATGGTACTGGGCATGGGGAGCAGTGAGGATGTGAGTGTGAGCCTGTGACTAGCAGACCTCGATTGTATAGAGAACAGAATGGTGCGTGTGAGGAGACGTTCCTCAGACTCAAACCCTGGTCTTACAGACAGTTCACCTGCAGCCCAGGTGCCTTGTATCTCATGTGGCCTTGATGCTGCCAGAGGATGGGAATTATTCTTACTTGACCTAAAGGTTCACTGCTGAACTCATAGTGTCTTGCCCCAGTCCTCAGCCTCACTCCTCTGAGACTGGGGGCGCTTAGGATCAGCTGAGGCTGTGATGGGGAGGTGGGGGGGTGCAAGATGAGACACCACTCTGAGAGAAAGTGAAGCCAAGGGGTGAGGTGAGTGTGGTGAGGAACATGGACGTCTCTGGCTCAACACATTTGGTAACAAAAGGAAGGATGTTTACAGTTTGGGGTGGAGTTAAATACTGGATCAAAAAAGCAACACCAACATTCTACATGAACAAACGGAAACACCAGTCTGGCCATTTCATAAACTGTATTTTCTTTGCAAAAACATTCTAGAATGTAATATCAGCAAGAAATTGCAAGATTTAAATTCCTTCAGATATAAGAAATAAAGATTTTAAATCAAACATACAGAACATATTTTTAATGATTTCTCTTATAGCATTTGTGGGGGGAAAAAAACAAAAGAGAAACTGGGGAAACTAAGTACTGCCACACTCAACCTTGGTTTTGAGTGGAGGGTCAGAGAGAGAATCCTAGAGGGACCAGGAAAGAAGATTCCAAGGCTTCAGACTCGAGCCTTCAATTCAGGGAAAACTTTGGAAAAAAATAAGTTGATAACCAGCTGCAGTAGAAACATGTCTTGAAAATTCTCAGTTGACTACACATGTGTGTGAACTTTAATATATAGCAGAAGATACTTGTAAGACAAATGTTTGGGTTGACAAAAATAATGAAATGCAGCAGTCCCAAGT